>NC_091301.1:35721616-36064116 GCF_038502225.1 Cherax quadricarinatus | reverse complement strand
GGCGTTCATTATCTTTGTAACTTGTCATGATTGTGACCAGATCTACCTGGCGTTCATTACCTTTGTAGCTTGTCATGATTGTGACCAGATCTACCTGGAGTTCATTACCTTTGTAACTTGTCATGATTGTGACCAGATCTACCTGGAGTTCATTACCTTTGTAACTTGTCATGATTGTGACCAGGTCTACCTGGCGTTCATTATCTTTGTAACTTGTCATGATTGTGACCAGATCTACCTGGCGTTCATTACCTTTGTAACTTGTCATGATTGTGACCAGATCTACCTGGCGTTCATTACCTTTGTAACTTGTCATGATTGTGACCAGATCTACCTGGAGTTCATTACCTTTGTAACTTGTCATGATTGTGACCAGGTCTACCTGGCGTTCATTACCTTTGTAACTTGTCATGATTGTGACCAGATCTACCTGGAGTTCATTACCTTTGTAACTTGTCATGATTGTGACCAGATCTACCTGGAGTTCATTACCTTTGTAACTTGTCATGATTGTGACCAGGTCTACCTGGAGTTCATTATCTTTGTAACTTGTCATGATTGTGACCAGGTCTACCTGGAGTTCATTATCTTTGTAACTTGTCATGATTGTGACCAGGTCTACCTGGCGTTCATTACCTTTGTAACTTGTCATGATTGTGACCAGATCTACCTGGAGTTCATTACCTTTGTAACTTGTCATGATTGTGACCAGGTCTACCTGGCGTTCATTATCTTTGTAACTTGTCATGATTGTGACCAGATCTACCTGGCGTTCATTACCTTTGTAACTTGTCATGATTGTGACCAGGTCTACCTGGCGTTCATTATCTTTGTAACTTGTCATGATTGTGACCAGATCTACCTGGCGTTCATTACCTTTGTAACTTGTCATGATTGTGACCAGATCTACCTGGAGTTCATTACCTTTGTAACTTGTCATGATTGTGACCAGGTCTACCTGGCGTTCATTACCTTTGTAACTTGTCATGATTGTGACCAGGTCTACCTGGCGTTCATTATCTTTGTAACTTGTCATGATTGTGACCAGATCTACCTGGCGTTCATTACCTTTGTAACTTGTCATGATTGTGACCAGATCTACCTGGAGTTCATTACCTTTGTAACTTGTCATGATTGTGACCAGATCTACCTGGAGTTCATTACCTTTGTAACTTGTCATGATTGTGACCAGGTCTACCTGGCGTTCATTATCTTTGTAACTTGTCATGATTGTGACCAGATCTACCTGGCGTTCATTACCTTTGTAACTTGTCATGATTGTGACCAGATCTACCTGGCGTTCATTACCTTTGTAACTTGTCATGATTGTGACCAGATCTACCTGGAGTTCATTACCTTTGTAACTTGTCATGATTGTGACCAGGTCTACCTGGCGTTCATTACCTTTGTAACTTGTCATGATTGTGACCAGATCTACCTGGAGTTCATTACCTTTGTAACTTGTCATGATTGTGACCAGATCTACCTGGAGTTCATTACCTTTGTAACTTGTCATGATTGTGACCAGGTCTACCTGGAGTTCATTATCTTTGTAACTTGTCATGATTGTGACCAGGTCTACCTGGAGTTCATTATCTTTGTAACTTGTCATGATTGTGACCAGGTCTACCTGGCGTTCATTACCTTTGTAACTTGTCATGATTGTGACCAGATCTACCTGGAGTTCATTACCTTTGTAACTTGTCATGATTGTGACCAGATCTACCTGGAGTTCATTACCTTTGTAACTTGTCATGACTGTGACCAGATCTACCTGGAGTTCATTACCTTCGTACTTGTCATGATTGTGACCAGATCTACCTGGAGTTCATTACCTTTGTAACTTGTCATGATTGTGACCAGATCTACCTGGAGTTCATTACCTTTGTAACTTGTCATGATTGTGACCAGATCTACCTGGAGTTCATTACCTTTGTAACTTGCTCAGCTTTCATAACTTTGGGGTCCAGTCCCTCAACCCATTATGTACCTCTGTAATCTTTTGACTACCACCCATACTATAGGCATGGTGTGCATAATAAACATTTTAAACTAACTAAACAAAATTGGGGTGATAACTTGCCCGGCGGGTAAAGTTAGATAATAACAAGCGGCCCGGAGAGAACCAGGGAAAATTTGTCACCGATGCTCAGGCGAGAGCGACACCGTCCACACTCGACGACAGCTGGTTTTGAGGGCAACTAAATCTTAAGACTCTGTGCAATGTAATACAATACAATGCAATACAATACAATACTTTATTTGGACATGATACACAGTTGTACAAGGAATTATAGTTGGGTGTACATGGCAAAAGCTCCTTGTATGCCGAACATTATGGGCAGGCTTAAAATTGACGTAAGATTAAGTAATATTAACTAATAACTAATAATAATAATAATAATAATAATGTTATTTAATTCTAAAAGTACATGTACAAGGTATACAGGCCTAGCTGACATCAATGACATACTACTATATAGAAACCCGCTTGTTACTCAGAGCATTTCGGGCAAATTAGGTCAGTTTTGTTCCCAGGATGCGACCCACACCAGTTGGCTAATACCCAGGTGCCTATCTGCTGCTAAATGAACAGGAACAGCAGGTGTCTTAAGGAAACACGTCCTAATGTTTCACTCGTACTGAGGATCGAACCACGGACCTCAGTGTGTGAGCTGAGTGCGCTACCAATCGAAAAGAACGAATAGTGTCCCACAGCTAGGTGAGAATAAGGATTTCACTCAAGAAGAGAAAAATTGTAACAAAAAGTCTCCAGTTAGGTCAGGTGGATTGCATACCAAAATATCATCAGCAGCAGGCGTCCACAGCGGCAGGCGTCCACAGTGGCAGGTGTCCACAGTGGCAGACATCCACAGTGGCAGGTATCCACAGTGGCAGGCATCCACAGCGACAGGCATCCACAGCGGCAGGCGTCCACAGCGGCAGGCGACCACAGCGGCAGGTGTCCAGAGGGGTAGGCATCCACAGCGCCAGGCGCCCACAGTGGCAGGCATCCACAGCGCCAGGCGCCCACAGTGGCAGGCATCCAAAGTGGCAGGCACCCACAGCGGCAGGCGTCCAAAGTGGCAGGCGTCCTGTGGCATGCAAAGAGTATGTAACCTTTATTCAGCGCATGTGCACACCCTCATTTACAGGCTATCTCCCCCAACCAGCGAACCAGGTGACTGAGAGTTGACGATGGGGCCCTGTCGTTCAACTAATACCTAGGGTCCAGCCAATAAGAAGATGGTTTTGGCAATTGCAGAGGTTATGCGGGTACCACTCTCCTGTCTGCCCTTGTCATTCCCATTCTAGACCTGGTTGAAGCACGGTCTGCTCTCTAGTGGCTTCTATTCTGCCTTGCTTACCATGAAGTGCACTAATACCTATCACTGTACATAGTGTATATAGTGTACATACTGCTGTTCTAAATTGGTGAAGGATAATGTAAGTCAAAAGTTTTCTGCTGTGTTTATTTTGCTCCCTTTACACCCAGGATAACAGGCCATTTGGACTCCTGGGTTGTAATATGGGGACCTGTCCGGGATCTGGAGCTGGACTTAGAGAAAGGGTTGAGCCTAGGGTGAAGCTGGTAGCAGGAACATTGTGCAGTTTGCTGTCTGGCATTGCATTAGCTTTGCCAAAGCTTTACAAATTTTGCGTGTCAGTTACTTTGCTATGGTCAGCCTTGTTATTGTGTGATCGTTCAACAGCTCGCTACTAGCTTGTTCAGTGTGCTCACTTCGCTACGATCAATCTTGTAGAACAGTGTGTAGCTTGCTGTCTGGCATTGCTTTACAAATTTTGCGTGTCAGTTGCTACTAGCCTGTTCGGTGTGAAGATTTTTGCAGTCAGCTTTGCTATTGCGTATCCACATTGTATGCGTATTCTGCAATCGTACTGTGCATAGCTAAGCGTGTTCTGCAAACTAACGTGTTACGTTGGGGTATTCTGCAATCGTACTGTGCATAGCAAATAACTTATACATTGTGGTATGCCACCTAGACGAGTCAGACGTCTGGTGTCGGCATATACTTTGTTTAACCTACCTAAATTGTCCCTACAGCATTGTTGGAAAATTGCTCGTTCCATTGGCCTTAATTACGAACGCACTCTAACAGCTGCGCAACTGCGTTCACTGATTACTGACAAACTTCGAGAAGAAGAGATGGCACATCAGACTCCTCCCTTTACGGGAGCTAGGGAAAAAACTACTATGTTCTCGCAGGAGGAAGATGATATATCAATGGAGCAAAATCGTCAGTCTAGTGCAGCAGGGTTGTCTCAAGGTGAATCAGTGGCATTGGCACTTGAGCTGGCAAAAATCAATCTTGAGCAGACTAGGGAACAAAGAGCATTTGCAAAAGAAGAATTTGATAAGGAAAGAGAAAGGAGGCAGTTTTCGCATTCTGTAAATGATTTTAGTTTACAGAAAGCAGTACAGCTTGTTCCCCGCTTAAATGAGGCCGAACCAGAACAATTTTTCGAAAGCTTCGAAAATCAGGCTCGAGCCTTGAGGTGGCCAGAACAGCATTGGGCATCGTTGGTTCACACAGCATTGTTTAGTAAGGCACAGGAATTTACATCAGTGTTAAATGACACTGAATTTTCTGATTATCAAGTAGTGAAGACCACAGTTTTGGGAGCATATACATGTATCCCAGCTAAATATCGAAAATTATTCAAATTAGGCAGGCAACAGCTTGTTCAATCCCTGATTGACTTTGTGTGACAGCAGACCAAAGCTTTTACCAGCTGGTATAAAGCAAGTGGTGTCGCAACTTTTGAGGATCTGGTGCAGCTTATTCTGATTGACAACCTGCTGGAGTCTGTGGGACCAGAGGTTCGAGTCTTTCTGCAGGATCGTGACTTAACCACTGCATTGGAGGCAGCCAGGTTGGCTGATACCTTCGAAACTAACCGCTCCTTGTCCGAGCGGTCCCGTCTCTCTTTTCAACAGCCTGGCATGAGCAGAGATCGTCAACCTTGGAGAATGAAGTGCCAGCCGGAGGGAGAACGTCTACGTCAGCCAACTAAGTCACTTGGTGAGCCACGCTTCTCAACTTATGGTCCATCTGGTGAGAGACAAACTACTCAACATGGTGCATCTCGACAACAGTATCCAGAGAGACACCAGCCAGAGCGACATCAGTTGCAATGTCAGCAGGGAGTAAAGGGCAAGCCTGTCATCTGCTTCCTCTGTAACAAAGTAGGTCACATCCATCCCAACTGCCCCCACAAACCCCAACCCATTGGGAAAATTTCTAATATCCCTAGTAACATGTCCCCGAGAGAAGTAGAAAAAGGGATGGCCCCTTATTATTGTAAGAGTCTTATTTCCCTTCAAGAAAACTCCAAAACAACTGAAGTCAAAACCTTTTAGAGATACTGGAGCATATTGCTCACTTATAAGAGAGGGAATATTACCCCTTTCAAAGAACACTTCCTTGAATTCTTCTGTGTTATTGGAAGCATTTGGAGGAGCTATATATTCTGTCCCTTTGCATAAAATTTATGTACAGTGCAGATATTACACTGGATACTTGACTGTGGGTGAATCCGAAGGATTCCCCATGAAAGATGCCATGTTATTACTGGGTAATAACATTACTACTGCTAGTGTGTGTCCTGAACCCATAATGATTAATTCTTCTCCAGTGTTGGCCATAGCTCGGGCAACCTCCCGAGGGTTGTCTGGCGAGAATGTTGACCTATCCTTGGACGACTCTGATCTCGGAATAGCCACTTTGTTTTACAAGGAAAACTGGCCAGAGCCACGTAGATCAAGTGAACAGACCCCGATCAAGCCTTCCTATTCCCAGGTTGCAGGATTGCCAGATATCTCTGTTTCCATGCCCGAGGGACTGTCCTTCCGGGAGGAACAATGAAAGGACCCTTCTTTAAAATTCGCTTTTCAGGCAGCCATGGATAAATCCTCTTTGCATCATCCGGTCAAGTATGAACTTAAAAACGATTATTTGATCTGCACTGAGACTGGTAAAGAGATAGAGGGCCGGCAATTGTCTGACAGGTTAGTGGCTCCAACAAAGTTTTAGACCTCATATATTGAATATTGCTCATAATACTTCATTAGGAGGTCACTTAGGAATTACTAAAATCTTATATAGGATCACAAAAGAATTTTATTGGCCAAAATTAAAGCAGGATGTGAAGAATCATATCCGGTGTTGCCGAGAATGTCAACAAGTAGGGAAACCTGGGCATTCCATTAAACCTGCACCTCTCCAACCTATATCTGCTGATGGAGAACATTTTGCAGATTTAATTATAGAATTTTACATATTGCTGGCAATATGTAAAATAGAGTCTAACAATATTATATAATTATATATTAGGTTAGGATGTTAGGTTACTTGTGGTAACCCCTTCCAAGCTCTTTTTTTTTATCCCCTGGTGTGGGTTTTTTTTTTTAGTGAGGGGATGCTGGCTACTGTCGGCCTGTATCTTGGACCTAAGCTAGCCCGACTGTCTGCTGTCTCACTCTGAGTTTAGGGTTTGGCTTTTTGTCACGAGAAAAGCTGAGCTCTAAGAGATGGATGGTGGAGAGGAAAGGCGGTTCCATTATTTTGTGCCTTGGCGGCACGGTTACCACTGGGAGGTGGCAGCCTAATCCTGAGCCTTCTCAGGGTGGGGGTGTGGCATGCAAAGAGTACGAAACCTTTATTTGGCGCATGTACACACCCTCATTTACAGGCTATCTCCCCCAACCAGTGACCCAGGTTGCTAAGAGTTGATGATGGGGCCCCGTCGTTCAACCAGTAACCAGGTTCCAGCCAATAAGAAGATGGTTTTGGCAATCGCAGAGGTTATGCGGGTACCACTCTCCTGTCTGCCCTTGTCATTCCCATTCTAGACCTGGTTGAAGCAAGGTCTGCTCTCTAGTGGCTTCTATTCTGCCTTGCTTACCATGAAGTGCACTAATACCTATCACTGTACATAGTGTATATAGTGTACATACTGCTGTTCTAAATTCGTGAAGGATAATATAAGTCAAAAGTTTTCTGCTGTGTTTATTTTGCTCCCTTTACACCCAGGATAACAGGACATTTGGACTCCTGGGTTGTAATACGTCCACACCGGCAGGCGCCCACAGCGGCAGGCGTCCACAGCAGCAGGCGTCCACAGCGGCAGGCATCCACAGCGGCAGACGTCCACAGCAGCAGGCGTCCACAGCGGCAGGCGTCCACAGCGGCAGGCATCCACAGCGGCAGGCGTCCACAGCGGCAGGCATCCAAAGCGGCAGGCATCCACAGCGGCAGGCGCCCACAGCGGCAGGCATCCACAGCGGCAGGCGTCCACAGCGGCAGGCGTCCACAGCGGCAGGCGCCCACAGCGGCAGGCGTCCACAGCGGCAGGTGTCCAGAGTGGCAGGCGCCCAAGCGGCAGGCGCCCACAGCGGCAGGCGCCCACAGCGGCAGGCGTCCACAGCGGCAGGCGCCCACAGCGGCAGGCGCCCACAGTGGCAGGCGCCCACAGTGGCAGGCGTCCACAGTGGCAGGCGCCCACAGTGGCAGGCGCCCACAGTGGCAGGCGCCCACAGCGGCAGGCGCCCACAGCAGCAGGCGCCCACAGTGGCAGGCGCCCACAGTGGCAGGCGCCCACAGTGGCAGGCGCCCACAGTGGCAGGCGCCCACAGTGGCAGGCGCCCACAGTGGCAGGCGCCCACAGTGGCAGGCGCGCACAGCGGCAGGCGCCCACAGCAGCAGGCGCCCACAGTGGCAGGCGCCCACAGCAGCAGGCGCCCACACTGGCAGGCGCCCACAGTGGCAGGCGCCCACAGCAGCAGGCGCCCACAGTGGCAGGCGCCCACAGTGGCAGGCGCCCACAGCAGCAGGCGCCCACAGCAGCAGGCGCCCACAGTGGCAGGCGCCCACAGCAGCAGGCGCCCACAGTGGCAGGCGCCCACAGTGGCAGGCGCCCACAGTGGCAGGCGCCCACAGCGGCAGGCGCCCACAGCGGCAGGCGCCCACAGCAGCAGGCGCCCACAGTGGCAGGCGCCACAGCAGCAGGCGCCCACAGTGGCAGGCGCCCACAGTGGCAGGCGCCCACAGTGGCAGGCGCCCACAGCGGCAGGCGCCCACAGTGGCAGGCGCCCTCAGTGGCAGGCGCCCACAGCAGCAGGCGCCCACAGTGGCAGGCGCCCACAGTGGCAGGCGCCCACAGTGGCAGGCGCCCACAGCAGCAGGCGCCCACAGTGGCAGGCGCCCACAGTGGCAGGCGCCCACAGTGGCAGGCGCCCACAGCAGCAGGCGCCCACAGTGGCAGGCGCCCACAGTGACAGGCGCCCACAGCAGCAGGCGCCCACAGCGGCAGGCGCCCACAGCGGCAGGCGCCCACAGCGGCAGGCGCCCACAGCGGCAGGCGCCCACAGTGGCAGGCGCCCACAGTGGCAGGCGCCCACAGTGGCAGGCGCCCACAGCGGCAGGCGCCCACAGTGGCAGGCGCCCACAGTGGCAGGCGCACACAGTGACAGGCGCACACAGTGACAGGCGCACACAGTGACAGGCGCACACAGTGGCAGGCGCCCACAGTGACAGGCGCCCACAGTGGCAGGCGCCCACAGTGGCAGGCGCCCACAGTGACAGGCGCCCACAGTGGCAGGCGCCCACAGTGGCAGGCACACACAGTGACAGGCGCACACAGTGGCAGGCGCCCACAGTGACAGGCGCACACAGTGGCAGGCGCCCACAGTGACAGGCGCACACAGCGGCAGGCGCACACAGTGGCAGGCGCCCACAGTGACAGGCGCCCACAGTGACAGGCGCCCACAGTGGCAGGCGCCCACAGTGGCAGGCGCCCACAGTGACAGGCGCCCACAGTGGCAGGCGCCCACAGTGGCTTCCCCAACCCAAGTCAAGTGTCCAGTGACTCGTGTATATTACAATACTTTGTTCCGATTATTTTTTAACCCTGAGGGTTTGTAACCCAGGATAACCTAATAAAGTCAAATTACCAGACTGTATGACTTATTTCCATTAGTCTCCTTCAATTATATCCTCCAGGACGTAACCCACAGCAGTTAATTAACACCCAGATACCTACTTGCTACTAGGTGAACAGGGGTGAAAATTATTATGATTATTATGTGAGTAAATCACCTGTAGGAGGCTTACAGGACATCACTCGAATTATTACCTGCAAGGAATTTGAGTAAGGTAAGTGGGACTTATGTCACAGTACCTGACCAGCCAGGCTGTGGTTCGTACATTGGATTGCGTGCAGCCAGCAGTAACAGCCTGGTTGATCAGGCCCTGATCCACCATGAGGCCTGGTCATAGACTGGGCCATGGGGGCGTTGACCCCTAGAACTCTCTCCAGGTAAACTCCATGTAGGTCACTGGATTGTGACTCCTTCGACTGCCCACTTTCTCACCACTCACAGAAAGCTAGACCTGATATTAGATTAATAATTATAATATTAAAACCAGTAACTCTGGTAATTAAAGTTATGTGGACTGTATGTTATGTTGGTTTACTTGCTGGGTACACAAAAATATAACCATTAGTACAATATATATAATAATAGAAAAGAAATTTGTATTCCCACTTACCATTCAATTACTGCAGATAGATCACACCACAACACCTGCCTAACACCTAGACCCTACACTGGCCAGCTAGTGATCTAAATGCAAAGACTATGGTGCACTTCCCTGTGAGTGATGTTCGTATTTATTTTCTGCTATCCATCCACATGCAATTGAGGTCCCACAAATTTCCTGCCCCAATTCTTCAGCAGGGGACATTAACACAGGTTCCTATTATAAATCCAGGCTAAAACACCCCATTATGGCCTCAGTGATGCCGGATTAATAGACGATTGTAACACCCAGTGTACACATTAAATTGAATATGGCGTCTCCCCCGGCATCACTACTGGCTCTTCCACACCCCTCTTCACTTAAAATTTCTTGAAAGGGTCAAATCAGCATCGTATTTCATTAAACAATTATTGTATTTTTCAAATTTATACATGCTGAATTTAGGAAAATTCAAAATTTTCCACAACATGGGCAGCAGGTGTAAGATAATCAACACCCAGGTACCTACTTACTGCTAGGTGAACTGGGCCAACAGGTGTAAGATGACCAACACCCAGGTACCTACTCATTGCTTGGTGAGCAGGGGCAGCAGGTGTAAGATGATCAACACCCAGGTACCTACTCATTGCTAGGTGAGCAGGGGCAGCAGGTGTAAGATGATCAAAACCCAGGTACCTACTCATTGCTTGGTGAGCAGGGGCAGCAGGTGTAAGATGATCAACACCCAGGTACCTACTCATTGCTAGGTGAGCAGGGCCAGCAGGTGTAAGATGATCAACACCCAGGTACCTACTCATTGCTAGGTGAGCAGGGCCAGCAGGTGTAAGATGATCAGCACCCAGGTACCTACTCATTGCTAGGTGAGCAGGGGCAGCAGGTGTAAGGGAATACGTTCAATGTTTCCACCTGTGCCAGGGATCAAGCCCGGTTTCTCGGCATGTTACCTAGCAACATCTGTTGTTGGGGCAATGGATGAATTCCCTGTTATGTTTATTAACTGCTCATTACTCTGTAATTTGTCTATGATTGTAATCATGTGATAACGTGTTTATCATTCATTACCTTTGAAACTTGTCATGATTTTGACCAGCTCTACCTGGAGCTCATTACCTTTGTAAATTCTCATGATTAATGTGTTTATGATTCATTACCTTTGCAATTATTCATGAGTGTGACCAGCTCTACCTGGAGCTCATTACCTTTGTAACTTGGTCATGATTATGACCAGATCTAGTTCATTACCTTTGTAACTTGCTCAGCTATCAAAACTTTGGAGTCCAGTCCCTGGACCAATTATGTACCTCTGTAATCTTTTGACTACCGCCCACAGGATGGGTATGGGGTGCATAATAAACATATTAAACTTAAACTAAGCTGAAGCCACTACCAGTTGAGCCATGATGCTCAACCAGTTACCCAGTGGGCTGTTTGTAATGATAATGATAAACTATTTCCACAAAGTATAATTAACAATTGGTTCAGGCATTGTTGACATTATTGACATAATTTATAGAAAGTTATTAGGTGGCAGAACGTTTCGGAAATCCTTTAAATTTATTTATGACTTCAGATGCACATACATATAGTGATGTGTATTTCAGCATTAGTGTAGAGGACATACAATAATCTGAGGCTCATGGAATACATAACATCTCAGGCAAAACTTAGACTAGACTGTACTTAAAATTTTTGTAGTTTTAAGCAACGTCCCAACAATTCCAGGAACAGCTTTTGAAAACTGACCACTGTGTGGAAAATCTTGAAGCTCCTGCCCCTAATATCTTGCTCCTGGAGGATTTCAACCTAAGGCACCTAAAATGGAGGAATATAGCAAATAATGTTGTAGCAGAGATAACACCAGGATGCAGCTCAGATGAAAACTCGCACACACACAAGCTTTTAAACCTCTGCACCAAATTCATCTTAAACCAGTAAATAATAGAGCCTACAAGAATGAAGAATACACTGGACCTCATCTTCACTAACGATGATCTGATACGAAATGTCACTACATCAAAAACAACATATTCAGATCACAACATAGGATCAGACATGTATGTGCGGGGCCCCAGACAAAATATGATCAGTCACGAGGGAGCCTTCACCAAGTTCAACTTCAGTAACAAAAACATAAGGAGGGACCAAGTAAACCAAATCCTAAATGATATAAACTGAGAAGGTAACCTAAGCAACACGGATCCTAACCTGTGTCTAGAACAAATTAACTCTGTGGCACTCGAGATATGCTCAAGGCATGTTCCTTTAAGGAAAAGGAGGAGAAGATGTAAACTAGAAAGGGAAAGGAGCTCCCTATACAGGTAAAGGCAAAGAATAACAGAGCAGCTAAAAGAAGTCAATATACCTGCAATACGTAGGGAGACACTGGTCAGAAAAACAGCAAACATTGAACTAAAGCTAAAGGAATCTTACAGGTGTTAAGAAACGTGGGCAGAACTAAACTGAAATAAACCCAAAGTATTTCTTTTCTTAAGCCAAATCAAAGTCGAGAACAACATTCAGTATTGAGCCCCTACTTAAACGAGACGGGTCCTACACAGATGATGGAAAGGAAATGAGTGAGCTACTCAAGTCCCAATATAACTCGGTTTTTAGCAAGCCGCTAACCAGACTGAGAGTCGAAGACCTAAATGAATTTTTTATGAGAGAGACACAGAATTTGGTAGACACATACCTACCTGAAGTTATCCTGATGCCAAATGACTTCGAACTCCATGCACTCTGCCCCCAGGCTCAGACTCATGGAACTCCCGTGTTCATCAAGAACTGCAAGAAGCCCCTATCATGTGTTTTAAACATCCTATGGAGAGGGTTCCCCAAGGTAGCATTCTGGATCCCTTATTATTCTTATATTATGTCAATGACATGCCTATCAGTGTCAAGTGCAAACTCCTACTGTATGCAGATGACAGTGCCCTGTTAGTGTCAGGTAAAGACCCACTGGAACTGGAGTCCTGCAGCAAATGGTTAGTAGACAACAAACTATCATTACGCCTTCGGAAAACGGAAGCCATTCTCTTTGGCACGAAACATAAACTGAGAAGGATAAATAATTTTAATGTCCAGTGTAATGGGGAGCCCATCACTTTGGTTTCATCAGTAAAATATCGGGGAATCCCCTTTGACCCATGCATGTCAGGAGAATTAATAGGGAACAGTGTAGTAAAGAAAGCGAACGTCAGACTGAAGTTCCTGTATAGACAAGCACAGTGTCTACCTACTGAGGCTCGCAGGACCCTATGTCTAGCCCTTATACAATGCCATATGGATTACGCTTGCTCTTCATGGTACTCTGCCTTGACAAAAAAAGTGAAAGTGACTGCAAATCATCCAGAACAAAATCCTGGGGCTGGGATCAAGAGAGCATGTAGGCCAGAATGAATTAAAGCAGTTGGATATGCTGAATGCTGAAGACAGAGTAAAACAACTGAAGCTAAATCATGTTTATAAATTTGCTCACAAACAGTGTCCAGAATATCTTGCTGTCAATTTTGTCAAGGTTGGGAACCAAAGCAATCATAGTACTAGGGGGAGAGAGCACAACTTTGTAGTACACACAGTCATTGGCCAGGCTTCAAACACCTTTTATTGTAGAGCAATAAAAGAATGGAACAGACTGCCCGCACATGTCAAAGACAGTCATAGCATGAACCAGTTCAAGAAGAGTGCCAAAAGATGTCTGATGAATGTAGCTACAGAAAGGGAGAGGAATGATTTTCTATTTTTTAAATAGCATACGTGTAAATTTTGCCTTATTCCTAGTAATGACCCTCGTATTGTAGATAGTCTTAATGACCCTCGTGTAGTAGATAGTCTTTTTAGTATGATAATAAGATGTTATCTTCATTATAGAATAATAAGAAAATATTATAACCTTTTATTTATTTATTTATTTATTTATTAACAATTTGAGCACACATACAGAGGTACAAAAAAATACAGATAAGTGCAGCATGCCAAAGCCACTTATACTATGCATAGCATTACGGGCTGGCTTAAAATTAACTTAAGATTAACTAAGCAATGATGAAATCAGTGATAAAACATTAATGTAAACAGATTACTATAAAGCACAAGTGAGTATTACAAAGACAGGTCATATGGTTGCATGCATTGTTGTACATTCAGTCGTATGGAGTATTCTGTTAGGTAGTGTATTTAAAAAATAATAAAGTTAGATTGGGTTTTAGGTTTAACATTTATGTGATATAATTGCGAGAAACATTTAAGATATACAATTTATCAGGTTCAGTTATTCAGTATTTATTTGGTTTTGGGTGAGTAAGTGATCTTTGAGAAGAGACTTGAATTTATAAACAGGTAGTGTTTCTTTTATATTTACAGGTAATGAATTCCAGATTTTAGGGCCTTTTATGTGCATTGAGTTTTTGCATAGTGTGAGATGGACACGAGGAACATCAAAGAGTGATCTGTGCCTTGTGTTATGGTCATGTGTTCTGTTGAGGTTGGCAAGGAGATGTTTGAGGGGAGGGTTAATATCAGAGTTAAGTGTTCTATGTATGTAATAGGTGCAGTAATAAGTATGGATGTTTTGTATGGTGAGTAGGTTTAGTGTATTGAATATTGGTGGAGTGTGCTGCCTGTAGTGAGAATTTGTTATCATTCTAACTGCAGCCTTTTGTTGGGTAATTAGTGGTCTGAGATGGTTAATTGTTGTTGAGCCCCATGCACAAATTCCATAGGTGAGATAGGGGTAAATAAGAGAGTGATATAGGGCCAGGAGGGCTGACTGTGGAGCATAGTACCGTATCTTCGATAGTATGCCTACAGTCTTGGAAATTTTCTTAGAAATTTGTTGTATATGTGTATGAAATTTGAGTCTATTATCAAGGTGGATTCCTAAGAATTTTCCCTCTGTGAGCTTTGTGATAGGTGATCCGTTTATCATTATGTTAAGAGGGACATCTGTAGCTCTGTTACCAAACTGAATGAAGTAGGTTTTGTCAATGTTTAGTGTAAGTTTGTTAGTCCTCATCCAGGTAGATATTTTCTGTAATTCGGTATTTACAGTATTGGCTAGCGTGACTGGGCTCGGCTGGGAGAAGACGTATGTAGTGTCATCTGCAAATAGTGTGGGTTTGAGTAATTGCGAAGCATTTGGTAGGTCATTTATGTATAGGAGAAAGAGAAGAGGGCCAAGGACACTTCCCTGTGGGACACCAACTGTAATTGGTTGTGCAGAAGAGTTTGCCCCATTTGCGTACACATATTGGCTTCTGTTGCTGAGGTATGACTTGAGGTAGTTGAGGGAGTGCCCTCTTATACCATAGTGTGACAATTTTACGTGGAGCAAGTCATCAAAAGCTTTACGTAAGTCAATGAAGATCCCCAGTGGGACTTCTTTTTTCTCTATTGCAGTGTATATATGTTCTAGCATGTGTATAATAGCATCATTAGTATTTTTATTAGGCCTGAATCCAAATTGGCAGGGGTTGAGTATGTTTTGGGAGATAAGGTAGGAGTAGATTCGTTTATGAATTAATTTTTCGAAGATTTTTGAGAGAGGGTGTAAGTTGGATATTGGCCTATAGTTATTCAACTCTGTTTGGTCTCCTCCTTTGTGGATCGGGGTGACCCTTGCTATTTTGAGTACTGTAGGGAAGGTGGAGGATTCAATGGATTTGTTAAAGAGTGTTGCAATGATTGGTGATAGCACTTGTGACACTTTTTTGTATATAAAGGGTGGTAAGGTATTTAAATCTCCTGCCTTCTTTTTTAGTGCGTTGATAATAAGGGAGACTTCGTATGGGTTAGTCGGAGCTAGGAACAGTGTGTTCGGGTAGTTGCCGGTGAGGTAGTCGTTTGGTGGGGTATCTGAGCTTGGGATTTTATTGGCAAGGTTTTTTCCTATAGTGGAGAAGAAATCATTGAGTCTGTTTGCTGTTTCTGTTGGTGGGAGTTGGGGTTCATCTGATTTTGCTAATTTTATTTCGTTATTTCGTGATATCTTTTTTGTTCCCAGAATTTCTGATAGGGTTTTCCAGGTCTTTTTTATATCACCTCGTAAGTTGGATAATCTGTTCTCATAATACAATTTTTTTGCCCTTCTTATCAGGCTGGTTAGGATTGACGAGTAACGTTTTGTTTGGTCTCTGGTTATGTGACCCATTCTGTACTGTTTTTCATATTGGTGTTTTGTATTTATGGATTTGAGAATGCTGGGTGTTAGCCAGGGACTGTTCAGTCTCTTAGCTGTCATCTGTTTAGTTTTTTTTAGGGCAGTGCTTGTTATAGAGGTATTGGGTATTTTTTAGAAAATTATTAATACATTCGTCAATATCTGTATAGATTTCTAGCTCAGTGTGCCAATCAATGTTTGCTACTGCTGTTGTGAAGTTATTAATGGCTGACTCATTGTGAAGTCTGAAGGTGACTTTAGTAGTGTCTTGGGGTATTTTACCAAGAGTTGTTATGAGGAAAGTAGGGTAGTGGTCTGTGGTATTATCTGTAA
Source organism: Cherax quadricarinatus (assembly GCF_038502225.1). Lineage (NCBI taxonomy): Eukaryota > Metazoa > Arthropoda > Malacostraca > Decapoda > Parastacidae > Cherax > Cherax quadricarinatus. Next base: position 36,048,063 of record NC_091301.1, on the reverse strand, counting down.
TTATGCCTGATTTTAAAGGGGATATGGTGTTGGTCCAGATGTGGTCAAGTAGGGAAACACTAGTCTCTGTAACTCTTGTAGGTTTTGTTACTGTTGGTAGCAACATACAGTTACTCATTGTGTTTGTGAATTCAGTAACGTGTGGGTCCTGGTCTTGCAGGAGATTTATATTGAAGTCACCTGAGAGTAGTAAGTGATCTTTGTTCATGCGTGCATCAGTTATCATACTTCCTAGGTTTTGACTAAATTGGCTAATGTTTGACTGTGGAACTCTGTAGATGTTTATCAATGTGAGAGGTTTTTGTAGGTATTTGGATTTGAATTTGGCTATTATATATTCCCCATGTTCATCCCTTGTGCAAGTATTAGTGATACATTCTAGTTGGTCTGAGTAGTATATGGCTGTGCCACCCCCTTGTTGGTCTGGCCTACAGGTAAGGTAAAAGGACCCCAATGGAAATAAGTCACTTTGTCTGACTTTTTGGGTTATCCCAGGTTCTCTACACACATGCTGCTATGTATGATAATTCTATGTAACTGTATTTGTGTATACCTGAGTAAACTTACTTACTTATTTACTTACTTACTTACTTACTTACTTACTTACTTACTTACTTACTTACTTACTTACTTACTTACTTACTTACTTACTTACTAGGGAGCATGGACACAGGGGTCGTCCCACAGTTACTAAAAACAGCAGACATAACCCCACTCCACAAAGGTGGCAGTAAAGCAATAGCAAACAACTACAAACTAAGACTCAAGACTCCAGGTGAACATCAACCAAATCTTTAAATGGGCCGCAGAAAACAATATAAAGTTCAACGATGAGAAATTTCAGTTACTCCGATATGGAAAACGTGAGGAAATTAAAACGACATCGGACTATAAAACAAATTCCAACCACACAATAGAACAACAAACTAATGTAAAAGACCTGGGGGTGATCATATCAAAGGATCTCACCTTCAAAGACCATAACATGGTAACAATCGCATCTGCTAGAAAAATGACAGGATGGATAATGAGAACCTTCAAAACTAGGGATGCCAAGCCCATGATGACACTCTTCAGGTCACTTGGGTGGCCCGGTGGCCTGGTGGCTAAAGCTCCCGCTTCACACACGGAGGCCCCGGGTTCGATTCTCGGCGGGTGGAAATATTTCGACACGTTTCCTTACACCTATTGTCCTGTTCACCTAGCAGCAAATAGGTACCTGGGTGTTAGTCGACTGGTGTGGGTCGCATCCTGGGGGACAAGATTAAGGACCCCAATGGAAATAAGTTAGACAGTCCTCGATGACGCACTGACTTTCTTGGGTTATCCTGGGTGGCTAACCCTCCGGGGTTAAAAATCCGAACGAAATCTTATCTTATCTTATCACTTATTCTATCTAGGCTGGAATATTGCTGCACACTAACAGCACCTTTCAAGGCAGGTGAAATTGCTGACCTAGAAATGTACAGAGAACCTTCACGGCGCGCATAACGGAGATAAAGCACCTCAATTACTGGGAACACTTGAAGTTCCTCAACCTGTACTCCCTGGAACGCAGACGAGAGAGATACATGATTTATATACACTTGAAAAATCCTAGAGGGATTAGTACCAAACTTACACACGATAATCACTCACTATGAAAGCAAAAGACTCGGCAGACGATGCAACATCCCCCAATGAAAAGCAGGGGTGCCACTAGCACGATAAGAAACAATACAATTAGTGTCAGGGGCCCAAGACTGTTCAACTGCCTCCCAACATACATAAGTGGGATTACCAATAGACTCCTGGCTGTCTTCAAGAAGGCACTGGACAGGCACCTAAAGTCAGAACCTGATCAGCCGGGCTGTGGTTCGTACGTCAGTTTACGTGTGGCCAACAGTAACAGCCTCTTTGATCAGGCCCTGATCCACCGAGGCCTGGTCACAGACCAGACCATGGGGGCGTTGGCCCCCGAAACCCTCTCCAGATATACTCCAGGTATATTGGTAGCGAAGTTCTCACTTCACAGGCTGAGGGCCCGGGTTCGATTCCCGGTGATGTGGATTAATTCGACATGCTTCCTTACACCTATTGTACTGTTCACATAGCAAGTTGGTACCTGGGTGTTAGTCGACTGGTGTGGGTGGCATCCTGGGGGACAAGATTAACGACCCCAGTGGAAATAAGACAGAAAGTCCCTCGATGACACACTGCCTTTCTTGGGCTGTCCTGGGTGGCTAACCACCCGAGGTTAAAGTAATAACAAAATCTTAGCTTATCTTACCTGTGTAACTGTATCCACTTGCATAAGTCCAGATTATCATTGTTTCCCAGAGAGTAACGTGTAGTCTTATTTCCTGTGTGTTTAAATCTGCCTTATTGTATTAGTTATTCACTATCTACCATCATGCAGTGTATGTTCTCGTGAACCGAGAAACTAATTTAAAGTAAATTGTGGATCTTTTCAGCTTTTCTGACAATTATTTTTCTTTTTGTTCCTCTACTTTTATTGTTGTTTTAAGCTTCATGTCCTGTGATATGCGCAACGGTCGCAACTCTTCGCCTCCTCCAACCAGACCAAACAACAATTCTCCCACAGAGAATGGTTCAGGTAGTGCTTCTAGAGGGCAAAGTCACACAGTTGGTGAAATTGGGGCTCAAAAACAAGAATTGGTCATGGCCTCCATAACTGCCCCTGGAGCTTTCGCTTATTATTCACGCCCCTCTTTCACGCCTTTGATGGTAGCTCATAGCTGTTAGAGACGTGGATCAAGTCTTCTGAGGCACATCCAGGATAAACATGATGACCCAATGGAAAACTATACATTACATTAAACGTTCAGTTCCATCAGTCATTCAGGGTTTGGAAGAAGGTAACTCCTCTGTCTGTCTTGAGCGCATCAGTAACCTTAAGAAGTGGGAGGATTTCAAGGAGTAATTGAACAAATATGTTTGCAAGTTGAAGGCACACCATTATTTTTTTCTGAATCTAGTATGAGAGGCACTCACTGCTTATGTTGCACTCATTGAAGAGTCAGCTGCATACAGCATCCGCACTCATAACGGTCCAATTAGACCAAGTACAAATAACGTGGAAAAGATAAGAACTCCCCGTCTCCTACATCACAGTGTAAGCATATTTAGTTGTGGTAAGTGTGGACATTGTAGGACGGAGTCAGGGGTCCCCAAACTCTTCAGCTTATCAACACCTTCATGAAGCTTCAGATTGTTCATCGACCCCCAAACATTTATTATATAAAAATAATTTAATAAATAGTACTATAACTAATAGTACTATGAATAATAGTAATAATGAAAAGGGTAATAATTAAATTATGAATAATATAAGATTAAACATACACTTTTTGGTATCAGAAGCTGCCGTTATGAGTTAGAATCCTGAATTTATAGTAAATGCACAGCAATCACTGGCACCACTCCTATTGCTATGGGTCTTGAGAATGTACTGGCTCTCCAACAGAGTTTGAGGTGAGGGAGTACACTCAGTACGAGAAGTGAACAGGAATACTACACATACCTATATCATTCCCGGGACAGGAGAAATGAGAGAGACAAGGGGAAGAGTGGAAGATCACAGATACACAACGCAAAGCACGTCCCCAGACATTTTCTGACCCTTTTGACCCCAAGCCATTTATCTACCTCTTTGATAGTCCAATTGACCCTTAGGGGTCGATATTGATCACTCTGGGGAATTCTGGTCAGAGTTATGTGCCTGAGATCACCCCAGTAAGTACTCCAGAGATTCTTATTGTGTTCCACGGACGTTCAGGTCATGTCACCGAGGCATGAAATACCCTGAAAATTACGAAGCCACTTCCAGCCATAAATCAGGGGATGCTCAGTCAGGCACTTGTCGTCTTCAGGCTAAGCTTGGCAGATCTTCAAGCTGCAGTAGACACAGTGATACTAGTCAATACTGCAGTTCAAGGAAAGACTCACACCCACAGTACAAACCACAGAAGTGTCCCGTGGCTTGGTTAGCCACGTTCTCGCCTCACACACTGAGTGTCAGTAATTCAATCTCCGGGCATGTTTCCTTTCACTTGTCGTCCCTGTTCACCTAGCAGTTAGTAGGTACCTGGGTGTTAGTCGATTGGTGTGGGTCACATCATGGGGGACAAGTTTGAAGGACCCCAGTGAAAATCAGGCAGGTAGTCCATGATGATGCACTGACTTTCTTGGCTTATCCTGGGTGGCTAATTCAAAAGTCGTCGTATTGTCCCTGTTTGCAATGCTTCTGACACTTTTAACAATGTCATGCTTGCCAACAGATAGGATAAAGAGTGCTCAGACAATAGTGACAAGGTTGGTACCAACCATCCTAGGAGGTCTAATCTTGCCACCAAGAGTCAAGCCACTAACAGCTCCGACTCTGGATGAAGTCTTGTGTCTCCATGATCGCTATTTCCTGGAACGCAGGCGAGAGAGATACATGATTATCTACACCTGGAAAATCCTAGAGCGACTAGTACCGAACTTGCACACGAAAATCACTCGCAACGAAAGCAAAAGACTTGGCAGACGATGCAACATCCCCCCAATGAAAAGCAGGGGTGTCACTAGCACGTTAAGAGACAATACAATAAGTGTCAGGGGCCCGAGACTGTTCAACTGCCTCCCAGCATACATAAGGGGGATTACCAACAGACCCCTGGCAGTCTTCAAGCTGGTACTGGACAAGCACCTAAAGTCGGTTCCTGACCAGCCGGGCTGTGGCTCGTACGTTGGTTTGCGTGCAGCCAGCAGCAACAGCCTGGTTAATCAGGCTCTGATCCACCAGGAGGCCTGGTCACAGACCGGGCCGCTGGGGCGTTGACCCCCGGAACTCTCTCCAGGTAAACTCCAGGTATGACAACCTTACTGGTCCTTTAGTAGAGTTTAATGTCCTTAACAAACCTGTCAAACTTTTCCTCGACGGAGGTTCTATTGTAAATATCGTCTGGTCGAGTCACTTCCATGACACTGGCTTGCCTGCAGCCATGACACTGGCTTGCCTGCAGCTGTGGAGAAATTTTCTCCAGGAGGGGGGTATCAGCCCCCTTCAGCCCCCTTCAGCCCCCTTCAGCCCTCTCAGCCCTGAGGGGCCACTAGAAGGGGCGAGCGTCTTGTTTATTGCTAGAGTGAGTAATTGATCACAGATGCTATGCATGGTCAAATGACCTCTGCTCCTTGCAGAGGTGTTGCAAAGTGTATTTTTATAAGAGACAGTACATCTCTTACTTAGCAGGACAATTAAGGAAAATCCTGCTCCCACTTTATTACCATAGTAAAGATAGTGCATTGTTGTCTATGATTAAGACAGCAAGAAACAAACATTCTGCTTTGCTTCATCGAGGAGGTGACAAGGATGCAAGGTACTAGGTCAGCGTTTTTTTTTTGTGCTAGGGCAGTGACGGCTTGGGGTGGTGTACTGACGCCAGATTACTTTTGACTCGAGAGAGAGTCACACTGACGCCAGGATAACCAGCAAAGGACACTGATCTGTGCGTTAGTGTGAACAAAGTGTCTCTAACACAAACACTTGAGAAGTGTGATCAGCTTCTCTTGTGATACATTGTGAACAATAAAGACGAATCTTGTGGAACATAGTGTACCAGTGTGCGTTTCCTAGACAATGGAAGACGTGGACATCCAAGGACACTTCAGCTTCTATCAAGTCACCGATATCTGTCGAAGGTGTTGAGAACACCATAGCTCACGTTACAAAGAGCAAGGTATGTTACGAATTTCTTGTAGATCGGGGGATTGCGCAATTCTTGAGTCACAAGGAGTTTGTAATCAACCTATAATCGGCAGTAAGGTGTGGACTTTTGAGTCCAAACAAGTAAGTATTCGTCAGCCATCATCGAATGAAATATGCTGACATAACACCCCCTAGGGGTAATTTATACTTACAAATTGTATCTCTTGACAGCCCACTGTTGTGATGGTTTCGACAGCTTCTAGACCTCGTCTGCAGGGGCGGCTGTGTAGACGATTTGCTGTCATTTATCAGCTAAGTGTTCATTATATATATTTATAATGAACACAGCAGGTAAGGCCAAAAATCTCAACAGAGCTTTGGTCGTGCTCGAACCGGATAAAGACCACACTGTGGTCCAAATATGTTGTACTACAGTGTACAAATAACCTATGAGCCAAGGTCCTTCGAAAAAAGCTGTAAAACTAGTGTTTTACAATATAAATCAGTATAAATGAGTCCCTCCAGACTCAATCACAGAGAATGGGCAGCCAAAAGAAAACGGGCGCTCACCCAGCGTTCACCCAAAAGAAAACGGGCGCTCACCCAGCGGACACCCAAAGAAAACGGGAGCTGGGTGACTCACCCACACCCTGCATCCACTGCTCCAATCTCGAGAAATCTGCTGAATTAAGACAACACCCAAGTGATGATGTTTGTCTGAGTGTATATATACACAGTGTTTATAATGTTTATAGACAGAAATTAAGAGACAAGATTGTGTTAAAGTTTGTTTCTTATAGATCTACCTGTTATATTAAAGGAACTTATATATAAAGTGTAAGCTTTCAAATATATATTAACAGTGAAATTTATATATGTGTAAGTAATATTCACGTGTGATTACAGTTATACAGTGACATTTATAGTGTATAGTGAATGAAGTGTATAACATCGTTATTTACGATTAATCATCATGGTCAGGCTGACACAGCAAACTCTAAGCCATAAACACCAGACACATGTACCCTGTACCCTTCATGGTCATTGACCCTGAGGTTAAGCTTAGTGGGTCAGTAGTGTCTGACTCGATTATTGCTGACTTAAGCATAACAAAAACTCAGCTGTCTATAGCAGTACAGTGTTTTTTAAACACTCTAAGTGTGGTGCTAGAATTTTCAGTATACCATTAAAATGGCTTGTTTGAAAACTCAGTTTCAGTCTTTACAGACTAAGATTACACAATTAGAAAATCTAATTTCAGTCTGTCTAGGATTAACTCAAGATACAAACATAGATTTTGATGATCTTGAGGTCAAGTTTGAATTATTTACACAACGTCTGGAAATAATTAATTCAGACTATACACATTATGAAAATAAATTTCTTGAATCAGATCCATCTGAAGATGAAATTAAAAATGTTTTGGATACTTTTAGTGATCAACAATTAAGGTGGACAGGAGTACAGGCTATCTGCCGTAAAACTCTGTCACAGAGACCTACTACTAGTGGTCAAACACCTGTTACACCTGTAACAACAACAAGTGTCCCATTACCAAGCTTACCTACATTGTCATTACCTATTTTCCAAGGTCATAATTATGAAGAATTCATTAGTGGTTTTCAATCCATAGTAAATTCACGAACTGACATAGATGAGATTGCTAAGTTCAATTACCTTAAATGTCTTGTGAAGGGAGAACCCTATGAACTGATTAAGTCATTTCCGGTGGTCAAAGGCAATTATCAAATAGCCTTACGTGTCTTAGCAGACAATTACTTTGATGCTGACAAGGCTAGAGTTAGACATGCAGTCTTAATATCAAGCTTGAAGCCACCCAAACATTGTTTTTCAGACTTACAGGCATTTAGAATTACATTAGACAATAGTCTCAGATCTCTAGATGCTAAATATGACCTAAGACAATGTGATTGGTTTATCAGTGGTATTGTACAAGATAAGTTGTCACCACAAACTATTGAACGATTAAATATTATGTTCAATAAACGCTATTTCACTTGTGAGGAAATTAGCAATGGTTTACAAACAATAGTTTCATGCATGCAAGCAACGAGACAAGATGAAAAATCCACAAATCCAGTGGATAATAAACCTTCAACTCAGTATAAAAAGAGTATACCTACTCCCACTAAACCACATAATGGGAAATCCCATATAGGCATTTATCAAGCTGTGAATACAACAGACAGTAAACAAACTGTCACACATAAACGTACTCCAAAATGTGTACTTTGTGATGGAACACATTGGGCACAGTATTGTAGTCAATACACATCAATGGAGGCACGTAAACAACGTGTTCATCAGCTGAAAAGATGCATCAAGTGTTTAGGTGAACACAAGGGAGGAAAATGCTCACTGAAGAAGTGTTTTAAATGCAAGGGTATGCATCATACAGCATTATGCCCAAATACTTTTGCTGAACAGCAGCAGACTTCCACAGAATCAGGAAGTCAACAAGCAACAGCATTAAATGTGAGAGATAAGTTTAAAGCAACTGCTCTCCCGATAGCTCGAGTTGAGTTATCTAATAAATTACACAAAACCAATGTGCTAACACTATTTGATCAAGGCTCACAAAGGTCCTTCATAAGAAGATCAGTGTTGCAGAAACTGAATAAACAACCCTATGCCAAAATACAGTTAGATATAGCTGGTTTTTTCCATAATTCTGGTAAACAGACATATGACCTAGCCAAAATCACTGTTGGTCTAGGAAACAGGAAAAAGACAGTAGAAGCTGTGGTAGTAGATGATTTGCCTAAGTCTGTGCAGATCCAGGGATTAAAAGAAACAGTTGCAGCACTGAAAGCAGCTAAGGTCAAGTTAGCCTGTCCTGACATACAGACGGACACAATTAGTCCAATTGATTTAATCATTGGAAGTGATTATTATCACTGTTTTGTGCAAAATATAGTAAGTAAACATGATGTTCACTTGCTGAAAACAGCAGGAGGCCACATGATATGTGGTCCCATTCCCTCTCAAAGTGGGAAAGAAGCTGATATTGATTCAGTGGAAAATGTACTAGTTACGAGAATAACCGCTGATCATGTACCACAGCAAAAATTATCATTACTGGAAGAAATGAATGAACCAGTTGATAAGTTGTGGGATTTAGATGCGATAGGTATTGATGTAAATAAACCAAGCCCACAAGAGTCTCAGACTTATAACCAATATTTGGACACTGTCAAATATAAAGATGGACAGTATTGGGTTAGGTTACCATGGAAATTAAATCCACCACATCTACCTAGCAATTATCGCATGGCTTTCGGACAGATGAAAGCACAAATACATGAGCTCAGGAAGAATCCAGAGTTACTGACTGTCTATGATAATATCATACAAGAACAGTTGGACAATAAATTCATTGAGGAAATAGTCGAAGATAAGTTGAAGACAAACGCTCATTATCTCCCGCACCATGGAGTCAGAAAAGATTCTGAAACCACTCCACTACGTGTTGTATATAATTGCAGCGCACGTGCAAATAAAGATGTAGCAAGTCTTAATGACTGTCTGATGACCGGACCCTCACTAACTGAGAAGCTTGGAGACGTGCTTATGAAATTTCGCACAAACCCATATGCCTACACGGCTGATATTTCCAAGGCTTTCTTAAGAGTAGGACTACAAGAAATAGATAGAGATTATACTCGATTCTTGTGGCCTGAAAATCCACATGATCCTCAAAGTCCTGTGAAAACTTATCGTTTCAAATCAGTATTATTTGGTGCAACATCCTCTCCATTCTTACTAGAAGCTACTCTAAATACACATTTGAAGAAATCTGAAAGTCCCTTCAAAGAAGTCTTAAAGAAAAGTTTCTATGTGGACAATCTTCAAGGTACTGTGAATAAAGAGGAGGATTTGAAATCCTTATACAGAGAAGCTAACAAGGAGATGAAAGAAGCAAATATGCCTCTAAGGATGTGGAATACAAATTCAAAGCAATTAAGGGAACTTATCAAAGAAGATTTCCCTGAAACTGAAATTCCTGATTGCAACAATATGCTGGGACTTAATTGGAACACACAGGAAGATACTTTGAGTCTCAAAAGGATAAACAATAAATCATGCAGTACACTCACTAAACGTAGTTTACTGTCAGAGGTATCACAATGTTTTGATCCTCTAGGACTCGTCTCACCAATTACCATAAAAGGTAAAATGCTTATGCAAGATGCATGGAAACTCAAAATTGGATGGGATGAGAACTTGCCTCTAGAAATGAGTCAAGCATGGGATGAAATATCCAAGGAGTTTAAACAACTTCATCAAATTAAATTTCCCAGACAAATAGGTCAAGAGGGAAACAAGTACACATTACATGTGTTCTGTGATGCGTCAACCAGAGGTTATGGCGCTGTAGCTTACATGAGTAATGCTGAAGGAAGTACACTAATTACTTCAAAGGCCAGGGTAGCACCCTTGAAGGTCAGAACAGTACCACAATTGGAACTGACAGCACTCTATGTAGGTACAAAATTAGCTGTCTATCTCAACAAAGTACTTGATCATCTCACTATTGAGAAAACCGTGATCTGGAGTGATAATGAGGCAGTTCTCCAGTGGTTAAGAAATAATAAGAGTAAGTTGGTCTATGTACAGAACAGAGTAGCAGAAATAAAAGAGATGCAGAGAGATTATCTCTTTCTTCACGTCTCTACCCAAGAGAATCCAGCTGACATGTTGTCACGTGGTGTCCCACTCAAGAAATTTGTGGATAATAAATTATGGCTCCACGGACCGAACTGGCTCTCTAATGAAAATAACTGGCCTCAGCAAAAAGCTCACATTATGCCAGAAGAAACAGTCTGCTTGAACACAGCAGAAATAAGTTGTGTAAATACTGCAGACACAACAGAAATAGTCATTGATGGATCTAATTACTCATCTTTGGGTAAACTCTTAAGAGTTACAGCTCTTGTCTTTAAATTCATTAAAGGAATTAAACCTGATTATGAATGTCTTGAACCCATTAAATACTGGGTGAAACTAATACAGAAAGATGTTTTCTCTACAGAATATAAATTTCTAGAAACACAAGATAAATCCCCAAAGAAACCTGTCATGATTAATTCTTTAGGACTTTATCTCGACTCAGAAAAGATTATAAGATGTCGAGGAAGAATTCATAATTCTTCACTACCTAAAGAAGCCATACATCCAATATTGATCCCCAAGAATCATTGGCTAACAAAACTGATTGTGCAAAACGCCCACAGTAACGTGTTACATGGTGGGGTAGCTGACACACTTTGTCATATACGACAATCCTACTGGATACCTCAAGGTCGACAAAGTGTGAAAAAACAAATAAAGGACTGTATTACTTGTCGTCACTACGATATGCGAGTATGTCAGTATCCAGGTCCACCTCCATATCCCTCTGAAAGAGTTTGTCATATCACTCCATTTGAGGTGACAGGTGTAGATTATACTGGACCAATAATTTTAACCAAAACAGTTGACAAAGTTCCCATCAAGGTGTACATCTGTTTGTTCACTTGTGCTACAACTAGAGCAGTACATCTAGAAGTAGCCACTGACATGTCTGCTGAAACTTTTATCAAATTATTCAGAAGGTTTGCAGCCAGAAGGGCATGTCCCAGACTGATGATTTCAGACAATGCAACGAACTTTGTTGCTGGTGCTGCTTATATAAGCAAGATCTTTGATCAACCAGAAGTACAACAGATGCTGAATCAACGCAGATGTCGTTGGAGATACATTCCTCCTAAATCTCCATGGCACGGCGGATTTTATGAAAGAATGATCGGCATTGTAAAACGTTGTTTAAGGAAGACTCTTCATCGTCAGAGAATAGACTTAGAAGAATTCCGTACAGTTGTGACTGAAATAGAAAATAGAGTCAACAACAGACCTCTAACTTATGTTACCGATGATCTGGACAATTTAGAAGTGTTAAGTCCATCTCATTTACTCCATGGCAGAAGGCTCGAACCTGTTCCTCCCATGAATGATAAAGAAATCATAGAGGATCCTACTTATTTCGAACCTGAGCAACTCAGACGTAAATTCAAACACCTTAATAAAGTGATTGAACGTTGGGAGAAAATTTGGCGAGAAGACTATCTCACCTCATTGAGAGAACACTTCTATGGAGCTGGTGTTCCTGAAAATCATAAGTCCTTAAGACCTGGTGACATAGTGATTATCGACAATGATGGTCCGAGGTCCCAATGGCCACTTGGAAAAATTGTGACCATATATCCTGATGCAAATGGAATCATCAGGACAGTTGATGTTTTGAGCAAAGGTGTAGTGAATAAGCGGACAATAAATAAACTAGTGCCGTTAGAATTACACAGTGTTGAAAACAAAATTAGTGATTCTCCAGAAACCACACAGACTAAAGCTGTTCAGAAAAGACAAGCAGCAGTGGTGGCGAGTGAGAAAATTAAATTAATGTTAAGTGATGAATAGTTCACCTGCAGCGAACCTCCGCCGCCCCCCAGTGTGGAGAAATTTTCTCCAGGAGGGGGGTATCAGCCCCCTTCAGCCCCCTTCAGCCCTTCAGCCCCCTTCAGCCCTCTCAGCCCTGAGGGGCCACTCAGAAGGGGCGAGCGTCTTGTTTACTGCTAGAGTGAGTAATTGATCACAGATGCTATGCGTGGTCAAATGACCTCTGCTCCTTGCAGAGGTGTTGCAAAGTGTATTTTTATAAGAGACAGTACATCTCTTACTTAGCAGGACAATTAAGGAAAATCCTGCTCCCACTTTATTACCATAGTAAAGATAGTGTACATTGTTGTCTATGATTAAGACAGCAAGAAACAAACATTCTGCTTTGCTTCATCGAGGAGGTGACAAGGATGCAAGGTACTAGGTCAGCGTTTTTTTTTTTTGTGCTAGGCAGTGACGGCATGGAGCACTGTGGCGTCTGGCAGATTACTTTTGACTCTAGAGAGAGTCACACTGACGCCAGGATAACCAGCAAAGGACACTGATCTGTGCGTTAGTGTGAACAAAGTGTCTCTAACACAAACACTTAGAGAAGTGTGATCAGCTTCTCTTGTGATACATTGTGAACAATAAAGACAAATCTTGTTGAACATAGTGTACCAGTGTGCGTTTCCTAGACAATGGAAGACGTGGACATCCAAGGACACTTCAGCTTCTATCAAGTCACCGATATCTGTCGAAGGTGTTGAGAACACCATAGCTCACGTTACAAAGAGCAAGGTATGTTACGAATTTCTTGTAGATCGGGGGATTGCGCAATTCTTGAGTCACAAGGAGTTTGTAATCAACCTATAATCGGCAGTAAGGTGTGGACTTTTGAGTCCAAACAAGTAAGTATTCGTCAGCCATCATCGAATGAAATATGCTGACATAACACCCCCTAGGGGTAATTTATACTTACAAATTGTATCTCTTGACAGCCCACTGTTGTGATGGTTTCGACAGCTTCTAGACCTCGTCTGCAGGGGCGGCTGTGTAGACGATTTGCTGTCATTTATCAGCTAAGTGTTCATTATATATATTTATAATGAACACAGCAGGTAAGGCCAAATTCTCAACAGAGTTTTGGTCGTGCTCGAACCGGATAAAGACCACACTGTGGTCCAAATATGTTGTACTACAGTGTACAAATAACCTATGAGCCAAGGTCCTTCGAAAAAAGCTGTAAAACTAGTGTTTTACAATATAAATCAGTATAAATGAGTCCCTCCAGACTCAATCAAAGAGAATGGGCAGCCAAAAGAAAACGGGCGCTCACCCAGCGTTCACCCAAAAGAAAACGGGCGCTCACCCAGCCGACACCCAAAGAAAACGGGAGCTGGGTGACTCACCCACACCCTGCAACCACTGCTCCGATCTGGCGAAATCGCTGATTTATTATAAATGTTGTTTGTCTGAGTGTATATATACACATAGTGTTTATAATGTTTATAGACAGAAATTAAGAGACAAGATTGTGTTAAAGTTTGTTTCTTATAGATCTACCTGTTATATTAAAGGAACTTATATATAAAGTGTAAGCTTTCAAATATATATTAACAGTGAAATTTATATATGTGTAAGTAATATTCACGTGTGATTACAGTTATACAGTGACATTTATAGTGTATAGTGAATGAAGTGTATAACATCGTTATTTACGATTAATCATCATGGTCAGGCTGACACAGCAAACTCTAAGCCATAAACACCAGACACATGTACCCTGTACCCTTCATGGTCATTGACCCTGAGGTTAAGCTTAGTGGGTCAGTAGTGTCTGACTCGATTATTGCTGACTTAAGCATAACAAAAACTCAGCTGTCTATAGCAGTACAGTGTTTTTTAAACACTCTAAGTGTGGTGCTAGAATTTTCAGTATACCATTAAAATGGCTTGTTTGAAAACTCAGTTTCAGTCTTTACAGACTAAGATTACACAATTAGAAAATCTAATTTCAGTCTGTCTAGGATTAACTCAAGATACAAACATAGATTTTGATGATCTTGAGGTCAAGTTTGAATTATTTACACAACGTCTGGAAATAATTAATTCAGACTATACACATTATGAAAATAAATTTCTTGAATCAGATCCATCTGAAGATGAAATTAAAAATGTTTTGGATACTTTTAGTGATCAACAATTAAGGTGGACAGGAGTACAGGCTATCTGCCGTAAAACTCTGTCACAGAGACCTACTACTAGTGGTCAAACACCTGTTACACCTGTAACAACAACAAGTGTCCCATTACCAAGCTTACCTACATTGTCATTACCTATTTTCCAAGGTCATAATTATGAAGAATTCATTAGTGGTTTTCAATCCATAGTAAATTCACGAACTGACATAGATGAGATTGCTAAGTTCAATTACCTTAAATGTCTTGTGAAGGGAGAACCCTATGAACTGATTAAGTCATTTCCGGTGGTCAAAGGCAATTATCAAATAGCCTTACGTGTCTTAGCAGACAATTACTTCGATGCTGACAAGGCTAGAGTTAGACATGCAGTCTTAATATCAAGCTTGAAGCCACCCAAACATTGTTTTTCAGACTTACAGGCATTTAGAATTACATTAGACAATAGTCTCAGATCTCTAGATGCTAAATATGACCTAAGACAATGTGATTGGTTTATCAGTGGTATTGTACAAGATAAGTTGTCACCACAAACTATTGAACGATTAAATATTATGTTCAATAAACGCTATTTCACTTGTGAGGAAATTAGCAATGGTTTACAAACAATAGTTTCATGCATGCAAGCAACGAGACAAGATGAAAAATCCACAAATCCAGTGGATAATAAACCTTCAACTCAGTATAAAAAGAGTATACCTACTCCCACTAAACCACATAATGGGAAATCCCATATAGGCATTTATCAAGCTGTGAATACAACAGACAGTAAACAAACTGTCATACATAAACGTACTCCAAAATGTGTACTTTGTGATGGAACACATTGGGCACAGTATTGTAGTCAATACACATCAATGGAGGCACGTAAACAACGTGTTCATCAGCTGAAAAGATGCATCAAGTGTTTAGGTGAACACAAGGGAGGAAAATGCTCACTGAAGAAGTGTTTTAAATGCAAGGGTATGCATCATACAGCATTATGCCCAAATACTTTTGCTGAACAGCAGCAGACTTCCACAGAATCAGGAAGTCAACAAGCAACAGCATTAAATGTGAGAGATAAGTTTAAAGCAACTGCTCTCCCGATAGCTCGAGTTGAGTTATCTAATAAATTACACAAAACCAATGTGCTAACACTATTTGATCAAGGCTCACAAAGGTCCTTCATAAGAAGATCAGTGTTGCAGAAACTGAATAAACAACCCTATGCCAAAATACAGTTAGATATAGCTGGTTTTTTCCACAATTCTGGTAAACAGACATATGACCTAGCCAAAATCACTGTTGGTCTAGGAAACAGGAAAAAGACAGTAGAAGCTGTGGTAGTAGATGATTTGCCTAAGTCTGTGCAGATCCAGGGATTAAAAGAAACAGTTGCAGCACTGAAAGCAGCTAAGGTCAAGTTAGCCTGTCCTGACATACAGACGGACACAATTAGTCCAATTGATTTAATCATTGGAAGTGATTATTATCACTGTTTTGTGCAAAATATAGTAAGTAAACATGATGTTCACTTGCTGAAAACAGCAGGAGGCCACATGATATGTGGTCCCATTCCCTCTCAAAGTGGGAAAGAAGCTGATATTGATTCAGTGGAAAATGTACTAGTTACGAGAATAACCGCTGATCATGTACCACAGCAAAAATTATCATTACTGGAAGAAATGAATGAACCAGTTGATAAGTTGTGGGATTTAGATGCGATAGGTATTGATGTAAATAAACCAAGCCCACAAGAGTCTCAGACTTATAACCAATATTTGGACACTGTCAAATATAAAGATGGACAGTATTGGGTTAGGTTACCATGGAAATTAAATCCACCACATCTACCTAGCAATTATCGCATGGCTTTCGGACAGATGAAAGCACAAATACATGAGCTCAGGAAGAATCCAGAGCTACTGACTGTCTATGATAATATCATACAAGAACAGTTGGACAATAAATTCATTGAGGAAATAGTCGAAGATAAGTTGAAGACAAACGCTCATTATCTCCCGCACCATGGAGTCAGAAAAGATTCTGAAACCACTCCACTACGTGTTGTATATAATTGCAGCGCACGTGCAAATAAAGATGTAGCAAGTCTTAATGACTGTCTGATGACCGGACCCTCACTAACTGAGAAGCTTGGAGACGTGCTTATGAAATTTCGCACAAACCCATATGCCTACACGGCTGATATTTCCAAGGCTTTCTTAAGAGTAGGACTACAAGAAATAGATAGAGATTATACTCGATTCTTGTGGCCTGAAAATCCACATGATCCTCAAAGTCCTGTGAAAACTTATCGTTTCAAATCAGTATTATTTGGTGCAACATCCTCTCCATTCTTACTAGAAGCTACTCTAAATACACATTTGAAGAAATCTGAAAGTCCCTTCAAAGAAGTCTTAAAGAAAAGTTTCTATGTGGACAATCTTCAAGGTACTGTGAATAAAGAGGAGGATTTGAAATCCTTATACAGAGAAGCTAACAAGGAGATGAAAGAAGCAAATATGCCTCTAAGGATGTGGAATACAAATTCAAAGCAATTAAGGGAACTTATCAAAGAAGATTTCCCTGAAACTGAAATTCCTGATTGCAACAATATGCTGGGACTTAATTGGAACACACAGGAAGATACTTTGAGTCTCAAAAGGATAAACAATAAATCATGCAGTACACTCACTAAACGTAGTTTACTGTCAGAGGTATCACAATGTTTTGATCCTCTAGGACTCGTCTCACCAATTACCATAAAGGGTAAAATGCTTATGCAAGATGCATGGAAACTCAAAATTGGATGGGATGAGAACTTGCCTCTAGAAATGAGTCAAGCATGGGATGAAATATCCAAGGAGTTTAAACAACTTCATCAAATTAAATTTCCCAGACAAATAGGTCAAGAGGGAAACAAGTACACATTACATGTGTTCTGTGATGCGTCAACCAGAGGTTATGGCGCTGTAGCTTACATGAGTAATGCTGAAGGAAGTACACTAATTACTTCAAAGGCCAGGGTAGCACCCTTGAAGGTCAGAACAGTACCACAATTGGAACTGACAGCACTCTATGTAGGTACAAAATTAGCTGTCTATCTCAACAAAGTACTTGATCATCTCACTATTGAGAAAACCGTGATCTGGAGTGATAATGAGGCAGTTCTCCAGTGGTTAAGAAATAATAAGAGTAAGTTGGTCTATGTACAGAACAGAGTAGCAGAAATAAAAGAGATGCAGAGAGATTATCTCTTTCTTCACGTCTCTACCCAAGAGAATCCAGCTGACATGTTGTCACGTGGTGTCCCACTCAAGAAATTTGTGGATAATAAATTATGGCTCCACGGACCGAACTGGCTCTCTAATGAAAATAACTGGCCTCAGCAAAAAGCTCACATTATGCCAGAAGAAACAGTCTGCTTGAACACAGCAGAAATAAGTTGTGTAAATACTGCAGACACAACAGAAATAGTCATTGATGGATCTAATTACTCATCTTTGGGTAAACTCTTAAGAGTTACAGCTCTTGTCTTTAAATTCATTAAAGGAATGAAACCTGATTATGAATGTCTTGAACCCATTAAATACTGGGTGAAACTAATACAGAAAGATGTTTTCTCTACAGAATATAAATTTCTAGAAACACAAGATAAATCCCCAAAGAAACCTGTCATGATTAATTCTTTAGGACTTTATCTCGACTCAGAAAAGATTATAAGATGTCGAGGAAGAATTCATAATTCTTCACTACCTAAAGAAGCCATACATCCAATATTGATCCCCAAGAATCATTGGCTAACAAAACTGATTGTGCAAAACGCCCACAGTAACGTGTTACATGGTGGGGTAGCTGACACACTTTGTCATATACGACAATCCTACTGGATACCTCAAGGTCGACAAAGTGTGAAAAAACAAATAAAGGACTGTATTACTTGTCGTCACTACGATATGCGAGTATGTCAGTATCCAGGTCCACCTCCATATCCCTCTGAAAGAGTTTGTCATATCACTCCATTTGAGGTGACAGGTGTAGATTATACTGGACCAATAATTTTAACCAAAACAGTTGACAAAGTTCCCATCAAGGTGTACATCTGTTTGTTCACTTGTGCTACAACTAGAGCAGTACATCTAGAAGTAGCCACTGACATGTCTGCTGAAACTTTTATCAAATTATTCAGAAGGTTTGCAGCCAGAAGGGCATGTCCCAGACTGATGATTTCAGATAATGCAACGAACTTTGTTGCTGGTGCTGCTTATATAAGCAAGATCTTTGATCAACCAGAAGTACAACAGATGCTGAATCAACGCAGATGTCGTTGGAGATACATTCCTCCTAAATCTCCATGGCACGGCGGATTTTATGAAAGAATGATCGGCATTGTAAAACGTTGTTTAAGGAAGACTCTTCATCGTCAGAGAATAGACTTAGAAGAATTCCGTACAGTTGTGACTGAAATAGAAAATAGAGTCAACAACAGACCTCTAACTTATGTTACCGATGATCTGGACAATTTAGAAGTGTTAAGTCCATCTCATTTACTCCATGGCAGAAGGCTCGAACCTGTTCCTCCCATGAATGATAAAGAAATCATAGAGGATCCTACTTATTTCGAACCTGAGCAACTCAGACGTAAATTCAAACACCTTAATAAAGTGATTGAACGTTGGGAGAAAATTTGGCGAGAAGACTATCTCACCTCATTGAGAGAACACTTCTATGGAGCTGGTGTTCCTGAAAATCATAAGTCCTTAAGACCTGGTGACATAGTGATTATCGACAATGATGGTCCGAGGTCCCAATGGCCACTTGGAAAAATTGTGACCATATATCCTGATGCAAATGGAATCATCAGGACAGTTGATGTTTTGAGCAAAGGTGTAGTGAATAAGCGGACAATAAATAAACTAGTGCCGTTAGAATTACACAGTGTTGAAAACAAAATTAGTGATTCTCCAGAAACCACACAGACTAAAGCTGTTCAGAAAAGACAAGCAGCAGTGGTGGCGAGTGAGAAAATTAAATTAATGTTAAGTGATGAATAGTTCACCTGCAGCGAACCTCCGCCGCCCCCCAGTGTGGAGAAATTTTCTCCAGGAGGGGGGTATCAGCCCCCTTCAGCCCCCTTCAGCCCCCTTCAGCCCCCTTCAGCCTTCAGCCCTGAGGGGCCACTCAGAAGGGGCGAGCGTCTTGTTTACTGCTAGAGTGAGTAATTGATCACAGATGCTATGCGTGGTCAAATGACCTCTGCTCCTTGCAGAGGTGTTGCAAAGTGTATTTTTATAAGAGACAGTACATCTCTTACTTAGCAGGACAATTAAGGAAAATCCTGCTCCCACTTTATTACCATAGTAAAGATAGTGTACATTGTTGTCTATGATTAAGACAGCAAGAAACAAACATTCTGCTTTGCTTCATCGAGGAGGTGACAAGGATGCAAGGTACTAGGTCAGCGTTTTTTTTTGTGTACTGGGGGAGTGACGGCATGGAGCGCTGTGGCGTCTGGCGAGATTACTTTTGACTCTAGAGAGAGTCACACTGACGCCAGGATAACCAGCAAAGGACACTGATCTGTGCGTTAGTGTGAACAAAGTGTCTCTAACACAAACACTTAGAGAAGTGTGATCAGCTTCTCTTGTGATACATTGTGAACAATAAAGACAAATCTTGTTGAACATAGTGTACCAGTGTGCGTTTCCTAGACAATGGAAGACGTGGACATCCAAGGACACTTCAGCTTCTATCAAGTCACCGATATCTGTCGAAGGTGTTGAGAACACCATAGCTCACGTTACAAAGAGCAAGGTATGTTACGAATTTCTTGTAGATCGGGGGATTGCGCAATTCTTGAGTCACAAGGAGTTTGTAATCAACCTATAATCGGCAGTAAGGTGTGGACTTTTGAGTCCAAACAAGTAAGTATTCGTCAGCCATCATCGAATGAAATATGCTGACATAACACCCCCTAGGGGTAATTTATACTTACAAATTGTATCTCTTGACAGCCCACTGTTGTGATGGTTTCGACAGCTTCTAGACCTCGTCTGCAGGGGCGGCTGTGTAGACGATTTGCTGTCATTTATCAGCTAAGTGTTCATTATATATATTTATAATGAACACAGCAGGTAAGGCCAAATAATCTCAACATTACCATATCGGAGTAATTGAAATTTCTCATCGTTGAACTTCATATTGTTTTCTGCAGCCCACTGAAAGATTTGGTTGATGTCCGCCTGTAGCCTTGCAGTGTCTGCAATGAAAGAAACTCTCATGTAGATTTGGGTGTCATCTGCAAAGGAAGATACAGTGCTGTGGCTTACATTCCTGTATATGTCAGATATGAGGATGAGAAACAAGATGGGAGCGAGTACTGTGCCTTGTGGAACAGAGCTTTTCACCGTAGCCGCCTCAGACTTTACTCTGTTGACTACTACTCTTTGTGTTCTATTTGTCAGGAAATTCTAGATCCATCTACCAACTTTTCCTGTTATTCCTTTAGCACGCATTTTGTGCACTATTTCGCCATGGTCACATTTGTCGAAGGCTTTTGCAAAGTCTGTGTATATTATATCTCCATTCTTTTTGTCTTCTAGTGCAAACAGAAACCAGGTCTATGCAAATACTTAGAATCTGCAGGCATGGAATATCTGGAAAAACAGAATGGACGTGTAACGTTGACCACTCCAGAAAATGCCGTGCCCATATGACAACAGGAAAATGTAGCCTCCCTGTAAGCTTGTCCACCCTGAAATGTGTCATTCTTCAGTACAGGATAGACAGTACTATAACTTACATTGTCAGGCACACCACCTAAAGGGTACAAGAAGACACAGAACATCCAGACCATCGGAAAACCTCGGTAGCCACAGCCACTCCAGAGAGTTTTTTTTTTTTTTTTTTTTTAAGCGCCAGAAAGGAAAAAAATAGCTGGCAGGAAATGACAGAAATCGTACACCAACTCAAATCATTTCTGGAGTAGAAACACATTCGATGGCCTCCACTCCTACACAACAGATGTTAGTGCCAGGAAAAAAAGACCTCTCCCCCCACATACCACCAATCTGACGACATTCAATTTGCAAATATACAGGGTCTAAAGCCAGCAACAAATAACAAAATACCTTTCATCCGCTGACTGCTTATGGAGTCAAATGTAATGTTCACGGTTTTCACAGAGACCCACATAAGGGATTACTTGGGCAACGAAATATGGATCCGGAGTTACAACCTATACAGATGTGACAGAGTGAACAGGCAAAAGAGGGGGGAGTGGGGGTTGGCTTGTATATCACAGACTCACTTATATGCTCAAAACTACTAAATGCCTCAAATGATGTAGTTGAAGTTTCAGCAGTAAAGATCGAGAACCAAAACCTGGTCATTGTGGATGTATACAAACCTCCGGCTGCAACGTCCCAACAATTCCAAGAACAGCTTTTGAAAATTGACCACTGTCTGGTAAATCTTGAAGCTCCTGCCCCCAACATCTTCCTCTTGGGGGTTTTCAACCTAAGGCACTTAAAATGGAGGAATATAGCAAATAATGTTGTAGCAGAGATAACACCAGGAGGCAGCTCAGAGGAAAACCCGCACACACACGAGCTTTTAAATCTCTGCACCAAATTCACCTTAAACCAGCAAATAATAGAGTCTACAAGATTGGAGAATACGCTGGACCTCATCTTCACTAACAATGAAGATCTGTTACGAAATGTCATCATATCAAAAACAATATACTGAGATCACAACATAATAGTGGTCCAGACATGTATGCAGAGAGATTAGATTTTAGATTTTGCCACCGAAGTGGCTAGTTTATTGTGCACCCTATATCCCTCCTGTGGACGGTAGCGCGAGAGCATATGGGTACACAAAAGGCCTAGGAACTAGGCCCCAAAAGGGATAACAGATGTACATATTGGTTTTTATTTATCTACATATCTACAGTTCACTTATCTGTTACATGCAAATTTAGGAAATTTGCTTAGTATATCTGGTATCTTATTTTCATTAATAAGATATCTTAACATGTCACATAGGTTATTATACTGTCTGTCTCTGTATTCCTCAATAAGTGAACAATTAAGCACACAGTGTTCAAGACAGTGACTATATGCCTGATCACATAATTTACATTTAGTTTGATTATCATCTGTGTGTCTCTCAAACTGCCAGAAGTACTTGTAACCAAGCCTAAGCTTGGCCACTACAACATCAGTCAGTCTGTTCACATTGCAAGTTGCTCCATAAACATACTTATCTACGTTCATGTTATCATAGTGGGTTATAGATCTACTCAGGCTTCTAACTGCATTCCTATAACAATCATTTTCATTATTTACTTTTCTCCTAATATTGTTCCTAATGCTAGACACAGATATACCAAAGTTATATTCTACATTCTCCTTCTGGGTACTCTTCTTGGCTAACATATCAACTTTATCATGAATGAGTAATCCAGTGTGTGATGGGATCCATAGCAATTGTACATTAATTCCTTTGTCCCTTATTCTTGAGTATCTATACCTGGCTTCTCCAATGAGCATGTTGTTGGAGTCATTATATGAGTCAAGAGCCTTCAGTGATGACAGAATCAGTAATGATGATAGAGTCAAGCTCAGTGTCATAGGTTAGCTTTAGCGCCATTAGGATTGCAAACAATTCAGTTTGCAGTGTAGACGCCAAGTTGTTAATTCTTATGCCTAACTCAACAAAATTTATTATCGTTCTTAACTAGGGAGGTGGCAACAAGAGCAGATGCAGCCCTTCCAGAAGACTCCTGTTTAGATCCATCAGTGTATATAACTTGTGATAACTTACTACTACCAGCAAGGCGAGAAATTTCTTCTTGAGCAGTTGCTTTAACAAGTGATTTAAGGAAGGGATTGCTAGCAATGAGCTTCTTGGGAGGGACTTACAGGTATGTGATATTAAATGAACACATCTTCCATGGAGGGGTGAAATGCTCTTGTTGCCTACAGTGATACAGTTCATTCAAGTTATAAAACTTAATGCAATTGCACGTTTTCACAATCCATTTTAATTTGAGTGTATTTACCTCTAGACACTTGGTAAGATTCATTGTGACAGTGTCTGGTTCATTTCTTAACATTGTAATACCGAGTACAGTGTTAATCTCAACAATCCAATCACTGATACTAGAAATACCAAGCTCCTTCCTCACATTAAGAACCTTTGCAGATTTGGGATAACCAAGAATAATTCTGAGAGCTTCATTTTGCATTAACTCTAAGGATCGGAGAGAACTTTCTCTAGCTAATATCAACATGGGCGCAGCATAATCAGTTAAGGACCTAACATAGGCTATGTACATCATTCTTAATATTCTCACATTAGCACCATAGTTGGGGTTGTAGCCAGCAACAGCTTTGAGAGCATTTAGCCTATCTTTGTATTTCTTATTTAGTTGTAGTAAAGTGGAGCCCCAGACTGGCAAAATATGATCAGTGACCAGGGAGCTTTCACCAAATTCAACTTCAATAACAAAAACATAAGGTGGGACCAAGTAAACCAAGTCCTGAATAACATAAACTGGGAAGATAGACTAAGCAACACGGATCCTACCCTATATCTAGAACAAATTAACTCTGTGGTACTTGAGGCATGCTCGAGGCATATTCCCTTAAGGACAAGGAGGAGAAAATGTAATCTAGAAAGAGAAAATCGCTCCCTATGCAGGGAAGGCAACGAATAACAGAACGGCTACAAGAGGCCAATATATCTGCAATACATAGGGAGACACTGGTCAGAGAAAAAACAAACATCGAACTAAAGCTAAAGGAATCTTACAGGAGTCAAGAACTGCGAGAAGCACTAAAAGCCATAAATGAAATTGAAAGAAACCCCAAGTATTTCTTTTCTTATGCCAAATCAAAGTCTAGAACAACATCCAGTATTGGGCCCTTACTTAAACGGGATGGGTCCTAAACAGATGACAGCAAGGAAATGAGTGAGCTACTAAAGTCCCTATATGACTCGGTTTTTAGCAAGCCACTAAGCAGATTGAGAATCGAAGACCTAAATTAATTTTTTTTATGAGAGACAGAATTTGGTAGACACACACCTATCTGATATTATCCTGACGCCAAATGACTTCGAAATGGCGATAAATTGCATGCCCATGCACTCTGCCCCAGGCCCAGAATCATGGAACTCCTTGTTCAACAAGAACTGCAAGACCTCTTATCAAGTGCTTTTAACATCCTGTGGAGAGGGAGCATGGGCACTGGGGTCGTCCCACAGTTACTTAAAACAACAGACATAACCCCACTCCACAAAGGGTGCAGTAAAGCAATAGCAAAGAACTACAGTCCGATAGCGCTAGCGTCCTATATCATAAAAATCTTTGAAAGGGTTCTAAGAAGCAAGATCGCCACCCATATAAATACCCATTAATTACATAACCCAGGGAAGCATGAGTTTAGAGCAGTCGCTCCTGTTTGTGCCTACTACTGGACCACTATGACAAGGTCCTGGATGCTCTAGAAGACAAACAAAATGCAGTTGTAATATACACTGACTTTGCAAAAGCCTTTGACAAGTGTGACCACGGTGCAGTAGCGCACAAAATGCCTGATAAAGAAATAACAGGAAAAGTCGGTAGATGGAACTATAATTTCCTAACAAATAAACCACAAAGAGTAGTAGTCAACAGAGTAAAGTCCGAGGCAGCTACGGTGAAAAGCTCTGTTCCACAAGGCACAGTACTCGCTCCCATCTTGTTCCTCATCCTCATATCTGACATAGACAAGGATGTCAGCCACAGCACCGTGTCTTCCTTTGCAGATGACACCCGAATCTGCATGACAGTGTCTTCCATCAACCAAATCTTTAACTGGACTGCAAAAAACAATATGAAGTTCAATGATGAAAAAATTCTAATTACTCCGATATAGAAAACGTGAGGAAATTAAAATTTCATAGGAGTATAAAACAAATTCCCACCACACAACAGAGCAACAAACTAATGTCAAAGACCTGGGGTTGATAATGTCAGAGAATCTCACCTTCAAGATCCATAACATTGTATCAATCGCATCTGCTAGATAAGTGACAGGATAGATAATGAGAACCTTCAAAACTAGGGATGCCAAGCCCATGATGACACTCTTCAGGTCACTTGTTCTATCTAGGCTGGAATATTGCTGCACACTAATAGCATCTTTCAAGGCAGGTGAAATTGTTGACCTAGAAAATGAACAGAGGACCTTCATGGCACGTATAACTGCGATAAACCACCTCAGTTACTGGGAACGCTTAAAGTTCCTGAACCTGTACTCCCTAGAATGCAGGAGGGAGAGATACATGCTTATATATACCTGGAAAATCCTAGAGCGACTAGTACCAAACTTGCACACGAAAATCACTCCCTACGTAAGCAAAAGACTCGGCAGACGGTGCAACATACCCCCAATGAAAAGTAGGGGTGCCACTAGCACGATAAGAGCCAAGACAATAAGTGTCAGGGGCCCAAAACTGTTCAACTGCCTCCCAGCATACATCAGGGGGATTACCAATAGACCCCTGGCTGTCTTCAAGCAGGCGCTGGACAGGCACCTAAAGTCAGTACCTGAGCAGCCGGGTTGTGGTTCGTACGTTGGATTGTGTGCGGTCAGCAATAACAGCCTGGTTGATCAGGCCCTGATCCAGCATGAGGCCTAGTCACAGACCGGGCCGCGGGGGCGTTGACCCCAGGAACTCTCTCCAGGTATACTCCAGGTATACTCCTGGAGATGGATCAAAATGGGATGATGCCTCAGGGAATAGTGTCGAGACATTACCAGCAAAACCTGGTGGAAGCACTGATGTACATACAGGAATAAAAGATGTTGACGGAACAGGAAAAATAAATGCACCAGCAGCTAACGCAGCTACAATATACCATGGTAAACAGAATTACAATCTATGTAAATACTATGCCTTGGGTATCTGCAGGCACGGTATATCTGGTAAAACAGGTGGAAATGCACCTTTGACCATCCCAAAAAATACCACACCCACATGACAACAGGAGAGTGTAACTTCCCTTCTTGCAGCTTATTTCACCCAGAAATGTGTCACTCATCAATTCATGAGAGAAAATGCTACGATGCATACTGCCAGGCACATCATCTAAAAGGGACTAGAAGACACAGACCAACCAGACTATGGGGAGCAAAAGAGGGGAGCCACAACCTCTCCAGGGACACAGGTTTTATAGGGCCAGGAGGGAAAAAGACTGGCAAAAAATGACAATAATCCTACACCAACTGAAAACACTTCTGGAGCAGAGGCACAGACATTGGTCTTTACACCAGAACAACAGATATTAGAGCCAGCAAATAAAACCGCCCGAAATTCCACCAATACAACGATATTTGTCTTTGCAAACATACAGGGTGTAAAGCCATCAAAAAACAACAAAATTCCTTACATCAAGGGACTGCTCACGGAGTCAAATGCAATGTTTGCAGCATTCACAGAGACCCACATAAAGGATCATTATGACAACGAAATATGGATCCCAAGTTATAACCTATTCCGATACGACAGACTAAACAGGCAACAAGGGGGAGTTGGTCTGTATGTCACAGATTCGCTCATTTGCACAGAACTACTAACCACTTCAAATGATGTAGTTGAAGTTTTGGCAGTAAAGCGTGGTAGTATACAAGCCTCCAGATGCAACTTCCCAGCAATTCCAGGAGCAGCTTGAGAAAATTGACCACTGTCTGGAAAATCTCCCAACTCCTGCCACAAACATCTTACTACTAGGAGATTTCAACCTGAGACACCTAAAATGGAGGAGTATAGCAAACAATGTTTTAGCAGAGATCACCCCGGGAGGCAGCTCAGATGAAAATTCACAAACACACGAACTATTATATCTCTGCACCAAATTCACCTTAAACTAGCAAATAGTAGAGCCTACAAGACTAGAAAATACACTGGACCTCATCTTCACTAACAATGACGATCTGATACGTAATATAACTGTATCACAACATAATAGAGGTACAGACATGTATGCACAGGGCTCCGGACCAGTCAAATGTGAGCAGTCATGAAGGTCTCTTCACGAAATTCAATTTCAATAACAAAAACATACAACTGGACCAAGTAAACCATGTCCTAAATGAAACAAGCTGGGAAGATATCCTAAACAACACGGATCCGAACATTTGCCTTGAAAAAATGAATTCTGTGGTTCTTGAGATCTGCTCAAGACACATTGCATTAAGAAAAAGAAAGAGAAGATGTAAGCTAGAAAGAGAGAGACATTCCCTATACAGATGAAGGCGAAGAGTCACAGAGTTTCTGAGTGGGGCTAATATATCTGAAATACGAAGGGAGGCACTAGTCAATGAAATTGCAAATATCGAACTTAAGCTCAAGGAATCTTACAGGAGACAAGAATCTCAGGAAGAACTAAAAGCCATAAAGGAAACTGAAAAAAAAATACTTCTCTTATGCCAAATCAAAGGGAAAAACAACATCCAGTATTAGGCCCCTGCTTAGGCGGGATGGGACGTACACAGATGACAGCCAATACGACTCAGTGTTCAGTGAGCCGCTGCCCAGACTAAGGGTTGACAATCCAAATGAATTCTTTATGAACGAAACCCAAAATTTGACCATCTCAAAGTCTCAGATATTATTCTAACTCCACAAGACTCTGAAGAGGCAATAAATGATATGCCCATGCACTCTGCCCCAGGCCCAGACTCATGGAACTCAGTATTCATCAAGATTTATAAGAAGCCTCTATCCCGTGCCTTCAGCATTTTATGGAGAGGGAGCATGGACACAGGGGTCATCCCCACACACTAAAAAAACAGACATAGCCCCACTCCACAAAGGTGGCAGTAAAGCAATTGCAAAGAACTACAGACCGATAGCACCAACGTCCCATATCATAAAAATCTTTGAAAGGGCTGTAAGAAGCATGATCGCCAACCATCTAGATATCCATCAGTTACACAACCCAGGGCAACACGGGTTTAGAGCAGGCCGCTCCTGCCTGTCTCAGCTACTGGACCACTATGACAAGGTCTTGGATGCTACAGAGGATAAACTAAATACAGATGTAGTATACACAGACTTTGTAAAAGCTTTCAACAAGTGTGACCATGGTGTAATAGCACAAAAAATATGTGATAAAGGAATAACAGGAAAAGTTGGTAGATGGATCTATAACTTCCTGACAAATAGAACACATAGTAATAGTAAACAGAGTAAAGTCCCAGGCAGCCATGGTAGAAAGCTCTGTTCCACAAGGCACAGTACTCGCTCCTATTCTATTCCTCATCCTCATATCTGACATAGACAAAGATGTAAGTCATAGCTCCATGTCTTCCTTTGCAGATGACACCCGGATTACCATGGCAGTGACCTCCATCGAAGACACCGTGAGACTCCAAGCGGACATCAACCAAATCTTCGAATGGGTCACTCAAAACAATATGAAGATCAACGAGGAGAAATTTCAACTATTCAGATATGGAAAACTTGAAGAAATTAAAAATGTATCTGGGTATACGACAAATTCTAACCATATAATAGAGCAGAAAAGTAATGTGAAAGACCTGGGAGTGATAATGTCAGAGGTTCTCACCTTCAATAACCACAACAATGTATCTACCTCTGTCAGCATAGTTGCTGATCCCTGTGTTGTATAGCATATTAGTATCATCCATGTGTTTATATAGAAGACCCCTTAGGCCTGTGACTGTATGACATCACGGGATGCAGCTTGAGTGTGAAGCTAGCTACCTCGCACTCAGTCGGCATTTGACACAGGCTAGGACAGGCAGAGGAAGGCTCCATTTCCCTTCATCACAGTCTGACAATATATCGTTACCATCCAACAATTGTGTCTACCTTCAACCCTCGATATCTCCATTTAAGAACCCCTACGATAAATGATGGCAACGGAGGGCCTGTAATTCTGACGATTACAGCGATTTCTGGAGATAAATTTCGACCGAGCCTGCCATCTTGTGAGTAGGCCTGCCGAGCAGGGTACGCTCGACCTACCTCAAGCCAGCTACTCTCCCAAGCTTCTACCAGCTTCTACACCATTCACTGGTCAGTCTCTTTGTATTAGTGTTTATCTGCTTATTTGCATCACTCACGAGGGGTTGACCCGAGTTTGCAAAATAAGCCAGCTTCCAGTCTGTGGTGAGGGAGTCCAGTCCAGCCTAGTCTACTCCATCCAGTTCCTTTGCCTGCCAAGCCAGCTTTCCACCCCTGCTGTGCTCATTGTGAGAAGTTATCAAGCCAGTCTGTGTGAAGGGTTAAGATAAGCCAGCTAGCAACTAACCCAGGTGTCTTACCCCCAGTACTCAAGTAAGCCACGTGAGTAGTCTTCATCGCTTGTGATTCAAGCTCCAAGCAATTCTGAGTGCTCTTTTTCATCCTTGTGGTGTTGTGGTATTTCGTGGGTGTATTTTAAGCCAGCCGGCTTAGAATTATCTTCGCGGCAGTGTGGGTGTCCTCAGTGAGGCTTACGCCGTTCATCCCATAGGCCCACGACCACATGTGTCTCACCACCCCCAGTCTTAGCCCTGTTATGCCCACAAACCCACCCACCCACTCACCACGCAGCCTCAGACGCCTCACTAAGCCATTAACCCACTCACCCAACCTTTGCCAGTGTTTTGGCGCACTACTAAGGGTTGTAGCACCATATTTTAAGGACCACATAGGGAGTCAAGAGCTAGAGTGTGCTTTGCGCCAACCATTGAAAGCCTCCTGTGTGAAGTCTATCGTCGATTTAAGCGCAATTCTACGATCACATGTGCAGAGGACAGCAGCAAGACGACATAAACAATCCTCCAACCTTCCACCATCTACCTCATTTTACACCAAGTCGTTACAGCGATAATAATTTTTTTCATATAGACATTTGCGAGTGTTGAGACATTTCTTTTTTGTTCCAGTGATTTTCTTAGTGACATTCAGTGACTCTTGATCAGACTTAGTGTTTATTACATACTGATTGCAATAATTTGCTAATCTCCTTAATTCAGTGTTAATTTCCGTGCATTTTCTTATGTCTGTTGTGTTGTGTGTCTTTTTATACACTTGAAGTAAGTACTTAGTGTTTTTCCTTTGTTGTGTGTGCAACATATGAGCAGTATAGAACTTGTGTTTACACTTCAGAATCACCTAGTGTTCTCAGTATTCCAGTGAATTAATTCAGTAATTTATTTAGTTGTATTCTGCATCACAACTCAGTGTTGTCTCAGTTATATATAATTTTTTCATCCCAGCATTTGTGTATTCTTGTTTTGTTCCCTGTGTGTTGAACATTCTTGTGTTCATATTCTTTCATTTAGCCAGTGTCTAATTTGTCTTATTTTCACAGACAATAGTGCCATTATTTTGTGCAAGCAAGAAATTATTATCAAAGTTTTCACACATCAAGTTTCATTGCAAGAAAATTCTAGTATTGTGTTTATGTTGATGTGTTGTGTTCTGCATCACTGTAAGTCTTAAAACTTTTTGTTCTGTGTTTTTAGCACCTATTATATTTCATGTTTCATTGAACAAATTCACTCTTAGTGCAATTTTTAAGTTCTTCTTTTAGAGTAAATTGTTCTTTTGCATGTTAAGTGTTGCTTGAGTGCAGCTAAGAGTTAAAGTGTTCATTCCTTGATATATTTCTTTTCTTGTGTGGGTAATAATTTTTATTATTGCACATTGACTCATTTTGCAATAATTCTTGTGCAAATATTGTGTTGCCATTAAAGTTTTTCTGCAGAAATTTTATGCGGTGTTGTGCAATACTTTTTGATTAGCAATTGTCATTTGCAATATTGCTACAGTTTATTTCAGTGCAGTTTCATATGTTCTGTTCTGTGCATAATATTTTATTCTTTCTGTGCCATTTTATTTTATTCCAGTGAATTGTGTCCCAGTTTGTTTTATTTTTGCACAAGCTTTATTGAGTCCATTTTATCATTTTATTGTGTATTTCCCTATTGCATTGGAAGTAAAGACAACTCACTGTGCCATTCATTCAATTTAAGTAAAAGTTGAGCAAATTAGATTTGAGTAAAGTACAAGTTCTCTTGATTTTCAAAGTGTTGTTCATTCAATTGAGTATTTTTCTTGTGTGAGTTCTTTGCTTACTGTGTGACCTGTCAATTTTTAATTACTTATGCAGAATAGTTAAGCATTTTCTTCCCGTTTAAGCTTACTGTGTCATTCTTTCTATTTTTTTTTTTTGCCTTATGCCCTTCAGTAAGTTCACTGAGATGTCCCAGTCACTTTTGAATATTCACTTAGTGTATCATGCCAGTCAAAGTCAATATGAATCAGTCTACAGTACCAATATTCCCTTACTGACTGAAAGACAATACCTAGCCCTTGAGCAATGTGTTTGTTCTCACAGCTTGTATCTGAGATTTGTTAAAGTACTGTGAAATGTGAAGTTCAGATTAAGTTCCTATAGATCCGTGAATTACTTATTAACGTAGCCGAGCGGTCAGGCACTAGTAACTCTGTCACTCCCATCTGTGTTCCACCTACACCTTCAGACTTGCAAGATAGTGTTCCTTTGCCTCAAGTGTCCAGGGACACTCAGACTGCCTTGAGTGCACAGCCTATCCCTGCAATGTCTGCTAGTTCGAGTAGTAGTTTCTCCACAGGGGATGCCTTGTCAGAAAACGATTACTTGAAACTAGTAATGCCATCTCTTGTTGATGTGACATGCTGTCTGCAGAAAGACGTCTCTGTTAAAGCTCGTGCTCTCACTAGAGTGTCTGTTGTTGTTCCTAATGTTCCAGATGGTGATCCCATCCTAGTTGACAGTAATCAGTGCATTGTAAGAAGTTATTTCTTGAGTAACTTTCACGTGTTGCTAACATTTGTAAGTGTAGTGTAGATTGAATATCAGCATTGTTGACTGTGTTCATTTATTTTCTCCTGTGCTTGCAGTTTGAGATAGTAGATTCGTTCTCCCTTGCTCATATTGCGTGTTACAGCGTTATTTTTTTCAACCGAGGAGAGTCATCCACTCCACCGAGTTTGTTCATTCCTTCAGTAAGAAAGAACCGATCCCTTGTGTTCTGGTGATTCGATTCCTGCTCCAGGAAGATCTTATTCTTACTGTGAAGCCACCAGCACCCATTAGTGACTTTGTAATGAGCCAAGAATTACTGTATCGAACAACCGAGTTGGGTACTCCAAGCAGAAGAGTGTACCAGTTAGTAATTCCACAGTCACTAGTGAAAGTAGCTCTACAGCTAGTTCATGATGCACCAGGTGTTGCACACCGTGGTATGGATCGTTCTGTGAAACAAGCCAGAATGAAATACTTTTGGCCACGTATGGCAACTGACATTTCCGAGTATGTTAAGAAATGTAGTGTCTGTATGCAACATAAAGGGAATGTCAATGGTCCTAATCCAATCCAAGTGTACACAACCACTAGCGAACCATGGGAAAGAGTTGCCCTTGGCTTGTTAACCAATTTTAAATGTTCCCTCCAAGGCAACAAACATCTGTGTGTTATGGTAGACCCAGAGCCGGATTAAGAAGTCTCCGGGCCCTAGGCTATTCACATTGGCGGGGCCCCTTTGAGTTACGGGTAAGCGAAGCGACCCCTTCCAGCTTGGGGGGGGGTCGGTGTGAGCCTGTTTAAGGTCTAATTAAATACATTCTGGCTATTTAGATTAAATTTAATAGGGAAAGTACATCAAGACAACCAAAACCATTTACCAACAGCCATTATAACTATCTTGTTAAATCATGCGTTTTAAAGAGAATAAACTCAAGACAGCATAGTATTGCCCATCACCTAGATTAGGCTATTAAAGTAGTGACATCATGTACCTATTATATTCAGCATAACCACTACAGCACTATTATTCCCTTTATAAATCACTGACCATTATTGTTATCATTGCATCATGCATAAGACTATCAAATCATATAAACTCAAGAAAGTAAAGAATTGTTTATATTCACAGGCACTTCTTAAATAAACTTTTTTCTGGATTTCATATTGGCAAAATCATCAATTATATTCTGAAAATCAATATTTCTTGTTAGATTAGACTCAATGGTCAACAAGGCTAGGTTACACAATTTGTCTTGGATCATTGTTGAACGGAGCTGGTTTTTCACTCTTTTCAAAACAGAAAATGAACGTTCTCCTTCACAGTTAGTAGCTGCAAGTGTTAGGTAAAGGTGATACACTATATCAACATTAGGGAAGGTTTCTGAGATACCTGCATTTCTTAAATGTTTCAAAGCAGCTGAGGGCGCACATTTTTCAGGTGGAGCTTTAATCTGATTCATATACCCAGAAAAATGAACTATTTCTTCAACAAATGTGTCCTGAACATCTGCTGAAAGGTGTTGTTGCAACTTTAATGCAGCTTCTCTAAATTCTGCATCTGGCATAGTAGTAATTTTGAACAGAAATCCAAACTTGTCATTGAGATTCTGGTAGATTTCTTTTCTTTTCACTAATTCTGTAATCAGTGAATCCAGAATGACGAAGTATGTAGCTGTCTTACATTTCTGCCTTGGTAGCAACACAATTTCATTGTCTGGCTCTTCAAAATTGCGTTTCCTCTTCCTTGACAGCTGATTTAACTGTAGTCTTTCACCAGCAGTTTAGCTTTCTCTTCAAACATTTCAAAAGCTTCATAATTGCGAAGTGAGCTTACAAATTCCACTAAGCCTGCATAGAGGTTAGCACAAGTAGCCATTTCAATTTCAATTTTCTGAAGTGTCTTGTTCGTGGCATTTAACCGTTCCAGTATACAGTCCCAAAGCATACAGAGTAAGGCCAATTCAAAATCTTCCAATTTTGATGCTAAGCTGGCTGCTTCGCTTCTTGTAGTTGCTGTCTGGTCTTCATCCTCTGCTATTTGGATCAAAGCAGAACGTATTTTAGCAAAGCTGTCTTTCAAAGCATGTGTTGCATCATGCTGCGCTGACCACCTTGTTGTTGATAATGATTTGATGACATCTCCATGAATGGTTGACTTGAGTATACTCCACCGATGCGTTGAAGCAGATAAAAAATTAAAGAGTGCTTGTAAAAGTCCAAAAAATGAAACTGCAGCGACACAACACTCCGCAGCACATGAACTAACAATATTAAGAGAATGTGCTGAGCAGGGCACATATTCAGCAAGTGGGTTGATTTGCTTGATACGGGCTAGCAATCCATTATATTTACCCGACATGTTACTTGCATTGTCGTAGCTCTGGCCACGGCAATCCGTAATAGAGAGATCATGTTCAAGCAGAGTATCCAGTATTACATTCATCATTGTTTCTCCATCATGGCCTGAAAGAGGAATGAATTTTATAAAGCGCTCTACAGGATTACCACTGGAGTCGACAAAGCTAACAATGAATGTCAATTGATCTGTATGTGAAATATCTGGTGTTGAATCTACACTTATTGCAAAGTATTTTGCAGTTTTCACAGCTGCTATGATGTTATTGAGGACCTTCTTAGTCATCAGTTCAATAAATTCATTGCATATAGTAGATGACATGTAAGATACAGTGCCTCTTCCTGCATTCCCAAGGCGTGACACATGATTTGCTAAGAATGGATCGAATTGTGCTAACAGTTCTATGATCCCTAGGAAATTGCCATTGTTTTCCGAACCAAAAACCTCATTTTCTCCACGGAAAGCAAGTCCTCTTAGAGCTAAGAATTTTACAACAGCAACAACTCTTTCTAGAACTTTTCTCCAATAAGTGTGCTCTTTTTCAGTTTGATTTTCCAAATGAGAATCCAATAAGCCTTTTTTCTGTGCACGAAATACACTGGCTAAAATGCAGCTCCTGTGAGTGGTGCTGTTTTCATGTTCCTCGAAACGCTTGGAATTTTTCCAGTCATTGAACCCCTGTGTGAAGGTATTTTCTTTGGTAGAAAATAGCTTGCATGCTGAACAGTACACTTTTCCTGAGCTTTCAGAGTATACCATCCATGATCTTTTCACAGTTTCTGAATTTGCAAGCTTCCTATAAAACATAGATGACTTTAAACAACGACGACTTCCATCATCATAAATCCTTGCTGATTTCCTAAAGTCAATGTTCAGAGTTTGACTGAAGTTTTCTGCAATGAAAGCATTACGTAGAGAATCTGGGATTACATTTGGCCATGAGGCAGGATCTTTTAAGACAAATCCTGTGGATGAAATGTCCGTTGAGACACAAAAGAAGTAGATGCTGGCTGAGAAATAATGGAGGGAGGGCTTCCTGTATGATCTGACGTATCTGCAGATTCAACTGTACTGGTAACATCAGAAATTGTTTTCGTGAGCATGTCTGTGATCTTTCTGCAGCTTCCTACATCTTTCTTTTTCTGTTCTTCTTGAATTTGCTTCTTTCTTTTCTGTGACCCACTCGCATAAGAAGTCCAACATCACGTTCACGAGATGCCATAATGAGGATGTATCACTGTCTGTAATCATGCAAATACAAATTTTTCATTATCAATTATTATTAATTTTTTAATTATTATTAATTTTTTTTTTCTGTCAATTGGGGGGATATGGCCCTTGTAGCCCCCTTTCCTCTGGCTGCGCATCTAAAAATTCAAAACGTTACCAGAAAGGAGTCATATACAGAACTTTTACCATAGATTAGGTTAGTGATTTGGGCTACGAATATTTTACTAATTCATCCTCCTTGATCTCCAATTTACTTAAACAGAAATCATACTGAGTCCAAGAACAATGCACAATGGTATTTATATTACCATTTTCATAACTAAACTAATCATTATGTTTTGCATGATATATGGCCTACCACCATAGATAAGGACATGAGAATTAAAGAATGCAGGGACAATTTTCAGTTTCACCCAACCAACGATTTTCTGATGTGGCTTATGTGTTTCTGGGGAAATATGTAGTAAATTAATTGATGTTCTACATCACTTCCATCGCAACTTGAAAACTAAGCATTTGCGACGGAAGTGATGTAGAACATCAATCAATTGAGATCTGTTATTGAAATGATAAAGACTTAAAGACAGGACAAAGTGCTTTTAAAACCTACAAACGGAAGTCAGTTTGCGTTTTTAGGTTTTTCTTTATAGTATTTTTACCAAAAATGCGTCTTTACTGGTCCATGCGTCTTTACTGGTCAAGTAACCCTATCAGGTACCTCCCTTAACATTTAAAGGCGAAAACAAACATTTATCCATACACATCAATGTCTATCAACAACACTTCAGTTAGTTTATCACAGTACAAGTCTAGATAACGTGTAATTACTACAGAAAATTGGAGAGGAATCTCCCATACTCACCCATTAGCGGGAAAACACAGCTGTTCTGATGTAAACAAAGGCATGTTGAGTGTTGCCATCTATGGTTAGGTTTATTTATTTTTATTTTATTTTATTTCATTATTTATTTTTCTTTTGATTAATTTTTAAAAATCAATTTTACTCTCCAAACACTTGAACTTTTTAGGTAGGGACCCCTTTGCACTTGCACCATGTGCGCAGTCTTGGATGAGCCCCTGAACCCCTTGGACCGCGGGGCCCCTAAATGCGCGGGGCCCTAGGCAAATGCCTAGTTTGCCTATGCGGTAATCCGGCCCTGTAGACCATTTCACCAAATATTGTGAGTTAGTTCCTATTGCAGATAAGACTGCAGAGACAGTAGCTAAAGCCTTTAAAGAATGCATTATCTGCAGGCATACCACCCCTAAATCCTTAGTAACAGATAATGGAGGTGAATTCTGTAATGAGATTCTTGAAAATTTGTGTACTCTATACAAGATCTCTAAATCCACCATTGTTCCTCATCATCCTGCCAGCAATGGGTTAGCTGAACGAACCAGTAAGAAAGTACTTGATGTCCTGAGAGCCACTATCAACCCCAATAGTGAAACTTGGGATGAAGTCATACCAGATGTTCAATGTGCCATAAATTCTGCTTACAATGCTTCCATAGGTGATACTCCACATTATGCATTGTATGGTGTAGACAAGCGTTTACCCTATGAGTTGTTATATTCCACTCCGAAACCTAATTACAACCCTGATGATTTCGTAGCAACTCGTACCAGCATGGCTCAAAGTGTTTTTAGAAGAATCCGTGAAACACTTCATAAATCAACAGCAGAATTTACTAGAGTAACTAATAGCCGTGCTAAGCCATCAAAAGTCAAAGTAGGTTCGAGAGTAATGCTGACAAATTTCAACAAAACATCCGCAATGCCTAAGCTCGATCAAAAGTTTGTCGGACCTTATCGTGTTGTAGAACACATCTCTGGTAATAAGTATAAGGTTAGAGAAATTAGTACTGGTAAGTACAAAGAATCGCATTTAGATCATATGAAATTAGTATGCGATGTTGATGATATTGCTACCCAGACTAATGTGACAGATGCTGAAAATCCTCTTGACTCTGTACCCTCTACCTCAGATACTCAGTTAGATAACCAACCTGAATGTCATTACTCCTTGCGTACTCGACAAGTAATGAGAAACCCACAAGTATCTTTTGTAGATACTCGTTCAGATCTCCCTCAGTCAAGGCATGTGTTAGCCATTGCAGAGGAATTCGATCCTCCCAGAGATGATAACCATTCTGCATATGTAAACCTCACCCTCGCAGAATTGGGTTTAAATGTTCATAGTCTGTATAACTAGATGTCCGAGATGAAGTAAATTGTCAACTGTTTGTTATTAACTGATTAGTTTTTTCAGAATTTGTTTTTTTCATATTCACGTTCCCTCCGTATTCTGAGAATTTGACAGTAATGATCTGAGTGCGCACCAGATGCCTTTGCTGTTAATTTCACCTTGTATATATTTATTTATTCTTCCTCAGAATCCGTAGAGTGCATGAATACAGATCGATCGATCAATTCCATCCATATTGTACAATGATTTGTTCTTATAGTTTGTAATGCATTACGTTAAAAGTGATTACATTAACACCCATTACGTAAAATTCATTTTGTTAACATCCAGTATGATACCATCCATTAGTTCTAAGTTATATATGAATTTGTTATTGTATAGAATCGGCTCAGAACCACCTGCCTGTTCAGCCTATAAGATAGTAGTGTATGTCGAGACGACATACGTAACATGACCGAGCTGTCAGCATAGTTGCTGATCCCTGTGTTGTACAGCATATTAGTATCATCCATGTGTTTATATAGAAGACTCCTTAGGCCTGTGACTGTATGACATCACGGGATGCAGCTTGAGTGTGAAGCTAGCTACCTCGCACTCAGTCGGCGTTTGACACAGGCTAGGACAGGCAGAGGCTGGGCTCCATTTTCCATCATCACAGTCTGACAATATATCATTACCATCCAACAAGTGTGTCTACCTTCAACCCTCGATATCTCCATTTAAGAACCCCTACGATACCTCATCCACTAGGAAAATAATAGGATGGATAATGAGAACCTTCAAAACTAGGGACACCAAACCCATGATGATTCTCTTCAAATCGCTTGTTTTCTCTAGGCTGGAATACTGTACACTAACGGCCCCCTTCAAGGCTGGCGACATTGCAGACCTGGAGAGTGTACAAAGAACTTTCACAGCACACATAAGTATGATAAGGCACCTAAACTACTGGGAACGGCTGAAGGTCCTTGATCTGTATTCCCTCGAACGCAGGCGAGAGAGATACATGATAATATACACTTGGAAGGTCCTGGAGGGATTGGCACCAAACATGCACACGAAAATCACTCCATATGAAAGCAAAAGACTCGGCAGGAGATGCAACATTCCCCCGATGAAAAGCAGGGGCGCCACGAGTACAATGAGAGACAACACAATAAGTGTCCAGGGCCCAAGACTGCTCAATTGCCTTCCAGCATGCATAAGGGGGATTACCAATAGACCCCTGCTGTCTTTAAGAAGGCACTGGACAGGCACTTAAAGTCAGTACCTGACCAACCGGGCTGTGGTTCGCACGTCAGCTTGCGTGTGGCCAGCAGTAACAGCCTGGTTGATGAGATCCTGATCCACCATGAGGCCTGGTCTCAGACCGGGCCGCGGGGGGTTGACCCCCGAAACCCTCTCCAGGTAAACTCCAGTTATGGTGTTTGTGAACCGAGCTTTTAAAGGAGAGAGTGTGTTAGTTGGCAGTGATATATGCAGTCAAGGGTGTGTCCCTGGAACCATCCTTGCATAATGTATGACGTGGTAAACTGCAAATCTTTGTGAATGCTCATGGTAGATATTTCACCCTGAGAAAGAACATCAAACTGGTAGACCTCATCAAGTTTCCTCTTCCCGTGAGTCAAAGGTGAAGTGGAGGCAGACAAGCTTGTAGGTGAAGTTCTCCTAAGGAAATCTTGCGGCACAAGTCTGATGAAGCCTGTGGACTCCTCAAAGTTCTGAACAGTGCTTGTTCTGCGAGTGCATTAGACAGTGAACCTATGGGACTGACTTCACTCAACATATATCCCTGCAGAATGGTACCAAACCTATTTACGTATTGCCATTTGCAAAGAGCCTTCGCTGAAGAACTCATTACCAAGATTCTCCAGAATGGAGTTATCAAAGACATCTCGGAATGCTTAACTTACTCTTTTTCCTAAGTAGGATGGGACATCTCATCTTGCAATCTACTACAGGAAACTAAATGCCTGTCCAGACTCCGACCATTTCCCATTGTCACTTCTGAATGACCTATTGCAGCACATTAGCAATATATTTTTTTAATACGATCTTCTGTAAAAATTTTTGGCAGATTCTTCTTGACGACCAAAATAAAAAAAAAATGATGGCATTATTTACACCAACTACAAATTATAGTTCAAATGGATGACATTAGTATTAAGGAGCAGCCTAATAACACTCAGTCATTTGATATCGACAAGTGTACTCTCCTAGGTAACACCATTATAGTATACCTAAATGATCTCATTGTGATATCTCAGGACTTACCTTCCCATCTTGTAAAACTTAAGCAGGTATTGTAAAATTAGCCAAGGCTAGTCTCAAAGTCAAGCTTTCCAAATGCCAGTTTCTCAGGAAAGAGATAAAGTTTCTGGGGCATGTAGTGACTCGGAACAGTATAAAGACAGACAAGTCCAAACTCTCTACTAGGCCCGGTCCGGTGGCCCAGGCCTGGTGGCCTGGTGGCTAAAGCTACCCCTTCACACACGGAGGGCCCGGGTTCGATTCCTGGCGGGTAGAAACATTTCGACACGTTTCCTTACACATGTTTTCCTGTTCACTTAGCAGCAAATAGGTACCTGGGTGTTAGTCGATTGGTGTGGGTCGCATCCTGGCGGGCAAGATTGAGGATCCCAATGGAAATAAGTTAGACCGTCCTTGATGACGCACTAACTGGGTGGCTAACCCTCCTGGGTTAAAAATCCGAACGAAATCTTATCTTATCTTATCTCTAGATCTATGACGGCAGATGCAATTCACTCCTTCATGGGCCTAGCTGGATTTTACCTCACTTTCATTGCCGGTTTCTCTACCATTGTTACAGCACTGACTCGGCTCTTAAAGAAGGACTTTCCACCAAGAAAGAGATTTGTATGTCAACCTGTTCTCAAATTTCTTGACTTTACATTGATGACGGATGCCAGCAAAGTTAACATTGGTGATGTCTTGTCTCAGAAGTCTGATGGTAAACAACAGCCAATAGCCCACACTAGTCATATTCTTACCACAGCTGAGAAAACTATTCAGTAGCAGAGCTAGATGCCTTTATCATTGTCGGGGCCTTGAATCATTTTCGAGAAATTATCTACCAATAACTCATCAAGATTTATAATTATCACTTACCTCTTTTGTCTCTTTTTGCAAACAAGATTATCTCAGGAAAGCATGCTCGGTGGTCTCTTACTTTCATTGACCTGGAAATTTTCTATGTTTCTGGTGAGCAGAACTTCATTATTAATGCCCTATCGAAGCATATCACTTTTGTTATCTCTGAAAGCTCCTCCATTGAAGATCTAGAGAGAGAGCCCAACACTGAGACTGTTTGGCCACCTGTCCATCATTACCTGACCAAAGAGGATACTGACCTGCAGGTCAGACCTGTAAAGTGAAAGATTTGGTCATTAACCAAGGAGTTCTACACCGAGTGACTAGACTAGCGAATTCTAGCAGAGCCGTCCACCAGCTGCTGATTCCAGAACCCTTGATACCAGGAACCTTGAAGTCGACCCAAGATGTCCCAGGTGCACTGCATCCAGGTAAAGACTGCACAAAAGCATTTCCTGCTTCCAGCACAAAGGTATCATTATCGGTCCTAAACC
The DNA here is from genome assembly GCF_038502225.1 of Cherax quadricarinatus. Classification (NCBI taxonomy): domain Eukaryota; kingdom Metazoa; phylum Arthropoda; class Malacostraca; order Decapoda; family Parastacidae; genus Cherax; species Cherax quadricarinatus. Next base: position 36,006,496 of record NC_091301.1, on the reverse strand, counting down.
CATCCTTAAGTATCCCATTACAAAGGACCTATGGGAGTGAACTTTTGTCAACCTGCTGAGTAATTTTTTGGCCTCAGAGTAAGGTCACTAACTTCACGTAGCACTCTGAACTAGTACCCATTCCTGACATAACTACCGAGACAGTTGCAAAGGCGTTCAGAGATTATGTTATCCTATGTCATACTTGCCCTCATGTCTTTTTATCGGACAATGGGTCAGAGTTCATTAAAGCCGCAATGCAGGATCTTTGCTGTAGGTTCAACATATATTAAGTACATATAATTGGATACCACCCCACAAGCAATGGCCCTGCCGATTGCAAGAATCACAAAATCTTAGAAGTGCTCAGAGTGACCATCAGTCCGAGTTGTACCACAAGGGATGATGCCATTCCAGATGTGCAGAGTATCCTAAATTCTTTTTACAATAGTTTGATTGCAGATACATCTCACTTTGCAATGTACGGCAGTAGTGATGAAAGCGGCTCAGTGACTCCTGCGGCAGAGTGGCTTCCTCCTGAAAAGGGCTGCGGCTGAGTGGCTCCTTTTCCTGGGTGGCTCCTTTTCACACCTATATGCTAATGACCTTGATCTCACCCTCGAGACCACCTCACCCTCGAGTCCACCTCACCCTCAACCCCCCCTCTCCCCCCACGCCCCCACCCACGCCCCCCACCCCGCGCCTCCCGCCCTTGCGCCCGCCCGTGCCCCCCCACCTGCCCCCGCCCTAGCGCCGACCCACCGACCCCACCGCGCCCTCGCGCCCGCCTGTGCCCCTCGCACCTGCGCCCTCGCGCCCGACCGCGCCTTCTGCTGTGCCTTCTGCAGCATCGTCCGGATCGCCCCCGCGCCCCGAATTTTTTTTCCGATTTTTTTCAAATTTTTTTTAATTTTCTTGTGCTCTCCTCGGATCAAATTTTTGAGGTTCCCCCTCTCCCCCACTTTCACCTCCACCCCAAATATTTTCGAATTTTTTTTTCTCGGTAATACAAAGACTTCAATTCCTCAGATCAAGTTTTCTCGATATCAATAATACAAAGATTTCCCCCACCATCCACTTCTACCCTCTATGTCCAAGTATTTCTCCTCCATCTCCTCGGATCAAGTTTTTTGGATTCTCCCTCTGGGTATAAGCATTCAAATGAACTCCCACTTGCATCCCAATTTTTTTTCTCTCGATAATTCAAAGACTCTACTATCATGTGGGAGTTCGATACGTGGATTAGGGAAGAAATACTCACGTAGGCTGTTATTACGTATAATTGCTGTTATGTGGAGGGAGCCCCTGCCAGCCGTACCTATCTCCTTGGCTACACTTGTAATACTGACTAGCCGGCTGCAGTACCCTATGTGAGGGGGCCTTTGAATACTGCTGAGGTCAGCACGATATATGAAAGACCGTGACTCAGGCAGAGACGGTTGGTCGTTGAGTCAACGGACGGTTACTGGTAACTGGTTACTACTACTGGTAACTGGTTACTACTACTGAGAGCTCGGCGACGCTAACGTATGTCGTCCCGACATACAACTAATACAAACTAGAGATGGCAGGTACGGCTTGGGCTGATTCTATACAATGTCAAAGTACACAACATGAAACATTATATATACATAAGTAGAACATTAGAATGAAAGCGTACGTAACTGAAACTGTAATGCAATACAAGGTATACTATAGTACAACTTAAAACTCAACAAATGAACAACGAACTCAACGTTGAGATTACAAGTGATAAAAAAAAATTTTGATCGATCGATCTGTATTCATGTGATCTACGGATTCTGAGGAAGGAATATATACAAAGAAAGTGTGTTTAACAGAAAGGCAGATTCGGTGCACGCAAATCTAGACTGTTAACTCTCAGAATGCGGAGAGAACATGAACACAAAAAAAAAATTCTTAAATACTGATAAGTTGATACTGTAATTATTCATCTATACAGGTTATTTACATTTAACCCCAACTCTGCTAGGGTGTGATTGACATATGCAGAATGGGTGTCATCTCTGGGAGGATCAAACTCTGTAGCATTGGCTAACTCATGCTGTATTTGAGGCAAATCTGAATTGGAAGTTACAAATGATACTTGAGGATTTCTCAATACCTGTCGTGTACGTAGGGAATAACGACATTCAGGTTGATCGTCTGACTGAGTATCAGAGGAAGAGAGTACAGGAACAGGAGGATTGTCAGAGTCTGTCACATTAGTCTGGGTTGGAACATCATTATCATCACATACTAACTTCATATGATCCAAATGCGATTCTTTATACTGACCAGTACTAATCTCTCTAACCTTATACTTATTACCAGTGATATGTTCAACTACTCGATAAGGACCAACAAACTTTTGATCAAGCTTTGGCATTGCAGACGTTTTGTTAAAATTAATCAGCATAACTCTCGAACCTACTTTGATTTTGGATGGCTTTGATCGAGTGTTTGCGACTCTTGTAAATTCAGCTGTTGATTTATGAAGTGTTTCACGGATTCTTCTAAAAACACTTTGAGCTAAGCTGGTACGAGTTGCTACGAAATCATCAGGGTTGTAATTTGGTTTCGGATTAGAATATAACAACTCATAAGGCAAACGTTTATCTACACCATACAATGCATAATGTGGAGTGTCACCTATAGAAACATTGTAAGCAGAATTTATAGCACACTGCACGTCAGGTATAACTTCATCCCAAGTTTCACTGTTGGGATTGATAGTGGCTCTCAAGACATCAAGTACTTTCTTATTGGTTCGTTCCGCTAACCCATTGCTGGCAGGATGATGAGGAACAATGGTGGATTTAGAGATCTTGTACAAGGTACACAAATTTTCAAGAATTTCATTACAGAATTCACCTCCGTTATCTGTTACTAGGGACTTAGGGGTGGTATGCCTGCAGATAATGCGTTCTTTAAACGCTTTAGCTACTGTCTCGGCAGTCTTATCTGCAATAGGAACTAACTCACAATATCTGGTGAAATGGTCTACCATAACACACAGATGTTTGTTACCTTGGAGGGAACATCGGAAATTAGTTAACAAATCTAGCGCAACTCTTTCCCATGGTTCGCTAGTAGTTGGATACACTTGGATTGGATTAGGACCATTAGCATTGCCTTTATGTTGCATGCAGACACTACATTTCTTAACATACTCAGAAATATCAGTTGCCATTCGAGGCCAAAAGTATTTCAATCTGGCTTGTTTTACTGAACGATCCATACCAGGGTGTGCAACACCTGGTACATCGTGAACTAGCTGTAAGGCTACATTCACTAGTGACTGTGGAATTACTAACTGGTATACTCTTCTGCTAGGAGTACCCAACTCGGCTGTTCGATACAGTAATTCTTGGTTCATGAGAAAGTCACTAAGGGGTGCTGGTGGCTTCACAGTCAGAATAAGATCTTCCTGGACCAGGAATCGAATCACACCAGACCACATGGGATCTGTTCGTTGAGCATTCTTTACATCTTCAGCACTAAATGGAGGGTCTGCAGTTACTATACTAACATGTCGTGATAAGGCATCTGCGACTACATTTGACTTGCCAGGTAAATGCTCAAAGGTGGGATTGAACTCTTGGATAGTCAAGGTCCATCTAGCTAACCTTCCAGTAGGTTGTTTGTTCTGGAATAAGGGTATCAGTGGAGCATGATCTGTCAAGACATGAACAGAGTACTGATAAATAATGTCTCGGAAGTGCTTTAAAGACCATACTATTGCTAAAGCTTCTTGCTCAGTTACTGTATAATTACGTTCAGCCTTTGTAAGGACGCGGCTAGCAAATGCAACTGCGTTGTACTTGCCATCGGTCTTCTGAGCTAGTACGGCACCTATGCCAATTGAACTAGCATCAGTTGTCAGATAGAAGGGCTTAGAAAAATCTGGAAATTTCAAAATTGGAGCTGAAGTTAGCTTTTCTTTTAGAGTTTGGAATGCTCTTTCTTGACGGAAGGTCCAAACAAAAGGAGCATCTTTCTTAAGCAACTCAGTTAGAGGAGCAGCTATGGAAGAAAAATTGGCAATGAAAGATCTATAAAAACCTGCTAAGCCCACAAAGGATCTTACGGCATCAGCAGTTTTGGGAGTTGGAAAATTTAGTACTGCAGTTACTTTACTTTGGTCAGTCGTAACCCCTCTAGGAGTGACTACGTGACCAAGAAACTTAATTTCTGATCTGAAAAATTGACATTTTGACAGTTTGATCTTTAAATTGGCTTCTTCAAGCTTACCAAGTACTACATCCAGTCTTTTCAAGTGTGTATCCACGTCTTTAGACATGACGATTACGTCATCTAAGTACACCATAAGTGCATTACCTATGAGACCTCTAAAGATATTAGTCATGAGCCTTTAGAACGTGATAGGGGAAGATCTTAATCCAAATGCCATACAGAGGAAGTGATAATGACCTGTAGGAGTGGAGAATGCAGTTAGTTCTTGGCTGTCCTCGTGAAGAGGGACTTGCCAAAACCCTTGTAACAAATCTAGGGTTGAAAAGACTTTGTTATCTCCGATATTACGTAAAAGATCACCCAGTACAGGGAGTGGAAAGCGATCTGGAATGGTTTTCGCGTTTAACTTCCTAAAGTCAATTACTGGACGCCAAGTACCATCCTTCTTAGGTACTAGTATCAAGGGTGCATTCCAAGGTGAATTGCTAGGTGCAATAACTCCATCATCAAGCATTTGATTGATCAATTCTTCTGCGACAGCAACTTGTGAATGAGGCATTCTGTACGCAGGTATGTAGATAGGTCTAGTACCAGGTTCAAGTGGAATACGATGGGACAATAAGTTCGTTATACCCATTTTCTCACCTGGTAAAGCAATGGCTTTACGACGTTTGTTCAACAGAGTCAACAAACGCTTGACTTCATCTGGGAAGTCAGTGGGAGCTAAGTCTTTCTCCTCAACTGGTGGAACAGATTGATCCAGTGAAGTGGATGAGGTCTCCCCGGCAGAAATAGCACCGACCCACTGGTCAGGTGACAACTCATCCTCTACCTGAACAGGGTAAGGATAGTGAACAAGGTCAACAAGATTGGTATTTGCTCTAAGGCGAACACTGTGACCAGAAGTGTTGGCCAGGTAGAAATGGATCTTACTATCTCGTACAACATGTAAGGATGGTTCAACAAATAGACCTTTTACTTTGCAGGAATCACTGTCAACTAGGACGTTATCACCATCTGGAACACTAGGAACAACTACAGACACTCTAGTGAGAGCACTAGCCGCAACAGAAACGTCTTTCTGCAGACGGCATGTGACATCAACAAGAGATGGCATTACTAGTTGCAAGTAATTGTTTTCCGACAAGGCGTCCCCTGTGGAGAAACTACTACTCGAACTAGCAGGCATTGCAGGGATAGGTTGTGCACTCAAGGCAATCTGAGCGTCCTCGGACACTTGAGGCATCGGACTATCCTGCAAATCTGAAGGTATAGGTGGAACACTGATGGGAGTGACAGAATTACCAGTGCCTGACCGCTTGGGTACGCTACTGGAGAATGCATTAGCTTGTAAGGACTTAATCCGTACATCATACTCTGCAGCAGTATAACAGATTTCTGAACCAAGCTGGTAACCCCAGAATGGAACGATCAAGTCGTCAATTTGTGCATGCCATCGATAAGGGTCGAGCACAATGCGTAAGTCTCGCATGGAAGCAAATCCCAGTAGAAGGTCACCAGGGAAAGTAATCTGGTCGACAACAAAGAAGGAAACAGTGAAGTCTCTACCTTGGATAGAAAAGGTTAGGGCAGTCCTACCTCGGACACGCAGGTGGGAACCAGATACTCCACTAAGGGAGGACACAGGAGTCGGTTCTACGAGAAGGACATGTCGTAACTTCTTATCCTTAAACAAACTAGACCTAATAATATTGATTTGCGCACCAGAGTCCATGAACAATTGAACGGGCGCATTATAAACAGATGCCTGCACTATAGGGCCTATGGTTGCATTGGAAGTTATGTGCAAACAAAAAGGTGGATTTTCATCAGAAAAGACTTGTTCTACTCCATCCCCAAAATCATCTATGTCAGAAACATGTGAAGCAACATCATCAGCAGGGTTGTCATTCTCGAGACTGCTTAAGGCTTCAAAGGAATTGTGAACGGGGATGGTGTACTCATTATCACCTACTGTCACCAAGGGACGGTTTGACTGGGGCGCTCGAATTCCCCCGACTGGGAAGAACGAGCCTGGTGCTGGTTATTTTGAGAATTGAAATAATGAGCCTGGTTCTGGTTATTTTGAGAACCACGAGATCTGTTTCCTCTACGGGTTCTGCGGTTGGAACGACCACGGAAAGACCTAGAGTACTGAAGGTTATAGAGAGCATTACACTCAGATGTGTCATGTCCATGTATTCTATGATAAGTACAGTAAGGAAGATCTGAGTACTCATCATCAGTACGACGTCTCTTAGGGTAACTATCAGGACAATTAATTGCAATATGTCCACGGAAACCACAGTTATAACAATTCCGCCGACTATGGTTACTGAATGTACTATGAATACTACGAGGTGTATAACGACTCTGTACACTGGTTCTTGGTGATCTCTGAGATGGTTGACGACTACGATTTGTCTCTGTGGCGCAAACAAGAGGTGGTGCAGACTGAGGCATATGTGTGACATTACTTTTAATACAAGGGAAAGTACCCTGGGGGCACAAGGAACGTACATGATTTAAGGCTGTAAGTGGTTCCATCGTTACAGTTGGAGGATGAGCCTCATAAGCACACACAGAAGCAGGTGGCATTAGTTCTTTAATTGCTCCAAAAGCTGCTATTTTAGCAATTGATTCTGTAAATGGTTTAGCCTCTTCAGGGAGAAAAGATGATTATTGGACAGCATTGATAAATGATGATAAAAGTTTGTCTAATCTAACAGCAAATGCACTCAACGATTCATTACTCATGGGTGTAGCATTCACTAGTTCCCTAAGAACGACATATGGATCAGCTGTTTTTACTGGGACAAGGAAAGAACGAATCAGTTCCTCATATTGTGACCACTTAGTAAGATTCCTGAAGTCTCGCATATCAAGGAGATCAACAACGTGAACAGCAGCAGGAGATCGATAAAGAGCTTCTTTAGCAATTCTGATAAGGCTTTCCTCTGAAGGAGGACCTTCACCTAGGGCACTAGCACGAGAACGAATGGCTGCAAACCATGCTTCAAGACTATGTACATGGCCATTGAATAAAGGTAACGCATCAAGGGAATCACGAGTATAACTATAATATCTCGGTGTCTGGGTCGGTCTGTCAGTCGGTAAGGAACTGTGAGGACTGATGACAGGACCAGCAGTAGCCTGAGAAGTCTGAGTGTCGACATTCACTAAAGTACCACTTGACGGTATGTGAGACATAATGGCAAAGTAGCACGAGAACAAATAAGGCAAAAATAATGAACAATAAAAATGATATAAAATTCTAGAATTGAAATGAAAAGATATACAACTAATTTTGCAAAAATAATAAAAAATTAATGTCTAAGATACACTGCAAGAGGAAGGAAAACTCAATTTAAAGGACTATTGACCAAGAAAAAAAATTACATTGAAATATACAAGTAAAAATATTACTGGAGACTGAATTAAATGCAAAATGAGCTGTCTTTACTCTTGCTAATAAAGAAATTAATTAATTAAATTTTAAATCAATGTAAAAAGTATAAAATAAAATTACTAAATTGTTAACTGGGAAATTTAAGTATTTTCTAAGAATGCATAGACAAAATTAAAATATAAATCATAAAAATATCAATAAAAGAAAATAATTCACTGCAGAACAAATGCAACAAAATAATTCAATGCTGAACAAGAGCAACAAAATAAAGTGTAGAAATAATCACTGCAATAATAAAATGTCACTGGGAAAACTCAGGTAAAATAATGAATTAAAATATGAAGATCAAAAAAAAAAAATTAACTGATTGAACACTTTAACTCTTAATTGTAAATTAGACAAAACAATTTACTCAAGCAGAGTAAAGAAAACACTTTACGTTAAAAGTAATTGAAATTACATCAAGAGTGAATTTGTTCAAGAATATAAAAATATGAAAAAATTAAAACACAGGTACAAAACAGGTAATATAACACTTACAGTGACGGAGCACACTTCATTAAAATATATTCTTACAACAAAATCCTGCTGTGGATACAACAAAATCTTGCTGTGACTGATACAACAAAAATTTGCTGGCAAAAATAATGGTACACAGTCTGCGAAAAAATTAGAGGAATGAGACACTGCTGGCATACGAAAAAATACACACATAGAAATAAATGGATAATTTGGTATACTGGGGTGAATATCACTGCATGAAATACAGTGATAATTACTGGGGAATACAACGCTGAAAGAATACAATAAAAAAAAATGAATCACTTCACACAGGGTGACTGACTGGTACACTACACAATAATACTTACTACAGACGAGTAGCATAAAGAAAAACACAGAATAAAATAATATAAAATGAGTGAAAACACTGAAAATATTGTAAAAATAATGAGTTAACGAAAAACTGAAAACACAAGGTTTAGAGTACACAAGCAATTTACTATAAATGTCTCACACACGCAAATGTCTTTAAATGCAAGAAAAATTTCTCAAGAAAATTATCACTGGAGTCTGGAGTAGTAGACGGGCGGTGACGAGTGATGAGTGGGCGGGTGGTGTTTCCTCCTCCACTCACACTGTTGTCGTGAAGAAATGTGCTTTCTAGGCGAACTCACATAACTGGCTTTATCGTTGGCACCAGCTACAATCTCTTGACCAATTATGTGAGCCAAAACAGTACTAGGACCCGGTACAAGGGTGCAAACAACCACAGGTAGATGGGTGGATGTCTGGTGGTGGTGGGAGAGAGTGGTGGTGGGAGAGAGTGGTGGGTGTGACTCTCGCTGGGGTACTGCCGCGCACCCCCCTCTACCCACGAAGGTGGCTTGATAACCCACTCTATGCCACAGGAATGGTGAAAACCACTCTTAGCATCCAACAGGGAGCACAAAGCGATATAGACAATACCTCAGAGGAACTTGGCTTACTTCTCTCTCTCAGCTGGGTTAGAAGCTGGGTTGGCTGACTGGCTTACCCCACGAGAATGGATGACTGGAAGACGTGTAACGATGCACAAAGCACGGAGGAGCAGTTGGATGACAGGAGACAGGCTGGATGATAGGCTGACTGGCGTTCACTTCCACAGTCTGGCTTACTGACTGGCTTAATTGCAAAATCCGGGTCAACCCCTCGAAGATTGAAGCAATTAGCACACGAACTAAGCCAGGAAGCTTGAAACGGCTGCAACAGGCTTGCAGGCTGAAGGTTGTGAGTGAAGGTATAAACGGCTGGCTGGAGGGTGTGAGGGGAGTAGGCGACTGGCTGGAGATTCACCTTTGACCCTGCCGCTACTCACAACCAACCTTCTAACGCCTTGAATTACCCTTAAAAACGTAAATCCACGCTCCACACCACTGTACACCATTTATCATGTGGGAGTTCGATACGTGGATTAGGGAAGAAATACTCACGTAGGCTGTTATTACGTATAATTGCTGTTATGTGGAGGGAGCCCCTGCCAGCCGTACCTATCTCCTTGGCTACACTCGTAATACTGACTAGCCGGCTGCAGTACCCTATGTGAGGGGGCCTTTGAATACTGCTGAGGTCAGCACGATATATGAAAGACCGTGACTCAGGCAGAGACGGTTGGTCGTTGAGTCAACGGACGGTTACTGGTAACTGGTTACTACTACTGGTAACTGGTTACTACTACTGAGACTACTTCCTCGGATCAAATTTTTGAGGTTCCCCCTCCCACTTTCACCCCCGTCCCCAATTTTTTTTTCTCGATAATACAAAGACTCCATCTCCTTGGATCAAGTTTTTGGATTGCCCCTCCCACTTTCACCCCCACCCCAAATTTTTTCGAATTTTTTTTTCTCGATAATACAAAGTCTCCATCTCCTCGGATCAAGGTTTTCTCGATAATACAAAGACTCCAATTCCTCGGATCAAATTTTTCTCGAAATCAAAGTCTCCATCTCCTTGGATCAAGTTTTTCTCGATAATACAAAGTCTCCAATTCCTCGGATCAATTTTTTCTCGAAATCAAAGACTCCATCTCCTCGGATCAAGTTTTTTTCTCGATAATACCAAGACTCCATCTCCTCGGATCGAGTTTTTGGATTCCCCCCCTCTGGGGGTAAGCATTCAAAAATGGACTCCCACTTGCATCCCAAGTATTTCTCCTCCATCTCCTTGGATCAAGATTTTCTCGATAATACAAAGACTCCATCTCCTCGGGATCAAGTTTTTCTCGAAATCAAAGACTCCAATTCCTCGGATCAAGCTTTTGGATTCCCCCCTATGGGGTTTCCAAAATCTTATGATCTCCTTGGATCAAGTATTTCTCCTCCATCTCCTCGGATCGAGTTTTTGGATTCCCCCTCTGGGGGTAAGCATTCAAATGAACTCATCCTATGAGGCATGGTACTTTCTCTTACTACAGGTCTAAACAAGTGTGACGTCACCCCACCTGTGTTTACTCGGCGGACAGTGACGTCACGTGATGACCTCACACATACAAGCTGAATCTTGTCGACTTCCCCCTATGTCAGTGACGTCACGTGATGACCCCGCACACAGGCTGAATCTTGTCGACTTCCCCCCTACACATTTCATATACAACATAGGGAAAACATTTTCACTCTTAACCCAGGATAACACTAATACACAATATTTTCATTATTTATTTATTATACAACCATTACATTTCATATACATTTCTGGTAATACAACATGGGAATCACTCTATTCTCCTACGTTTAGATGGTGGAATATCAGGGTGTCTATAATCCAAGGATTCATTAGTTTTCAAATGATACCTTTTATCGTCAAAGGCTGACAAGCCTCTCTTATTAATTCTTACTGTACATATTTCACCTTTTACGTTACTTATAGACTTACACGTGAATAATTCTCTATCTACATTTGTTAAAACACTCTTATATCTTGCATGAGTTAATAATGGCATAAAATGCGAAGGGATACCTTTGGCTCTTCTGACAGTAGTTGATCTTCCAGCAATCTTGACAGAATATATTTTAGCTTTCAGTGCTATCAACTCACTAATATATTTATCACACATTTCAGATTTCAATAACCCCAGCTCACCTTTTCTACTATTATCATATAAGGGATGATCAGGACTGAAATTTGAAAAATCCATATATCCTAACAAAGGTTCACTTTTTAACTCGGTGTACAAATCTTTACATTTTAAGCTAAAAATATACGAGTCGGTAACGGTATAAAGAAGTCTTACATCATCACCATAATGTTGTTTTAAAACTTTATACCAAAAATGATACAATTTCTTTTTGACAATCTCAAGAATTTGAAAACCGAGATAAAGTGGTTGTTTAACTTCTAATTTCTCTTTGTTGAATGTACAAATCACTCTGTCTTGATTCAAATGTGTGATATTTTTTAAGAAAGGATCTTTACTCGCTCTAACAAATGCTTTCTCATTATTGATATAACTATAATATTCAGCATACTTTGTAATATTCAACAATGATTTCCCATATATGGCATTATTAGTTAATTTGAAAGCTTTTGACTTGATAGGACATCGTGTGGCTGTTCTCTGTGCAATATTAGTTGTTATGAAAGGTTCTAAAAATTTTGACTGAGTATATTCATATATGGTATGAACCTTTTCCAACTCTAACCCAAGTTCCAGTAATAATTGTAACAAATCTAGACTGATCAAATATTTTTTCTGTGGTAAATGACTGGCCACTAATTTCGCATTAGATTTGGGGATCTTTCTACCTTCATTTTTCAATATAGATTCACAATAAGGAGATAACATCTCTTCTGTTATATTCATGTGTGTTAATATCAAAGGAAGTTCATCAGTGCGTCTAGCTACCTCAGGGGACATGGGCTTGGTATCACATTCTATCCAATATCCCTTTTGACCTTCACACGAAACATTACTTAATCCCACATCGAGGAAAGCATTCTTCTCCTCATTCGATAATTTTCTGATACCATTCTGTGGAAGAGCTTCAACCATCGCACTAGCATACAAAGAATTAAAATCTAGATATAAAATATGAGTGCCCATTCCACTCTCAACATCAAAATTGGGATTAATTAAGGGATTATCTGCTTTAGTATACTGATTAATTGCACACGTAAACCCTCCTCTGAGATTCCTTTTAATCAAGTCATATAATTCATGGGAATATAACATATCTAATTTCACATTAGTTTTCAAGAGGAATGCGTCCCAACTCAATGAAGGTAAACTTATATAATTACTAACATCTAGCTTATAAATATCTTTGAGTGTTTTACGCCACTCCATGAAGACATCGGCTAACAATCCAACATCTGTCTTGAGATATAACATCAAGTAATCTCCTAAAGTCTTACATTTACCCAAGTCAAACACTTTCAATGCATGATCATAATCCTCCTGGCTAATAGCACTATTTCTCAAAGAATTAAAAAAATGTTCTTTACTCGGTAATTTTGTTTCATCGAGTTTCTTTAAACAATCAATATAATCATAGCACAAAACTTGTTTTCCTTTACATAATAAAGGTAACACATCCTGAGGCACATCTTTCAGAATAGTCTCTGTATATTTCAGTGATTTACCTGCCTTGATATGTTTATCTGCTAACGTGGAAAGAGATCCATTCAATAAAGACAGAGAATCTTGAAACCTAACCTTACCTATGTCTACTTTCAAGAATTTGAACCCTTGTTTCGAATGAATTTTAATTTCATATTTATCAACCTGCAATTCCTTTAAAATTATTCCTAAATCATATGACATGTTATGACAAAAAAGTAATAATTTCTCATTCTTATCTTTACACTGCAAATTACAATGCCTACAATAGGCGCCAATATAATTATTGAATTTTAAAGTATGGTCATGATGTTTACGTTTGTCTTGGGTATTTTTGAAGGTGTTACCACATAATTCACAAGTGATCTGGGAATCATGTCTCATCTTATCCTCCTCTGTCATATGGATTACATGATACTCTCTTCTATACTTTATCTTAGTCCATTCACCACTAACATTTAAAATGAAATGATTAACAGCATCCTCCCCCTTATAGCTCTTCATACACACTATTTCTCCTTTGCGATCAAATATAATATAACAATAGGCAATGGCTTTATGACGAGACTCAGTTTTACCTTCCCGTCAGGGAAGTCAACCCACCTGCTCTCACCTCGGTGAAACCTCAGAAAACCCCAGATTTGTCAAGATTCATGCACATAAGAGTGAGTGCGAGAAATATAGAATATGTGAAATCAATGTTGGTATTATTGCAAAGAAATCCTTTGGTGAGTTGGGATGAGATGGTGACCTTCTTACCCCCATTACTGGACGTAATATTATTGAAATATTAAATGTTTTATCAGAAAACAATGTGAAATCAGCAAGAAGAATCGATTCTGATTACTTAACATAAATAAAACATTTATTAAATATAACAGGTATACATTTTGATTTTGTGAGGAATACAAAAGTGAGAAAACAATTATTACATAAAGGAGGCGGTGTATGGAGAGAGGAATCATCGTGGATAACATATTAGGTGAGTATATAAACTCTGTGATGTTATGTTTTTACTCAGTGTGTGTTATAAGAGTGTGGAGATGGCTGAACGTCTTCTATACGTCTGTAGTGACTCAGTGTGTGTTATAAGAGTGTAGAGATGGCTGAACGTCTTCTATACGTCTGTAGTGATTCCAGTCTTGATTTATTTCCCGCCAATACACCTTCAGCTTTCATTAATAAATTATATGACCCCATTATATTAGATAATAAAATTGATTATGAGGTTGCTCTGAAAAATATAATTTACCCCAAGACACATTATATACCGCAAAAGAATTTGAAGATATGTATTACATATGAGAAATCTACATTAAATAAATATATGCATAAAATTGATATGAGCAAAATTATTGAAGGTGATATGACAAGGATTTTAGAGGCAATAAATGAGGATATTAATGAAAATCTGCTAATAGCAGTTAAAAAGATAACGGGTATTATCATCCCCAAAAACTCAATTGTGTTCACATATCACCCAGGAATAAACAGAGTGGTTATTAACTTGAAAAAAAAAATTATACTACCTTCTGATATTACCAGTGGTTATGTGGGGTTGGAATTTGATAAAGAAGGAAGCGATATGCTAGGGTTCTCAGGTAATGAAATTTTGTATGTCTTTACCAATAAAAAAGAGATTATTTTTAACGAGTCTGGTGTGAAGGCGGTAAACCCACCCGATCCTGAATCAGGTATTAATTATGTGTTAATATATAGTGATTTGATTGATCCCATTAATTTTGGCGATCAGTTGGTATCTCTTTTGGGAGTAGTTGATATTAATACATTAAGATCTAATTATGATCCCACAATGTACAAACCACTTAATAAAAAGACAATTGATCAAGTGAGTATTAAGCTCGCTGATCAGAAAGGAAGGTTAATTCAATATAATGATAAGTGTTCTACTGTATGTGTACTACATTTAAGACCTATAAAACGAGAGTGAATGATCAAGTTGAGTTAATATTGAACGAACCGTCAAGATGAGAACCAGTTTCTCCCCTCCTTCAGTGGAATCATTCCTGAAACTCTTTGATACTTCGAGGGTGAAAGGGGGAGGTTTAGATGATATTATATTATATAAAGCTAGAGGGAGGGGCGGAGGATTATTGTCATTCTCGGTGGGATGGCCAGAAAAGCAATACCATTCTTATTGAATACCTTTGCTCCGGGAGTATTACAATACGGACAAAATGTGTTGAACGATGTTAATAATGGTATTGCATTGAAAAATTCTGCGAGAAATAGAGGTGTAGAATCATTGCAGGGTGTCGGACAAAAGTTTTTATCCGGAGGAAGTAGAAAGATTGGTTTGAAACGATTGAAATTTAATAATAAAAGAAAGTGGAATATTTAATTAATTTTAGTTTATTGTTAACTGTCATATTGTTAGTATGTCGGCTGGTGCTCTATACGTTACACCAGAGGGGCTCAACGCCCCCGTCCCCAGTTATTCTCATTCCATAACTGATGGATTCCCAAAATTACCAGGACACGCCATTATTGAATCCTCAATAGCAGCTAGACGCACATGTGAAGTATTACCAGTAAATCAAGGATCTGATAAATTTCTCGAATTTAGAATACAAAGTTCAGAAGGTCATTTTTTAGATTTAACGAGTCTGACCTTGGAAATGAACATAAATATAACAAATGAGGATGGGAGTGCACTGGGAGACGGAGATAAGGTCATATTTGTGAACTCTATAAGTCAGACAATATTCAAATCTGTGTGTTTGTATCTCAATGAACAACTTATGGAATCGAATCCATTTTATTCATATACGGGTTATATTAAACTGCTTAAGCATTTATCCCCATCAAAATTAGATACATTGGGAAGAATAGCATTCTTTCGTAATAAAGACACAGCAAGTAGTACTATTACATCAGCTGATTTAGATGATATTAAGAAAGACGAAGGTAAATTAACGAATGAAGTGAATACTTGTTTCCCTTTGATGCTGGATGTGAGTAGTTTTGACGAATATATCCTGGATAGTGTCGAATGTCGATTGAGACTTGAAATGCATTCACCCGCATGGGTAATTATGACTCCATTAAGCGGAAAAAACATATAAATATAATATTAATTCCATTAAATTATGGATCGATAAAGTTATTCCGTATACGAATGCATTAATTGCATTAAATTCAAGCATGAGGGTAAACCCGCAGGGGTGTGAATATCTGTTCAAGAAGACATTATTTAAATCATATATTCTGGCTTCTAATCAAACACAATTGATC
This sequence comes from Cherax quadricarinatus, assembly GCF_038502225.1. Lineage (NCBI taxonomy): Eukaryota > Metazoa > Arthropoda > Malacostraca > Decapoda > Parastacidae > Cherax > Cherax quadricarinatus. The sequence continues at coordinate 35,990,564 of NC_091301.1, read as the reverse complement.
GCAGATAATCCTTGGGGACAAGTCATACCCGATAAGATATTTATTATAATAGTCGATATGAAGACATATGATGGAGGATATAATTTTAATCCATTATATTTTCAACATGAAGATTTGAATCATTTCGGGGTTACAATTATTTCAGAAATGATTCTTAATATTGACTGTAAGTTCCCTACCCACGCGAGTAGGTTATATTACGCTACCTTGAAATCTCTGGGTTTGGAGAGTGATCATCTGATTACATATAAGAGTTTTCTCCAAGGCAGAACTATATTAGGTGTTGACCTGAGAAGTGAACAGGTTAAGAATGCTATATCTGTCGAGAAGAATGGTAATTTGAGAATAGATATGTCATTTGGTAAACCGAAAGATGAGAATAGAATTTGTCTGATGTTTGGTGAAACTAATGCGATTTTAAATATAAATGAAAATAGAACAGTGATATTGCATACGCGAGTATAGATCATGAATTGTGAAGAGATAAATATTGCCTTGAAACATCATACGGGAAGATATGCCTCGTATTTGGGATGTTTTGCCGCAAATAATATAAATGAAGTTATTATGAGGATAAAAGATAAGCCGGTAATTTTCATCATTAATATATTGAACGATCAAGATGAAAATATGGCTCATTGGATTACTATATATGTGAACAAACACATATTATTATATTTAGATAGTTTCGGGGTGGATTTAAAACATTATACAAAATATATGAGAAAATTATATACAAGAGAAATTTCATGTACGGTATTAATCAGAGGATTCAACATGAAAAATCATTGATGTGCGTCTTATATGCTATATATTTTGTGTATAAGTTAACAAATTATAGCGTAAAGAAAATTATACCATATTTATTTAAAGATTTTGGTAGAAATAAATTAAAGAATGATCAATTTATATTGAAATATGCATATGAGCATTTCAATATACCTTCATGTTCAAGTGTATTTGCTAATAATTCAACGTGGAATTATGAAAATCTGTGTAAAATATTGGAATTATCGTACGGCGGGTAGAGCCTGAGGCGTTTAGAGGCGGAGAAAAGGTAACAACTCTGGTATAAATGTCCGTGATGGGTCACTGTTTGGATCTACTGTAATTCAAGAACAAGTAGGGTCAAGGATGAATCCAATTCAGTATCCCGTTGGAGGTGTCTACGAGGAGGAGGGAAGACAGTGTCCCTGTTTATGTTGGATTAATCAACTTCATCCTCCTGTGGAAAATGGCAAGTGATTTTTGTTCATTAACCAAGTGAATCTTGTTGTAATATTGAAAAAATCTTTTTTCTTTTACACATAAATGATTTTTAGAAGTGTATGTATTAACCAGTAAAAATTTTATACTTTAATGCAAATAAAGGTACACCTTATTCTTCTAATCGGGAAATTTTTTTCTTTGCCAGATGTGAATATAATGCGGATGCTGGAACTTATTCGCGCAAATCAAATCTGACAGGAGCAAATGATTTGCGAGTTGATGGGTTTGTTAGGAGCGAGATCTACCCCGCCTCCTACCCATCCGTATGGAGATGTTGCTGCTGCCCCTCCTACCATCGTGTCTTCTCCCCGACCTCATGTGGATGTTGAGAATGTGCCTCCTACTCACGGGGTTGATGTTAACGCTTTTATCCAGGATATTGTAACTCCTACCCACGCCGAGATCGCACCTTCTCCCCAGTCTCATGTGGCTGCCGCTACGTGTAGCACTAATAATATGAATGAAGAGATTAATATGAGAGGAGAATGTGCCAGTAGTTGTTATTGTGATAAATGTGTATGGAGTGAGATGGAAAATTTCATGACAAATTCCCAACATAGTTCATGTATTGATGAGGATTCCCTGTCTTCCCCCATAAATTATCCACCAGCTTCCCCACCATCATCCTCCCCAGAAGTTTATTATATATCAGATGATGAGGAAGAAGATGATCCAGAACAAAATGCAGAGAATTTCTTAAAGAGAAGAAAAATTACTCTACGTTGATTTTAGTCAATGAATTGTAGCTTTTTTTCAATGAATTTGTATTTTTTTTGTATTACCAGAAATGTATATGAAATGTAATGGTTGTATAATAAATAAATAATGAAAATATTGTGTATTAGTGTTATCCTGGGTTAAGAGTGAAAATGTTTTCCCTATGTTGTATATGAAATGTGTAGGGGGGAAGTCGACAAGATTCAGCCTGTGTGCGGGGTCATCACGTGACGTCATTGACATAGGGGGAGGTCGACAAGATTCAGCTTGTATGTGTGAGGTCATCACGTGACGTCACTGTCTGCCGAGTAAACACAGGTGGGGTGACGTCACACTTGTTTAGACCTGTAGTAAGAGAAAGTACCATGCCTCATAGGATGAGTTCATTTCAATGCTTACCCCCAGAGGGGGAATCCAAAAACTCGATCCGAGGAGATGGAGGAGAAATACTTGATCCAAGGAGATCATAAGAATTTCGAAACCCCATAGGGGGGAATCCAAAAGCTTCATCCGAGGAATTGGAGTCTTTGATTTCGAGAAAAACTTGATCCCGAGGAGATGGAGTCTTTGTATTATCGAGAAAATCTTGATCCAAGGAGATGGAGGAGAAATACTTGGGATGCAAGTGGGAGTCCATTTTTGAATGCTTACCCCTAGAGGGGGGGAATCCAAAAACTCGATCCGAGGAGATGGAGTCTTTGATTTCGAGAAAAAATTGATCCGAGGAATTGGAGACTATGTATTATCGAGAAAAACTTGATCCAAGGAGATGGAGACTTTGATTTTGAGAAAAATTTGATCCGAGGAATTGGAGTCTTTGTATTATCGAGAAAACCTTGATCCGAGGAGATGGAGACTTTGTATTATCGAGAAAAAAAAATTCGAAAAAATTTGGGGTGGGGGTGAAAGTGGGAGGGGCAATCCAAAAACTTGATCCAAGGAGATGGAGTCTTTGTATTATCGAGAAAAAAAAATTGGGGACGGGGGTGAAAGTGGGAGGGGGAACCTCAAAAATTTGATCCGAGGAAGTAGAGTCTTTGAATTATCGAGAGAAAAAAAATTGGGATGCAAGTGGGAGTTCATTTGAATGCTTATACCCAGAGGGAGAATCCAAAAAACTTGATCCGAGGAGATGGAGGAGAAATACTTGGACATAGAGGGTAGAAGTGGATGGTGGGGGAAATCTTTGTATTATTGATATCGAGAAAACTTGATCTGAGGAATTGGAGTCTTTGTATTATCAAGAAAAAAAAATTCGAAAAAATTTGGGGTGGAGGTGAAAGTGGGGGAGAGGGGGAACCTCAAAAATTTGATCCGAGGAGAGCACAAGAAATTTAAAAAAAAATTTGAAAAAAATCGGAAAAAAATTCGGGGCGCGGGGGCGATCCGGACGCTGCAGAAGGCACAGCAGAAGGCGCAGTCGGGCGCGAGGGCACGGGCGCGAGGGGCGCGGGCGGGCGCGAGGGCGCGGCGGGGTCGGTGGGTCGGCGCTAGGGCGGGGGCGGGTGGGGGGGGCGCGGACGGGCGCGAGGGCGGGGGGCGCGGGGTGGGGGGCGTGGGTGGGGGCGTGCGGGGAGAGGGGGGGTTGAGGGTGAGGTGGTCTCGAGGGTGAGGTTTTCTCGAGGGCGAGGTCAAGGTCATTAGCATATAGGTGTGAAAAGGAGCCACCCAGGAAAAGGAGCCACTCAGCCGCAGCCCTTTTCAGGAGGAAGCCACTCTGCCGCAGAGACCGCTCAGGAAAAGGAAGCCACTCTGCCGCAGGAGTCACTGAGCCGCCTTCATCACTACTTACGGCTATGTCAAACATTTACCTTTCAAAATTCCGCTTTCTCTGCTTCAACCTGTCTATGATCCTGATAATTTCAGTTTTATAAGATGCAGACTTCTCAGCTCATCTTCAAGAGAGCATGGTAAAACCTTATGAAAGCAACATAAGTTTACTACTAATTGTAATGCCATTGCTACGGAGATTAAGGTGGTACCAGAATGTAGTCATGTTACAAAAACTCATTCAAATCCCAGGTATGTACATATTAACTGGCTCCCTAATCTGTTGGTTCTTACCAACTCCTCCTCAGCTTCACAACAACACATATGAAATAAAAGAGGTTGCCAGTGGTGCAATTAAAGAAGCTCAATTTCGCCACATGAAGTACGTTGACAATGTGTAAACTGAAGCCGAACTGGAGGAATGCGTATTGCGACAGCACGATCTAACTGACATTAGCGATAACACTTCTGCTACTCCTACCTCTGCTGATGTGATCAATGACAGCCTCCCTGTCCAGCGGCATTCTTATGGTCTATGGCCAAGGACAGCAGTACATTTCTGTGTCATTAGCACAACCCCTGACTTATCTGATTCATTCGCTGACTATGCTGTCTTCTCACTGAAAAAGGCATTAATGCTCATACACTTTACAGTTAGTTAAAACTCACATATCGGAGCCAGTATATTTCATGTATACATGTATATGTACAATACATTGAGTCTTCCTTTCATGTTCTGGAACTGAAAGTTTTACCTCAGGCAGCATGAGTTATACAGTCTGCACCAAAGATCAGGACAATACAGCCCTCTCGTGTGACATGTCACAACCTAGGAAATGCGATTGCCAATTATTGATTTACGTATGTGCAGATGGATCGATGTCCCTCAATGTTGATAAATTAGACACATGTGCAACTCTTGGGTATCTTTATTGAGGAAACGTTTCGCCACACAGTGGTTTCATCAGTCCATACAAAGGAGAATCTTGAAGAACAGGAGGAGAATGAGGTAATCAGTCCCTCAACCTTGAGTCGATGTGGTCAGTCCATCAATCTTGAATAGAATACGGCATACGTGCTGAGAAGGAGCTTATAAACCGTTGGCAGGAGAGGTGCAGCAGTCATAGGTCGTGTAACATTTGTTCAATGTTGAAGTAGGTCGTGCCCAAGAATTAGGCAAGCGAAGAATTCCCAAGTATTAAGATCCCAAGAAGTTGCAGTGTCTGACAGGTTTGTAGATGAATGGTTCAGAGAACCGACATGTTGATAAATTAGACACATGTGCAACTCTTGGGTATCTTTATTGAGGAAACGTTTCGCCACACAGTGGCTTCATCAGCCCATACAAAGGAGAATCTTGAAGAACAGGAGGAGAATGAGGTAATCAGTCCCTCAACCTTGAGTCGATGTGGTCAGTCCATCAATCTTGAATAGAATACGGCATACGTGCTGAGAAGGAGCTTATAAACCGTTGGCAGGAGAGGTGCAGCAGTCATAGGTCGTGTAACATTTGTTCAATGTTGAAGAAGGTCGTGCCCAAGAATTAGGCAAGCGAAGAATTCCCAAGTATTAAGATCCCAAGAAGTTGCAGTGTCTGACAGGTTTGTAGATGAATGGTTCAGAGAACCGACATGTTGATAAATTAGACACATGTGCAACTCTTGGGTATCTTTATTGAGGAAACGTTTCGCCACACAGTGGCTTCATCAGTCCATACAAAGGAGAATCTTGAAGAACAGGAGGAGAATGAGGTAATCAGTCCCTCAACCTTGAGTCGATGTGGTCAGTCCATCAATCTTGAATAGAATACGGCATACGTGCTGAGAAGGAGCTTATAAACCGTTGGCAGGAGAGGTGCAGCAGTCATAGGTCGTGTAACATTTGTTCAATGTTGAAGTAGGTCGTGCCCAAGAATTAGGCAAGCGAAGAATTCCCAAGTATTAAGATCCCAAGAAGTTGCAGTGTCTGACAGGTTTGTAGATGAATGGTTCAGAGAACCGACATGTTGATAAATTAGACACATGTGCAACTCTTGGGTATCATTATTGAGGAAACGTTTCGCCACACAGTGGCTTCATCAGTCCATACAAAGGAGAATCTTGAAGAACAGGAGGAGAATGAGGTAATCAGTCCCTCAACCTTGAGTCGATGTGGTCAGTCCATCAATCTTGAATAGAATACGGCATACGTGCTGAGAAGGAGCTTATAAACCGTTGGCAGGAGAGGTACAGCAGTCATAGGTCGTGTAACATTTGTTCAATGTTGAAGAAGGTCGTGCCCAAGAATTAGGCAAGCGAAGAATTCCCAAGTATTAAGATCCCAAGAAGTTGCAGTGTCTGACAGGTTTGTAGATGAATGGTTCAGAGAACCGACATGTTGATAAATTAGACACATGTGCAACTCTTGGGTATCTTTATTGAGGAAACGTTTCGCCACACAGTGGCTTCATCAGTCCATACAAAGGAGAATCTTGAAGAAGAGGAGGAGAATGAGGTAATCAGTCCCTCAACCTTGAGTCGATGTGGTCAGTCCATCAATCTTGAATAGAATACGGCATACGTGCTGAGAAGGAGCTTATAAACCGTTGGCAGGAGAGGTGCAGCAGTCATAGGTCGTGTAACATTTGTTCAATGTTGAAGTAGGTCATGCCCAAGAATTAGGCAAGCGAAGAATTCCCAAGTATTAAGATCCCAAGAAGTTGCAATAAAGTTACCCAAGAGTTGCACATGTGTCTAATTTATCAACATGTCGGTTCTCTGAACCATTCATCTACAAACCTGTCAGACACTGCAACTTCTTGGGATCTTAATACTTGGGAATTCTTCGCTTGCCTAATTCTTGGGCACGACCTACTTCAACATTGAACAAATGTTACACGACCTATGACTGCTGCACCTCTCCTGCCAACGGTTTATAAGCTCCTTCTCAGCACGTATGCCGTATTCTATTCAAGATTGATGGACTGACCACGATGAACATTAAAATGGTATAAAATACCGACAGATTGTTAGGTAAGACACATATGCAACAGTTAGGTATCTTTATTTCGAAACGTTTCGCCTACACAGTAGGCTTCTTCAGTCGAGTACAGAAAAGTTGATAGAAGCGGAAGATACTTGAAGACGATGTAATCAGTCCATCACCCTTAAAGTTTTGAGGTGGTCAGTCCCTCAGTCTGGAGAAGAGCATTGTTCCGTTGTCTGAAACAATATGAAGTTGAAGTGACAGAATGGGGCTTTATATAGTGCCAGGAGGTGAGACGTAGGTTGCTTTGGGAGGGCAGGTCCTTCTCAAACCCAGCCGTTCTCACTAGTAGAGGTTGTCGAAGTTGATGGTCTGTACCAAGATACCCTTGTGTTGCAGTGTCTGACAGAATGAACATTAAAATGGTATAAAATACCGACAGATTGTTAGGTAAGACACATATGCAACAGTTAGGTATCTTTATTTCGAAACGTTTCGCCTACACAGTAGGCTTCTTCAGTCGAGTACAGAAAAATGAACATTAAAATGGTATAAAATACCGACAGATTGTTAGGTAAGACACATATGCAACAGTTAGGTATCTTTATTTCGAAACGTTTCGCCTACACAGTAGGCTTCTTCAGTCGAGTACAGAAAAGTTGATAGAAGCAGAAGATACTTGAAGACGATGTAATCAGTCCATCACCCTTAAAGTTTTGAGGTGGTCAGTCCCTCAGTCTGGAGAAGAGCATTGTTCCGTTGTCTGAAACAATATTGTTTCAGACAACGGAACAATGCTCTTCTCCAGACTGAGGGACTGACCACCTCAAAACTTTAAGGGTGATGGACTGATTACATCGTCTTCAAGTATCTTCTGCTTCTATCAACTTTTCTGTACTCGACTGAAGAAGCCTACTGTGTAGGCGAAACGTTTCGAAATAAAGATACATAACTGTTGCATATGTGTCTTACCTAACGAGTACAGAAAAGTTGATAGAAGCGGAAGATACTTGAAGACGATGTAATCAGTCCATCACCCTTAAAGTTTTGAGGTGGTCAGTCCCTCAGTCTGGAGAAGAGCATTGTTCCGTTGTCTGAAACAATATGAAGTTGAAGTGACAGGTATCTTGGTACAGACCATCAACTTCGACAACCTCTACTAGTGAGAACGGCTGGGTTTGAGAAGGACCTGCCCTCCCAAAGCAACCTACGTCTCACCTCCTGGCACTATATAAAGCCCCATTCTGTCACTTCAACTTCATATTGTTTCAGACAACGGAACAATGCTCTTCTCCAGACTGAGGGACTGACCACCTCAAAACTTTAAGGGTGATGGACTGATTACATCGTCTTCAAGTATCTTCCGCTTCTATCAACTTTTCTGTACTCGACTGAAGAAGCCTACTGTGTAGGCGAAACGTTTCGAAATAAAGATACATAACTGTTGCATATGTGTCTTACCTAACAATCTGTCGGTATTTTATACCATTTTAATGTTCATTCTGTCAGACACTGCAACACAAGGGTATCTTGGTACAGACCATCAACTTCGACAACCTCTACTAGTGAGAACGGCTGGGTTTGAGAAGGACCTGCCCTCCCAAAGCAACCTACGTCTCACCTCCTGGCACTATATAAAGCCCCATTCTGTCACTTCAACTTCATATTGTTTCAGACAACGGAACAATGCTCTTCTCCAGACTGAGGGACTGACCACCTCAAAACTTTAAGGGTGATGGACTGATTACATCGTCTTCAAGTATCTTCCGCTTCTATCAACTTTTCTGTACTCGACTGAAGAAGCCTACTGTGTAGGCGAAACGTTTCGAAATAAAGATACCTAACTGTTGCATATGTGTCTTACCTAACAACATGGACTGACCACATCGACTCAAGGTTGAGGGACTGATTACCTCATTCTCCTCCTGTTCTTCAAGATTCTCCTTTGTATGGACTGATGAAGCCACTGTGTGGCGAAACGTTTCCTCAATAAAGATACCCAAGAGTTGCACATGTGTCTAATTTATCAACATGTCGGTTCTCTGAACCATTCATCTACAAACCTGTCAGACACTTCAACTTCTTGGGATCTTAATACTTGGGAATTCTTCGCTTGCCTAATTCTTGGGCACGACCTACTTCAACATTGAACAAATGTTACACGACCTATGACTGCTGCACCTCTCCTGCCAACGGTTTATAAGCTCCTTCTCAGCACGTATGCCGTATTCTATTCAAGATTGATGGACTGACCACATCGACTCAAGGTTGAGGGACTGATTACCTCATTCTCCTCCTGTTCTTCAAGATTCTCCTTTGTATGGACTGATGAAGCCACTGTGTGGCGAAACGTTTCCTTAATAAAGATACCCAAGAGTTGCACATGTGTCTAATTTATCAACATGTCGGTTCTCTGAACCATTCATCTACGTCCCTCAATGTGTAGACAAAGCCTGATGTCCTGTGCAGCTCTGTGAGCCAGTTGTAGAGATTCATGCTCTGGTGCTGTCTTAATGTCCACTGGCCCCATTAATTGCTATCTCTATCATCATTCGAACCCATTTTTTTTCTCTCTCCGGCAGAGAGTTTTCTTTTAAGGGTCCAGAAATAGAACATAAGAATAAAGGATCTTTCTTATGTTCTATTTCTGTAAAAGAAACAAAACCAATTTCCACAGAAATATTTTAGTTTTCACTTGTTGCATATCAGTCAGTGCTGTCAGGTCAGGATGATCTGAGGTGCGTGACTGAGCAACGTAACCAGATTCTCCTCCATGTTTTGAAAATGCCTGCCTTCTTAGGCATGATTTCTGTGCTCCTAGGTAAGGGAACCTCATGTTTTGAGTTAGAGAGGATTTACACAGCTGCTTCACTCTCACTCTGACGACATTGGCCAGACAAATAACACCTTTCCTTCCTGGTTCTTGGCTATTGGTTGCCCCTCACCCTCGTTGCCCGGTGTCTAGTCTGCAGTGAGTTTATCATATCCTGCAGGTACCCTACTAGCCAGTTACCATAACAATCAACCCAATAATAACAGAAAACGTGGAGTGTCCATTACCAGCACCTCCATGCACACACCATTATTGCGTCAGGTGTGCTTCGTCAGGTGTGCTGTGTCAGGTGTGCCGTGTCAGGTGTGCTGTGTCATGTGTGCTGTGTCAGGTGTGCTGTGTCAGGTGTGCTGTGTCATGTGTGCTGTGTCAGATGTGCTGTGTCAGGTGTGCTGTGTCAGGTGTGCTGTGTCAGGTGTGCTGTGTCAGGTGTGCTGTGTCAGGTGTGCTGTGTCAGGTGTGCTGTGTCAGGTGTGCTGTGTCAGGTGTGCTGTGTCAGGTGTGCTGTGTCAGGTGTGCTGTGTCAGGTGTGCAGTGTCAGGTGTGCTGTGTCAGGTGTGCTGTGTCAGGCGTGCTGTGTCAGGTGTGCTGTGTCAGGTGTGCTGTGTCAGGTGTGCTGTGTCAGGTGTGCTGTGTCAGGTGTGCTGTGTCAGGTGTGCTGTGTCAGGTGTGCTGTGTCAGGTGTGCTGTGTCAGGCGTGCTGTGTCAGGTGTGCTGTGTCAGGCGTGCTGTGTCAGGCGTGCTGTGTCAGGTGTGCTGTGTCAGGTGTGCTGTGTCAGGTGTGCTGTGTCAGGTGTGCTGTGTCAGGTGTGCTGTGTCAGGTGTGCTGTGTCAGGTGTGCTGTGTCAGATGTGCTGTGTCAGGTGTGCTGTGTCAGGCGTGCTGTGTCAGGTGTGCTGTGTCAGGTGTGCTGTGTCAGGTGTGCTGTGTCAGGTGTGCTGTGTCAGGTGTGCTGTGTCAGGCGTGCTGTGTCAGGTGTGCTGTCTCAGGTGTGCTGTGTCAGGCGTGCTGTGTCAGGTGTGCTGTGTGAGGTGTGCTGTGTGAGGTGTGCTGTGTCAGGTGTGCTGTGTCAGGTGTGCTGTGTCAGATGTGCTGTGTCAGGTGTGCTGTGTCAGGCGTGCTGTGTCAGGTGTGCTGTGTCAGGTGTGCTGTGTCAGGTGTGCTGTGTCAGGTGTGCTGTGCCTGGTGTGCTGTGTCAGGTGTGCTGTGTCAGATGTGCTGTGTCAGGTGTGCTGTGTCAGGTGTGCTGTGTCAGGTGTGCTGTGTCAGGTGGGCTGTGTCAGGTGGGTTGTGTCAGGTGGGCTGTGTCAGGTGTGCTGTGTCAGGTGTGCTGTGTCAGGTGGGCTGTGTCAGGTGTGCTGTGTCAGATGTGCTGTGTCAGGTGTGCTGTGTCAGGCGTGCTGTGTCAGGTGTGCTGTGTCAGGTGTGCTGTGTCAGGTGTGCTGTGTCAGGTGTGCTGTGCCTGGTGTGCTGTGTCAGGTGTGCTGTGTCAGATGTGCTGTGTCAGGTGTGCTGTGTCAGGTGTGCTGTGTCAGGTGTGCTGTGTCAGGTGGGCTGTGTCAGGTGGGTTGTGTCAGGTGTGCTGTGTCAGGTGTGCTGTGTCAGGTGTGCTGTGCCTGGTGTGCTGTGTCAGGTGTGCCGTGTCAGATGTGCTGTGTCAGGTGTGCTGTGTCAGGTGTGCTGTGTCAGGTGTGCTGTGTCAGGTGTGCTGTGTCAGGTGTGCTGTGTCAGGTGGGCTGTGTCAGGTGTGCTGTGTCAGGTGTGCTGTGTCAGGTGTGCTGTGTCAGGTGTGCTGTGTCAGGTGTGCTGTGTCAGGTGGGTTGTGTCAGGTGTGCTGTGTCAGGTGGGCTGTGTCAGGTGTGCTGTGTCAGGTGTGCTGTGTCAGGTGTGCTGTGTCAGGTGTGCTGTGTCAGGTGTGCTGTGTCAGGTGGGCTGTGTCAGGTGTGCTGTGTCAGGTGTGCTGTGTCAGGTGTGCAGTGTCAGGTGTGCTGTGTTAGGTGTGCTGTGTCAGGTGTGCAGTGTCAGGTGTGCTGTGTCAGGTGTGCTGTGTCAGGTGTGCTGTGTCAGGTGTGCTGTGTCAGGTGGGCTGTGTCAGGTGTGCTGTGTCAGGTGTGCTGTGTCAGGTGTGCTGTGTCAGGTGTGCTGTGTCAGGTGGGCTGTGTCAGGTGGGCTGTGTCAGGTGGGCTGTGACAGGTGTGCTGTGTCAGGTGTGCTGTGTCAGGTGTGCTGTGTCAGGTGTGCTGTGTCAGGTGGGCTGTGTCAGGTGTGCTGTGTCAGGTGTGCTGTGTCAGGTGGGCTGTGTCAGGTGTGCTGTGTCAGGTGTGCTGTGTCAGGTGTGCTGTGTCAGGTGTGCTGTGTCAGGTGTGCTGTGTCAGGTGTGCTGTGTCAGGTGTGCTGTGTCAGATGTGCTGTGTCAGGTGTGCTGTGTCAGGTGTGCTGTGTCAGGTGTGCTGTGTCAGGTGTGCTGTGTCAGGTGTGCTGTGTCAGGTGTGCTGTGTCAGGTGGGCTGTGTCAGGTGTGCTGTGTCAGGTGTGCTGTGTCAGGTGTGCTGTGTCAGGTGTGCTGTGTCAGGTGTGCTGTGTCAGGTGTGCTGTGTCAGGTGTGCTGTGTCAGGTGTGCTGTGTCAGGTGTGCTGTGTCAGGCGTGCTGTGTCAGGTGTGCTGTGTCAGGTGTGCTGTGTCAGGCGTGCTGTGTCAGGTGTGCTGTGTCAGGTGTGCTGTGTCAGGTGTGCTGTGTCAGGTGTGCTGTGTCAGGTGTGCTGTGTCAGTGTAATGTGGATTTTCTTCTTTTAATTGAAACTCAAATTCCTGACATATTTTAATATGTTGTTATTAAGTGAATTTAGGTAAAAAATAACAACCGCACAGTAATATGCAACTCTTTACTGACACAACATTAAGCTTATAGACCAAGCTTTACAAGTCTCAGCAAAGCTTGGAGACCAAGCTTTACAAGTCTCAGCAAAGCTTGGAGACCAAGCTTTACAAGTCTCAGCAAAGCTTGGAGACCAAGCTTTACAAGTCTCAGCAAAGCTTGGAGACCAAGTTTTCACAAGTCTTAGCAAAGCTTGGAGACCATGCTTTTACAAATCTCAGCAAAGCTTGGAAACCAAGCTTTTACAAGTCTCAGCAAAGCTTGGAGACCAAGCTTTTGCAAGTCACAGCAAAGCTTTGGAGACCAAGCTTTTACAAGTCTCAGCAAAGCTTGGAGACCAAGCTTTCACAAGTCTCAACAAAGCTTGAAGACCAAGCTTTTACAAGTCACAGCAAAGCTTGGAGACCAAGCTTTCACAAGTTTCAGCAAAGCTTGGAGACCAAGCTTGAACAAGTCTCAGCAAGCTTGGAGACCAAGCTTTTACAAGTCTCAGCAAAGCTTGGAGAGCATGCTTGCACAAGCCTCAGCAAAGCTTGGAGACCAAACTTTCACAAGTCTCAGCAAAGCTTGGAGACCAAACTTTCACAAGTCTGAGCAAATCTTGGACACCAAGCTTTTACAAGTCTCAGCAAAGCTTGGAGACCATGCTTGCACAAGTCTCAGCAAAGCTTGGACTCCAAGCTTTCACAACCCTCAGTGAAGCTTGGAGACCAAACTTTCACAAGTCTCAGCAAAGCTTGGACACCAAACTTTCACTAGTCTCAGCAAAGCTTGGAGACCATGCTTGCACAAGTCTCAGCAAAGCTTGGAGACCAAGCTTTCACAAGTTTCAACAAACGTATATACTATTCTGCCTTAGGTTTCATATCATCAGTTGGTCAGTTTTACAGGTCGTCCTTGTGAATTTTGTTCTTTCTGTGTGTCAGTCTTGAAGGAGAGCTGATGATCAGAAGTGGAAGGTGTCACACCATTGTGCAGGAAGGAACATTGTGACACAGTAACTAGACGGGTGGGTGAGAGTGTACACAGTGCTGCTTCAACCGACTACTAGGTAGCATCCTACGTGTTGACTGTGTCAGTTTATCATAGTGTTTCTTCTAGTCTTGTACAGTTTCTGTAGAGCAAGATAATAACACACAACTACTTCAAATCTTGTAGTTTCTGTAGATCAGGTTAGTAGCACACGCAACTTCTTCAAATGTTGTAGATCAGGTTAGTAGCACACGCAACTTCTTCAAATGTTTTAGATCAGGTTAGTAGCACACGCAACTTCTTCAAATGTTTTAGATCAGGTTAGTAGCACACACAACTTCTTCAAATGTTGTAGATCAGGTTAGTAGCACACACAACTTCTTCAAATGTTGTAGATCAGGTTAGTAGCACACACAACTTCTTCAAATGTTGTAGATCAGGTTAGCAGCACACGCAACTTCTTCAAATGTTGTAGATCAGGTTAGTAGCACACGCAACTTCTTCAAATCTTGTAGTTTCTGTAGATCAGGGTAACAGCAAATACAACTTGTAAAAAAACTAATAAAAAATAAGATTTCTAGTTACTGTACGTCTCACATTTCTTTATGAACTGAAAATGATTGTAAAACTAAACAAAATAATTAACTAAGCACTGATTTAAGATAAAGTATCTTATAATATGGTTGATCATGTGTAGGTTAGTACCTCTCACAACATGGATCATCACACTCGCTCCAGCAAACTTCTCTCTCTCAGCTTCTCAAATACAGAGAAGTTCGGTGCATTTCAAAGAGTACGGATATTTGTAAATCTCTTACCAAAATTATTGCAAAGCGTGTGCCAGAATAAGTCAGTTTTATTTAAGTGCTACCAAACTTTATTGACCGTTCAGCACAACGAGTCTGGCGCAGTCTCGTTGTGCTGAACAGTTGTATGTGACCTATGGATGAACTTTGTGTTTAGGATGGTATTGACATTTCATTAACAAATGGTCATCCGAATATTAGGGTCTAGAAGGAGGTCTGGGACCGGGTCTAGAAGGAGGTCTGGGGCCGGGTCTAGAAGGAGGTCTGGGGCCGGGTCTAGAAGGTCTTGGGCCGGGTCTAGAAGGAGGTCTCGGGCCGGGTTTGGATCCAGTCTTGAATGCCAGGCAGCGCACAGATCTTCTCCACGTAGGAGCGTATATCAGGGTACTTGTCAAAGAGTGGCTCCTGAGTACTGACCAGAGTGCAGAACACTCGACCTATGGCCAGATCTGCCCACGTCACCTGAGAAACAGAAACAATAGTTACGAGTGACCAATGCCATGAGTAAGTGATCCGGACCATGAGTGAGTGACCCGGGTCATGAGTGAGTGACCTGGGCTGAGTGACCTAGGCCATGATAAAGTGACCTGGGCCATGAGTGAGTGACCCAGGCCATGAGTGAGTGGTGCGAGCAATGGGGGAGTGACCCATGTCATATGTGAGCTAAGCCACGATTGAGTGGCCCCTGCTATGAATTAATGATCTGGACCATGAGTGGATGACCCATGTTGTATGTGACCCATGCCATGAGTGAATGACCCATGTTGTATGTGACCCATGCCATGAGTGAATGACCCATGTTGTATGTGACCCATGCCATGAGTGAATGACCCATGTTGTATGTGACCCATGTCATGAGTGAATTACCCATGTTGTATGTGACCCATGCCATGAGTGAATCCCATGTTGTATGTGACCCATGTCATGAGTGAATTACCTATGTTGTATGTGACCCATGCCATGAGTGAATGACCCATGTTGTATGTGACCCATGTCATGAGTGAATTACCCATGTTGTATGTGACCCATGTAATGAGTGAATTACCCATGTTGTATGTTACCCATGCCATGAGTGAATTACCCATGTTGTATGTGACCCATGCCATGAGTGAATTACCCATGTTGTATGTGACCCATGCCATGAGTGGATGATCCATGTTGTATGTGACCCATGCCATGAGTGAATTACCCATGTTGTATGTGACCCATGCCATGAGTGAATTACCCATGTTGTATGTGACCCATGTCATGAGTGAATTACCCATGTTGTATGTGACCCATGCCATGAGTGAATTACCCATGTTGTATGTGACCCATGCCATGAGTGAATTACCCATGTTGTATGTGACCCATGCCATGAGTGAATTACCCATGTTGTATGTGACCCATGCCATGAGTGAATTACCCATGTTGTATGTGACCCATGCCATGAGTGAATTACCCATGTTGTATGTGACCCATGTCATGAGTGAATTACCCATGTTGTATGTGACCCATGCCATGAGTGAATTACCCATGTTGTATGTGACCCATGCCATGAGTGAATTACCCATGTTGTATGTGACCCATGCCATGAGTGAATTACCCTTGTTGTATGTGACCCATGCCTTGAGTGAATTACCCATGTTGTATGTGACGCATGTCATGAGTGAATTACCCATGTTGTATGTGACCCATGCCATGAGTGAATTACCCATGTTGTATGTGACCCATGCTATGAGTGAATTACCCATGTTGTATGTGACCCATGCCATGAGTGAATTACCCATGTTGTATGTGACCCATGCTATGAGTGAATTACCCATGTTGTATGTGACCCATGCCATGAGTGAATTACCCATGTTGTATGTGACCCATGCTATGAGTGAATTACCCATGTTGTATGTGACCCATGCCATGAGTGAATTACCCATGTTGTATGTGACCCATGCTATGAGTGAATTACCCATGTTGTATGTGACCCATGCCATGAGTGAATTACCCATGTTGTATGTGACCCATGCTATGAGTGAATTACCCATGTTGTATGTGACCCATGCCATGAGTGAATTACCCATGTTGTATGTGACCCATGCTATGAGTGAATTACCCATGTTGTATGTGACCCATGCCATGAGTGAATTACCCATGTTGTATGTGACCCATGCCATGAGTGAATTACCCATGTTGTATGTGACCCATGCCATGAGTGAATTACCCATGTTGTATGTGACCCATGCTATAAGTGAATTACCCATGTTGTATGTGACCCATGCCATGAGTGACTGACCCCATGTATGTGACCCCTGCTATGAGTGACTGACCCCATGTTGTATGTGACCCCTGCCATGAGTGACTGACCCCATGTATGTGACCCCTGCTATGAGTGACTGACCCCATGTTGTATGTGACCCCTGCCATGAATGATTGACCCCATGTTGTATGTGACCACTGCCATGAATGATTGACCCCATGTTGTATGTGACCCCTGCCATGAATGATTGACCCCATGTTGTATGTGACCACTGCCATGAGTGACTGACCCCATGTTGTATGTGACCCCTGCCATGAATGACTGACCCCATGTTGTATGTGACCACTGCCATGAGTGACTGACCCCATGTATGTGACCCCTGCTATGAGTGACTGACCCCATGTTGTATGTGAACCCTGCCATGAATGACTGACCCCAAGTGGTATGTGACCCCTGCCATGAGTGACTGACCCCATGTTGTATGTGACCCCTGCCATGTGTGACTGACCCCATGTTGTATGTGACCCCTGCCATGAGTGACTGACCCATGTATGTGACCCCTGCCATGAGTGACTGACCCCATGTATGTGACCCCTGACATAAGTGGATGACCCCATGTTGTATGTGAACCCTGCCATGAGTGACTGACCCCATGTTGCATGTGACCCCTGCCATGAGTGAATGACCCCATGATGTATGTGACCCCTGCCATTAGTGACTGACGCCATATTGTATGTGACCCCTGCCATGAGTGACTGGCCTCATGTTGCATGTGACCTCTGCCATGAGTGAATGACCCCATGTATGTGACCCCTGCCATGAGTGAATTACCCCGTGTATGTGATCCCTTCCATGAGTGAATGGCCCCATGTATGTGACCCTTGGCATGAGTGAATGGCCCCATGTATGTGACCCTTGGCATGAGTGAATGATCCCATGTATGTGACCCCTGCCTTGAGTGAATGACCCCATGTATGTGACCCCTGCCATGAGTGACTGACCCCATGTTGTATGTGACCCCTGCCATGAGTGAATGACCCAATGTATGTGACCCCTGCCATGAGTGACTGACCCCATGTATGTGACCCCTGCCATGAGTGAATGACCCCATGTATGCAACCCCTGCCATGAGTGACTGACCCCATGTTGTATGCGACCCCTGCCATAAGTGAATGACCCCATGTTGCATGTGACCCCTGTCATGAGCAAATGACCCCATGTTGTATGTAACCCCTGCCATGAGTGACTGACCCCCATGTATGTGACCCGTGCCATGAGTGACTGACCCCATGTTGAATGTGACCCCATCCATAAGTGAATGACCCCATGTTGAATGTGACCCCTGCCATGAGTGTCTGACCCCATGTTGTATGTGACCCCTGCCATGAGTGACTGACCCATGCATGTGACCCCTGCCATGAGTGAATGACCCATATTGTATGTGACCCCTGCCATGAGTGACTGACCCCATGTAGAATGCGACACCTGCCATGAGTGACTGTCCTATGCCACATAAACAACAGAGTAAGGTACATTTACGGACTTCTGTTTACCTGGAGTTTACCTGGAGAGAGTTCCGGGGGTCAACGCCCATCCTAAAATGAACATGATATATTACCCACGTGCATGTTTGCATGTTCAGCCCCTCAGAGTAGCATAAACACACACACACACACACACACACACACACACACACACACACACACACACACACACACACACACACACACACACACACACACACACACACAAAAGAGGCACTAAACTATAGACCTGTGTCATTGACGTGTATAGTATGCAAAATTATGGAGAAGATTATCAGGAGGAGAGTGGTGGAGCACCTGGAACGGAACAGGAGTATAAATGCCAACCAGCACGGATTCACGGAAGGCAAATCCTGTGTCACAAACCTTCTGGAGTTTTATGATAAAATAACAGAAGTAAGACAAGAGAGAGAGGGGTGGGTTGATTGCATCTTCTTGGACTGCAAGAAGGCCTTTGACACAGTTCCTCACAAGAGATTAGTGCAGAAGCTAGAGCATCAGGCGCATATAACAGGAAGGGCACTGCAATGGATCAGAGAATACCTGACAGGGAGGCAACAACGAGTCATGGTACGTAATGATGTATCACAGTGGGCACCTGTGACGAGCGGGGTCCCACAGGGGTCGGTCCTAGGACCAGTGCTATTTTTGGTATATGTGAACGACATGACGGAAGGGTTAGACTCAGAAGTGTCCCTGTTTGCAGATGATGTGAAGTTAATGAGGAGAATTAAATCTGATGAGGACCAGGCAGGACTTCAAAGAGACCTGGACAGACTGGACACCTGGTCCAGCAAATGGCTTCTCGAATTTAATCCTGCCAAATGCAAAGTCATGAAGATAGGGGAAGGGCATAGAAGACCACAGACAGAGTATAGGCTAGGTGGCCAAAGACTGCAAACCTCACTCAAGGAGAAAGATCTTGGGGTGAGTATAACACCGAGCATGTCTCCGGAAGCACACATCAATCAGATAACTGCTGCAGCATATGGGCGCCTGGCAAACCTGAGAACAGCATTCCGACACCTTAGTAAGGAATCATTCAAGACACTGTACACCGTGTATGTCAGGCCCATACTGGAGTATGCAGCACCTGCTTGGAACCCGCACTTGATAAAGCACGTCAAGAAACTAGAGAAAGTACAAAGGTTTGCAACAAGGTTAGTTCCAGAGCTAAGGGGAATGTCCTATGAAGAAAGATTAAGGGAAATCGGCCTGACGACACTGGAGGACAGGAGGGTCAGGGGAGACATGATAACGACATATAAAATACTGCGTGGAATAGACAAGGTGGACAAGGACAGGATGTTCCAGGGAGGGGACACAGAAACAAGAGGCCACAATTGGAAGTTGAAGACACAAATGAGTCAGAGAGATAGTAGGAAGTATTTCTTCAGTCATAGAGTTGTAAGGCAGTGGAATAGCCTAGAAAATGACGTAGTGGAGGCAGGAACCATACACAGTTTTAAGACGAGGTTTGATAAAGCTCATGGAGCGGGGAGAGAGAGGGTCTAGTAGCAACCGGTGAAGAGGCGGGGCCAGGAGCTAGGACTCGACCCCTGCAACCACAAATAGGTGAGTACACACACACACACACACACACACACACACACACACACACAGGATACAGAGTTTAGAAGAGGAACTAAAAAATCTGAAACAACCTAAAGAACTAAAGAACATTTTGGGATTGGGAACAGAGACTGCTACCTCAGTCATAAATAAGGGGACTGTAGGGAAAGAAGGAGCAAAACTGCATGTAGAAGCTCTATCAGTGGAGACTGTAGTAAATGAAAGAGCTAAGCTATATGTGGAGGCCCTAACAGACCACAGCAGAGCCCAGGGAAAGCCGAGAAGGGAAAATGACAGGCCACTGAGCCCAAGTACATTAGCTAGTGAAACTGAAGAAAGGAAAGCTGCAATGGAGGGAATCAAATTGAATGAGGGGATACACAGGGATATACAGTAGGAGAATGAAAGGGTGAGGTCAGTCTTTGTGTATGGGCTCCAGGAAGTTGAAGGGGAAGTATATGAAGCAAGAAAACAAGGGGAAAAAAGCAATTGAAAGCATCATGAAAGCAATAGAAGACTACATGACCCAGCTGGAAAATTTTCGGAGAATAGGGGGGTTTGTAAAAACAAGAACCCGGCCAGTGAAAGTGACCTTCAAGGCAGAATCGACTCGGAACAGGATCCTGCAGGAGAAAGCACGATTAAGGGACATGCCGGCATACAGAAAGGTGTATCAGAACACAAAAAGAAAGGCAGAAACTGAGAGATGGTACAAAGGCAAAAGGAGGAAAGAGAGGGGATGGAGAAGACAGACAGGAGATCCCAGACCCAGGAAGAAGATCAAATACAGCCTCCCTCACAACTTCCTGTAGAAGCCTCCCAACCAGGTCAACCCCAGTGCAACCAAACACTCTAAACCAAAACACCCATGCCACATCCAATGCCCCCACCCACTGCATTACAAACTCCACCCCCACAGCAACAACCCATAGTTCCTTATCAGGTCTCCCACTTCCCCAACCCCAATACACCTCCCAGATCACAGTCTTAGAAAAGAAGTTGAAGGTGTGGTATACAAATGCAGATGGAATAACAAATAAGTATGAGAAGTGGCACGAAAGAATCAATGAGACATCCCCAGACATAATAGCACTCACAGAAACAAAACTCACCAGAATAATAACAGATTCAATCTTTCCATCCGGATATCAAATCCTAAGGAAAGACAGAGGGAGGAGAGGGGGAGGAGGAGTTACACTGCTCATTAAAAACCAGTGGGGTTTTGAGAAAATGGAAGGAATGGATGGCACGGGCGAAAGGGACTACTTAGTAGGAACAATCCAGTCTGAGGGACATAAGGTGATAATTGCAGTAATGTACAACCCACCACAGAACTGCAGGAGGCCAAGAGAAGAATACAATGAGAGCAACAGAGCAATGGTAGACACACTAGCCGAGGTGGCCAGGAGAGCACACATGGGGGGAGCAAAGTTACTAGTTATGGGTGACTTCAATCACAAGGAGATTGATTGGGAAAACCTGGAGCCCCATGGGGGTCCCGAAACATGGAGAGCCAAGATGATGGATGTGGTACTGGAAAACCTCATGCATCAACATGTTAGAGACACTACCAGAGAGAGAGGAGAGGATGAACCAGCAAGACTGGACCTTGTATTCACCTTGAGTAGTTCGGACATCGAGGATATCATGTATGAAAGGCCCCTGGGAGCTAGTGATCATGTGGTTCCTGTGCTTCGACTACATAATTGAGCTCAAAGTGGAGAGAGTAGCAGGAATAGGGTGGGAAAAACCAAACTACAAAAGGGGGAACTACTCAGGCATGAGGAACTTCCAACAAGACATTCAGTGGGAGAGGGAACTGACAGGAAAACCAGTACAAGAAATGATGGACTATGTGGCAACAAAATGCAAGGAGGCAGAGGATAGGTTTGTTCCCAAGGGAAACAGAAATAATGGGAAGAACAGAACGAGTCCTTGGTTCACACAAAGGTGTAGGGAGGCAAAAACTAGGTGTACTAGAGAATGGAAAAGGTGCAGAAGACAGAGAACTCAGGAAAATAAAGAGATTACCCTAAGAGCCAGAAACAAATATGCACAGATAAGAAGGGAGGCTCAGCAACAATATGAAAATGACATAGCATCGAAAGTCAAGACTGACCCAAAGCTGTTGCACAGCCACATCAGGATTAAAACAACAGTCAAGGACCAGGTAATCAGACTGAGGAAGGGTGATGGGGAATTCACAAGAAACGACCGGGAGGTATGTCAGGAGCTCAACACGAGATTTAAAGAAGTATTTGCAGTGGAAACCAGTAGGACTCCAGGAAATCAGAACAGGGGGGTACACCAGCAAGTGCTGGATGAGGTACATATAACCAAGGAGGAGGTGAAGAAGCTGCTATGCGAACTTGACACCTCAAAGGCGGTGGGACCAGACAACATCTCTCAGTGGGTCCTTAAAGATCTTCAACACATCATTTGAAACTGGGCAACTCCCCGAGGTATGGAAGATGGCAAATGTAGTCCCAGTTTTTAAAAAGGGAGACTGACATGAGGCACTAAACTACAGACCTGTATCACTAACGTGTATAGTATGCAAGGTCATGGAGAAGATCATCAGGAGGAGAGTGGTGGAGCACCTGGAAAGAAACAAGTGTATAATTGACAACCAGCACGGTTTCAGGGAAGGAAAATCCTGTGTCACAAACCTACTAGAGTTTTATGACAAGGTGACAGAAGTAAGACAAGAGAGAGAGGGTTGGATCGACTGCATTTTTTTTTTTGGATTGCAAGAAGGTCTTCGACACAGTTCCTCACAAGAGGTTACTGCAAAAGCTAGAGGATCAGGCACACATAACAGGAAAGGCACTGCAATGGATCAGAGAATACCTGACTGGGAGGCAATAACGAGTCATGGTACGTGACGAGGTGTCAGAGTGGGCGCCTGTGACAAGCGGGATTCCACAGGGGTCAGTCCTAGGACCTGTGCTGTTCTTGGTATGTGTGAACGACATAACGGAAGGGATAGACTCAGAAGTGTCCTTGTTTGCAGATGATGTGAAGTAATGAGAAGAATCAAATCGGATGATGATCAGGCAGGACTACAAAGAGACCTGGACAGGCTACAAGCCTGGTCCAGCAACTGGCTCCTTGAGTTTAACCCTGCCAAATGCAAAGTCATGAAAATTGGGGAAGGGCAAAGAAGACCGCAGACACAATATAGTTTAGATGGCCAAAGACTGCAAACCTCACTCAAGGAAAAAGATCTGGGGGTGAGTATAACACCGAGCATATCTCCTGAGGCGCACATCAATCAGATAACTGCTGCAGCATATGGGCGCCTGGCAAACCTACGGATAGCGTTCCGATACCTCAGTAAGAATTCGTTCAAGACTCTGTATACCATTTACGTCAGGCCCATACTGGAGTATGCAGCACCAGTTTGGAATCCACACCTAGTCAAGCACGTCAAGAAATTAGAGAATGTGCAAAGGTTTGCAACACGACTAGCCCCAGAGCTACGGGGATTGTCCTACGAAGAAAGGTTGAGGGAAATCGGCCTGACGACACTGGAGGACAGGAGGGTCAGGGGAGACATGATAACGGCATATAAAATACCGCGCGGAATAGACAAGGTGGACAAAGACGGGATGTTCCAGAGATGGGACACAGACACAAGAGGTCACAATTGGAAGTTGAAGACTCAGATGAATCAAAGGGATGTTAGGAAGTATTTCTTCAGTCATAGAGTAGTCAGGCCGTGGAATAGCCTAGAAAGTGACGTAGTGGAGGCGGGAACCATACATAGTTTTAAGGCGAGGTATGATAAAGCTCATGGGGCAGGAAGAGAGAGGACCTAGTAGCAATCAGCGAAGAGGCGGGGCCAGGAACTATGAATCGACCCCTGCAACCACAAATAGGTGAGTACAAATAGGTGAGTACACACACACACACACACACACACACACACACACACACACACACACACACAGCAGATGGCGAGGGGACTGAAGGAGAGAAAAGGGGAAAGAAGTCCCTGGAGGGAACAATACCAGGGCACCGGGATACAGAGGGAAACAAAATGTAATGAGGAAAAAGGACACTCATTGCTCATGAGCTCCATGAGGCAGAAGGAAAGACCTATGATGATATAAGACAGGGGGAGGTAAAAGAGATTGAACATCATTGTGGTGACAAGGGAGGACATCACCACACTGCCAAATTTTCAGAGACTTGGGTACTACTCGAGGGAATAGAACTGCCCAGTCAAATTGACATTCAAGTCAGCAACGATACAGAAAAAAAAATCGTGCAGTGGAAACTACTGTAAAAGGGTTCCCAAAAATACCAGAAAGTGTATCTCAACCACGACAGAATACAAAAAGAAAAGGAACAACTGAGAGAAGGCGTAAAAAGGTGCCAGAAGCAGGAAGGGGGAGCAGGGCAGGTAAAAACAGACAGGGGAGCACAGCTTCTAAGGGAACAGCAAACACAACTGCCCACAGAGCCACTCACAGTTTCCCATCAACCTCTGCCACCCAACACCAGCCAAACACAAAACCAGAGCTGAGCCACACTCCACACCCATACTCCACACCCACAGTCCCCACCCACAACACTAATGCTGCCACACCAACAAACCACCAAAACACCCACACTTGCCTACCACACCCACAACCAGCACCAACCCATCTCACCCTGCAGAATACAATTCTAGACAGGAAGCTGAGGGTATGGTACACCAACACAGATGGAATTACAAATAAGAGTGAGGATTGGCAGAAAAGAATTGCTGAGGCATCTCTGGACATCATACGAATCACAGAGACAAAGCTCATGGAAGTGATAACAGACAATTTTCCTGTCTGGCTTTCAGATTCTGAAGAAAGACAGGGGGAGCAGAGGGAAAGGAGGAGTTGCACTACTCATCAAAAACCAGTGAAGTTTTGAGGAGATGGGAGGACTAATCAGAGGAGTAGTGGATGACTACATAGTTGGAACATTTCATACTGGGGGCCCAAAAGTGATGATAGCAGTGATGTGCAACCTGCCACCAAACAGCAGGAGGTCAAGACAGGAATATGATGAAAGCAACCAAGTGATGGAGGATACACTAGTTGAGATTGCCAGAAGGACCCACAAGAGCAGGGCAAAGGTACTCATCATGGGGAATTTCAACCATAAGGAGACTGATTCAGAGAATCTGGAGTCACATGGGGGACCAGAGACGTGGAGAGCCAAGATGCTGGAATAAATCTATCAAAACAGGGCAACTACCTGAGGTGTGGAAGACAGCAAATGTAGTCCTGATTTTTAAAGTGACAGACAGACTGCACTAAATTACCAACCAATGCTGTTGACATGTAGAGTATGTTAAGTTATGGTGAAGATTATCCGGAGAAGAGTGGTACATCACCTAGAAAGGAATGGACTCATACATGACAACCAGCTATAACAAGGTAACAGAAGTAAGACAGGAGAGAGGGTATGGGTAGACTGCATCTTATTGGAGTGTAAGAAACCTTTCCACACAGTACCACACGAGAGACTTGTTGAAAAGCTAGA
This sequence comes from Cherax quadricarinatus, assembly GCF_038502225.1. Classification (NCBI taxonomy): domain Eukaryota; kingdom Metazoa; phylum Arthropoda; class Malacostraca; order Decapoda; family Parastacidae; genus Cherax; species Cherax quadricarinatus. The sequence continues at coordinate 35,965,484 of NC_091301.1, read as the reverse complement.
GGAGCAGGCAAGAATGGGAGAGAAAGTACTACAGTAGATCAGGGAATGCCTAGCAGGAAGGAAACGACGTGTGCCAGTACGAGACAAAGTATCAGAGTGGGTGCTTGTGTTAAGTGGCGTTCCACGAAGGTCAGACGTAGGTCCGGTGGTGTTTTTTTGTATATGTGAATGACTTGACATAAAGGATAGATTCAAACGACTCTCTTTGAATCTAATGACGAGAATACAAGTGGACGAGGATCATGTAAGCCTACAAGGGGATCTGGAAAGGCTGCAAGCCTGGCTCGACAAATGAAGCTTGGGGAATGACAGAGAAAAGCACAGACGAAGTACAGCCTAAAAGCTCAGAGGCTGCAAAACTCACTCAAGGGAAAAAAGGATCTTGGGCTGAGCATCATACCGAGCACATCTGAGGCACACCAAATAACTGCTTCAGCATAAGGGTACCTGACATCTAAGTAAGTAGTCATTCACAACACTGTACACCATGTACGTTAAACCCATATTGGAGTATGCAGGACCAGTATGGAACCCACATCTGATCAAACACGTTAAGAAATTAGAGAAAGTGCAAAGGTTTGCAACAAGACTAGTCTTGGAGCTGAGGCTTTTGTCCTACGAGGAGAGGTTAAGGGAATTCAACCTGACAATAATGGAGGACAGGAGGGATAGGGAAGGACATAATAACGACATATAAATACTGAGAGAAATTGATAAGCTGGATAGGAACAGAATGTTTCAGAGATGCGACACAACAACGAGGTGTCACAACTGGAAGTTGATTACAATCTTAGGCTGTCAGTTAGCAGTTTAAGACCAGTAATACTAAAAGAACTTCAACTGAACTTTACTCTCCTTTGACTGAGGGAAACTGACTTCAGTCAGTCCATCAATCATCATTCTATCATGAGGAGGAGATACATGTCTATGGTGTATCCAACAAAATAAGCCGACTCTTCGATGTCACTACCGCCCGGATGTCAAGGCACTTTTCGATTTTGCACTTAGCCTGTTTTTTATGTGTGTGTGACCTAATTCATGTTTGTATAAACAATTCATTACGATTGTGACCGGATAAAAACATGTAAAAAGTTCATTACCACTGTAACTTGTTCAGCTATCAAAACTTTGTGGCCCAAGTCACTGGACCCATTATGTACCTCTGTAACCCTTTGACTACCACACACACCATACTCACAGAGTGAGTGGTAGTCACACCATACCCATGGTGTGGGTGGCAGTCACACCATACCCATGGTGTGGGTGGTAGTCACACCATACCCATGGTGTGGGTGGTAGTCACACCATACTCATGGTGTGGGTGGTAGTCACACCATACCCATTGTGTGGGTGGTAGTCACACCACACCCATGGTGTGGGTGGTAGTCACACCATACCCATGGTGTGGGTGGTAGTCACACCATACCCACAGAGTGGGTGGTAGTCACAACATACCCATGGTGTGGGTGGTAGTCACACCATACCCATGGTGTGGGTGGCAGTCACACCATACACACAGAGTGGGTGGTAGTCACACCATACCCATGGTGTGGGTGGTAGTCACACCATACCCATGGTGTGGGTGGTAGTCACACCATACCCATGGTGTGGGTGGTAGTCACACCATACCCATGGTGTGGGTGGTAGTCACACCATACCCATGGTGTGGGTGGTAGTCACACCATACCCACAGAGTGGGTGGTAGTCACAACATACCCATGGTGTGGGTGGTAGTCACACCATACCCATGGTGTGGGTGGCAGTCACACCATACCCATTGTGTGGGTGGTAGTCACATCATACCCATTGTGTAGGTGGTAGTCATACCATATCCATAGAGTGGTAGTCACACCATTGTGTGGGTGGCAGTCACTGTCAACAGTGTTACTTGTGTACTTGTGTAGTACACTTAGATAAATCATCCCAGGTACATTATAGACATGGTCCCTTGCTAGCCGTGACATCAGGAGATTCACAAGTGTAGGCTAGAAACCCCACTCTGGGTTCCCAGTAGACAAAGCTTACTGGACAGGCAGGCCGGGCTCTCCGCTCAAGACTTAATTATAAGCCTCCAAGATATCCAACATATGTATTTCTTACTCCAATTATCTCCTGACGACCCCCCCCCCCCCCACGACAACTGGTGACAGCAGTGTGGGCGTGACTGTGAAGGTTACGCGGATACAAGGAGATTATTTGTACCAAGCCAGGCGGACATTGTGTGTGTAAGTTTGCTAAGTTCCTTTTGGTGCAAAATTATAAATTTTTACATCAACATTAATGAAAAAATATATCTTTAAACGTATAAGAGAAAATTTTACAAAGGACTTAATTTTAAATGAGTTATTGCTAATTGACCAGTTTTACATATTCGGCACGACATATATATATATATATATATATATATATATCTATATATATATATATATATATATATATATATATATATATATATATATATATATATATATATGTAGGTGGGGTGTGCTTCATGCTTCATGGTCCAAGGCAGTGAGCTTTGGTGGACGTCACTGCTCGCCTTCCTGTGTCTGGACAGATACTGTAACACAGGAGACATTGCTGTGGCTGAGCTGTGACTAAACAGGGTATGGTCCGGAACAGTGAAGCAGCCATTGTAGTAGTCACTACAGGGTTTACTCATCCTGGGGCACAACCTGCTGGTGCCTTCAAGTGAGGCTTCATCAGTACTCGGCAACTGGGCAGGACTTCTGGCAAGCGACTCAAGAGGACATTTCTCGACTGGCACTGTCGCTGGGGCTGTCACTGCCGGCGAGAGCTGAGTGAATGGTGGCAGGGTCAACTCAGGCAAAACAAATGGAAGTCGTAGCAGCATATACTGTAACTGGAGTGAGCGAGCTGCAGTCAAAGTGACATCATCTTTGCGCATTCTTCATAGTTACCAGTCAGGCTTTAGGAGCTCTTACTCAACCGACACCTCCTTAATTAATCTGATGGGTTACATGAGAAATAAAATGTCAATAGGGAACCTCATAGGAATGGTAACCTTAGACTTACAAAAGGCTTTTGATACTGTCAACCACAATATATTATGTAAGAAACTTCAAGCTATCGGCTTAGGTTCCATAGACTGGTTTAAGTCCTATCTTAGCAACAGGAAACAAATTGTCAAAATCAACTAAACAGAATCAGAACCCCTACCAATAGCATGTGGAGTTTCCCAAGGTAGTATTCTGGGTCCCTTATTATTTCTGTGATATGTAAATGACATGCCCATCAGTGTCAAGTGCAAACTGCTACTGTATGCGGATGACAGTGCTCTGTTTGTGTCAGGTAAAGACCCACAAGATATAGATAATGTATTAATATTGGAACTGGAGTCCTGCAGCAAATGTAGACACCGTGGCATCGTAAGGGAAGGCAGGGCGGGGGCCGTCCCAGGTGACACCATCAAGGGATGACACCATAGAGCCTCTAAAGAAGGTGACACTAATGCCCAAAGCAATACTGCAGCAACATAAGAGAAAAATCCTTCGTTTCTGTAGAGCCTGTTATATGATTACAGAGTACAAATTGCCTATATAGGAAAAATAATTGATTTTGATGATGTGATAGATGATTTTGAAGGATTGAAGGCAAGGAAATGTAAGATCAGGTTCACTGAGATGTTACCTGTACTAAAGGTGAAACCGGAACTAGTGTTTCTCTGATATTGCAATGTTTTTCTTTATTTTTCAAGTGTTTTTTTTTTTGCATTGTTGAAGATGAATAAATGTAGGATCTGTTGGCTGTACTCAAAGTGGAATTTGAGTTTATGTTTCCTCAATATTACTACGATTATACATTTTATCATTAATAAAGTTGAGAAGTATTCTCCTGTTTAGTGTATGGCCCTTAAACGTTCTCATTGCTAAACATTAGTCACTGGTCATGCAGTAGTGACGTAACGAAGTTTACTTCCCTATTCCCCCGCTCTTGGATTTCATGGAGGCGACACCAAAGATGCTGCCCTGGGTGACACCAACCCTAGTAATGCCACTGAGTAGACAACAAACTATTGCTACACATCGGGAAAACGGAAGTCATACTCTTTGGCACGAAACAAACTGAGAAGGGTAAATAATTTTAATGTCCAGTGTAATGGGGAACCCATCACTTCGATTTCCTCAGTAAAATATCTGGGAATCCCCTTTGACTCACGAAATCGTAATGACACGATTGCAAACAAACCATACCACGGGTGGGGTTAGAACCCACGATCAGAAAGTCTCAAAACTCCAGACCGTCACGTTAGCGACTCGGCCAGCTAACCACAATAAGATTCATCTAACTAGGCATATTTATATACCATAAGAAGGTTATCATAGGCACCACTATGACCACAAATGCAAGTTTTTACAGACGAATTTCCAGCTAGCGTGGCTGTGACGAACTCGTGCTCAAGTCCCCTCATGCATGTCAAGAGAAATGATAGGGAACGGTGCAGGAAAAAAAGCGAATGCCAGACTAAAGTTCCTGTATAGACAAACACAGTGTCTACCTACTGAGGCTCGCAGGACCCTATGTCTAGCCCTTAAACAATTTCATATGGATTACGCTTGCTCTTCATGGTACTCTGCCTTGACAAAAAAACTGAAAGTTAAACTGCAAATCACCCAGAACAAAATTTTAAGATTCATCCTGGGCCTGGGACCAAGAGAACATGTAGCCCAGGATGAATTACAGCAGTTGGATATGCTGAATATCGAAGACAGAGTAAAACAACTGAAATTAAATCAAGTTTATAAAATTGCTCACAGTGTCCAGAATATCTTGCTGCTAATTTTGTCAAGGTTGGGAACCAAAGCAATCATAGTACTAGGGGGAGAGAGCACAACTTTGTAGTACCCACAGTCAGTGGCCAGGCTTCAAACACCATTTATTGCACAGCAATAAAGAAATGGAACAGATTGCCTGCACATATCAAAGCCAGTCATAGCATGAACCAGTTCAAGAAAAGAGCCAAAAGGTGCCTAATTAGAATGTAACGACAAAAAGGGAGGAGAATGACTTTTTATTTTTTAGCTGACACACATAAATGAAAACAACTTGTTTTATTTTATTCCGAGTGTTGTACCTTGGAGATAGTCACCATGTAATATTTAGCTATTGGCTAAGAATGTGATTATCATTTAATATTATGGCATGAAGATCTCCACTAATAGTCAAAACAGAGATTTTCAGCATTATGTTATTAACTGCCATTACATATATCATGGTATTTTTATTACTACAGTTATTATTATCAGTGTCGATGATTATTTTAATTATGTTAGGTAGGATCTCTTATAATGCAATGAGAACAAAACATAATGTCACGAAACCATCAGGTAAATTACTGTTCACTTGTTTGGGTATAGCTTACTGCCGTTTGGGTCATGTGATCCAACCTTATGATGGGTCATCAGACTCGCAGTGAAGCAGTCTGCTCCCTGATTGACACCTGATATATGACTACTCATATATCTTTTATTGCCCACCTATCCTTCTCAGTAAAACAGGTCTAGGTGCAATAATAAAAAAAAAAATTCTTACTACTTCTTTTCTTAGGGTATCAAGAATCATAAGTAAAAATTCAAAGGCCTTTTAATTGTCATATTGTTTCCTAGAAACATTAATAATAAAATATTAGCTTTTCTCTGGTATTTTACGAGTACAAAATTCTTTACAGAGAACTATATACATGACCTTGAGGTAAGGTAATTTCACCATTCACACCAATGAGTTTCAACATAACCTCACAAGATTCTTCAGACTGCCTGGGTGTTTAACAAAGTAATTCACAAACGGTACGCGAGATACATGTATGTCCAAACTGAGCACCTTTAATGTTTATCAAAGGAATGTAACTCTGATACAACAGAGAGTTTCTGAGATGTACCAAGGGTTGAAGGCGAGTTGCGACTTCCAGTAGTGGGGGGGGGGGGGAGGGGCGACCTGACATAAGGTAGGTCACATGACATACGCTAAGGCCGTTCGGGTTAACCAGAGACTGGTTGTTACACAAGTGCTTCACCATTCTTGCACTGTTACATCTAATATAATATATTAAATAACTTTACTATGCACATTAATTTAACATGATTCCATTTGGTAAAATTATGCGAGGGCACGGATAATATTATATAGTAGGACTTGCTTATTTTAGCTACTAATTAATTAGCTAGCAATATGATATTAAGTGATACCAGCTCGAAGTAATGTGGAAGCTGACCAGGCACAACACCTCCCTCCCTCATGACCGCAAGTCGTAATAAGAATTGCAGGTGTGAGCGGCCAGGGATGATGTCTGAGGCGAAGTGCTCAATACACAGCTATGACACATCTCAGCTGAGATGTGTCAGATGGTTCTTGTCACCACCTCGTACTGGGTGTATTGCATGTAAGGAAGGGAAGCTGTACAGGTTTGAGCCTTACCCTTCAATGCAGTATGAATCAAAGTGGCCCATTTCTCACTGGGCCAATTCATAGCTTGGGCTTGATTTTCAAAAATCTCAAAGAAAACGTCTACATTATTTTCATCGAATTTAGGCATCATAAGAGCAGCTTTATGTAAATCAAACCTGGTAAGCATACTATCCAAGTTTTCCCTGTTCTTTGCACATTTTTCATGTCTTAAGCTTTCTAGCTGAACTCTTCCTCAGCGAGGCATTTTTTAGTTTCTAACCGAGGATTTTGTAAATGTAAAATGCATTCAATGGAGTTTAATTGGTCTTGTCCGAAGTGCTTGAAGGGTAATGATAATGGGGGAGACTTTTGTAGGCCACCACTACTAGTTTTGGGCTGAGTGCTCAGGTTGGTACTGCTGGAGAGGGGTGTTTCTAGAGACTTTGCTCTGGCTTCCGACTCAGGTCCTCCAGGACCCTTTGACATAGAAGTTGGGGAGAATTTGATGCGAGGAAGAGAAATTTGTGTCCCTTCCAGTTCATTCTCTTGATTCGTTTCCAATGCATCAAGGTGAAGTTCGAGAGAGCTAGACTCTAAGTCTACTCCTTCTTCCTAGTAAGGTGTGTCTGCAAAGATTTTATCCTTGATCAAAGATCTAAGGGTAGGTGGTGTATAATGTCTATCATATGGTACATTCAATTGTCTGGCTATTTGCAAATAAGTTTGTAATGTTAAAGTCTCTAGGGACATTCCCATTAAATTACTTAATAAATCGGATCCAAGGTCCATTTTTATAATCCTTATGTTTAGGCAAGATTTTATTTTAATTTACTTGTGGGGTTCACAGGCTCCCGGACAGGCCCCCATTTATTGTCCACCTATCCTCCTCCTCACTGAAAGAGAGGTCTAGGTGCAATAATAAAAATAATTTCTTACTACTTCTTTTCTTAGGGTATCAAGAATCACAGGTATAAATTCAAAGGCCTTTTAATTGTCATTTTGTTTCTTAGAAACATATCATTAATAAAATATTAGCTTTTCTTTCACATTTTATGAGTGCAAAATTATTTATGGAGAACTATATACATGACCTTGACATAATTTCACCATTCACACCAATGAGTTTCAACATAACCTCACAAAGTTCTTCAGACTGCCTGGGTGTTTAACAAAGTAATTCACAAACGGTACGCGAGATACATGTATGTCCACATTGAGTACCTTTAATGTTTATCAAAGGAATGTAGCTCTGTTACAACAGAGAGTTTCTGAGATGTACTAAGGGTTGAAGGCAAACTGCTACTACCAGTAGTGGGGGAGGGGTGACCTGATCACAGTTCTAGTCCCACCAATGGTATGGTTTGTTTGCAATCGTGTCATTACGATTTCATAAGTCATGCTGACAGCTTTGAGGGAACTTGAGCAAGAGTTCGTCACGGCCATGCTAGAAGGAGATTTGTAAAACTTGCATTTATGGTCATAGTGGGACCTATGCTAACTTTCCTATGGTGCACAAATATACCTAGTTGGATGAATCTTTGAAGCTAGCTGGCCCAGTGGCTAATGTGACAGTCTGGAGTTTTGAGACTCTCTGATCACGGGTTCTAGTCCCACCTGTGGTATGGTTTGTTTGAAATCATGTCATTACGATTTTGTGAGTCAAGTCGATAAGGTATGTCACGTGACATACACTGAGGCAGCTCGGGTTAACCAGAGACTGGTTGTTACACAAGTGCTTCACCATTCTCACACTGTTACACCTAACATAATGTATTAAATAACTATACTATGTGCATTAATTTAACATGATTCCATTTGGTCAAATTATACGAGGGCATGGATAATATTATATAGTCGGACTTGCTTATTTTAACTACTAATTAGTAAGTTAGCAATATGATATTAAGTGATATCGGCTCAAAGTAATGTGGAAGTTTACCAGGCATAACACTGTTCTTCCATAGATTTGCTCAGTTTAAATCCCCTTAAGAACTAGAGTTAAAACTTGGCTCAAAGTTCAATCAGTATTGTTCAGAAGATGGATTTTTTTCATATTTTTGGACACTCGAGCAATCTTTAGAGATATATGTCTTTCATACAATATTTTGGTATCTATCTTCTTTATGATAGGATGCAGTAGTGTTGTTAAAACTTTCCACATTTATACAGTTGACTTCAAGACATTGTTTGTCTTGTTGAGGCAAAGTTTTTGATGTTTGTGGAGACTGAATTTGTAGTGCTATATTCAGTCATTATGATTAATGTGATACCTCCATGTGAATTAACTTTATATATATATATATATATATATATATATATATATATATATATATATATATATATATATATATATATATATATATATATATATATATTATTATATATATATATATATATATATATATATATATTATTATTTTTATTATCACACTGGCCGATTCCCACCAAGGCAGGGTGGCCCGAAAAAGAAAAACTTTCACCATCATTCACTCCATCACTGTCTTGACAGAAGGGTGCTTTATACTACAGTTTTTAAACTGCAACATTAACACCCCTCCTTCAGAGTGCAGGCACTGTGCTTCCCATCTCCAGGACTCAAGTCCGGCCTGCCGGTTTCCCTGAACCCCTTCATAAATGTTACTTTGCTCACACTCCAACAGCACGTCAAGTATTAAAAACCATTTGTCTCCATTCACTCCTATCAAACATGCTCACGCATGCCTGCTGGGAGTCCAAGCCCCTCGCACACAAAACCTCCTTTACCCCCTCCCTCCAACCTTTCCTAGGCCGACCCCTACCCCGCTTTCCTTCCACTACAGACTGATACACTCTTGAAGTCATTCTGTTTCGCTCCATTCTCTCTACATGTCCGAACCACCTCAACAACCCTTCCTCAGCCCTCTGGACAACAGTTTTGGTAATCCCACACCTCCTCCTAACTTCCAAACTACGAATTCTCTGCATTATATTCACACCACACATTGCCCTCAGACATGACATCTCCACTGCCTCCAGCCTTCTCCTCGCTGCAACATTCATCACCCATGCTTCACACCCATACAAGAGCGTTGGTAAAACTATACTCTCATACATTCCCCTCTTTGCCTCCAAGGACAAAGTTCTTTGTCTCCATAGACTCCTAAGTGCACCGCTCACCCTTTTCCCCTCATCAATTCTATGATTCACCTCATCTTTCATAGACCCATCCACTGACACGTCCACTTCCAAATATCTGAATACATTCACCTCCTCCATACTCTCTCCCTCCAATCTGATATCCAATCTTTCATCACCTAATCTTTTTGTTATCCTCATAACCTTACTCTTTCCTGTATTCACTTTTAATTTTCTTCTTTTGCACACCCTACCAAATTCATCCACCAATCTCTGCAACTTCTCTTCAGAATCTCCCAAGAGCACAGTGTCATCAGCAAAGAGCAACTGTGACAACTCCCACTTTATGTGTGATTCTTTATCTTTTAACTCCACGCCTCTTGCCAAGACCCTCGCATTTACTTCTCTTACAACCCCATCTATAAATATATTAAACAACCACGGTGACATCACACATCCTTGTCTAAGGCCTACTTTTAATGGGAAATAATTTCCCTCTTTCCTACATACTCTAACTTGAGCCTCACTATCCTCGTAAAAACTCTTCACTGCTTTCAGTAACCTTCCTCCTACGCCATACACCTGCAACATCTGCCACATTGTCCCCCTATCCACCCTGTCATACGCCTTTTCCAAATCCATAAATGCCACAAAGACCTCTTTAGCCTTATCTAAATACTGTTCACTTATATGTTTCACTGTAAACACCTGGTCCACACACCCCCTACCTTTCCTAAAGCCTCCTTGTTCATCTGCTATCCTATTCTCCGTCTTACTCTTAATTCTTTCAATAATAACTCTACCATACACTTTACCAGGTATACTTAGACTTATCCCCTTATAATTTTTGCACTCTTTTTGTCCCCTTTGCCTTTATACAAAGGAACTATGCATGCTCTCTGCCAATCCCTAGGTACCTTACCCTCTTCCATACATTTATTAAATAATTGCACCAACCACTCCAAAACTATATCCCCACCTGCTTTTAACATTTTTATCTTTATCCCATCAATCCCGGCTGCCTTACCCCCTTTCATTTTACCTACTGCCTCACGAACTTCCCCCACACTCACAACTGGCTCTTCCTCACTCCTACAAGATGTTATTCCTCCTTGTCCTATACACGAAATCACAGCTTCCCTATCTTCATCAACATTTAACAATTCCTCAAAATATTCCCTCCATCTTCCCAATACCTCTAACTCTCCATATATATATATATATATATATATATATATATATATATATATATATATATATATATATATATATATATATATATATATATATATATATATATATATATATATATATATATATATATATATATATATATATATATATTTATATATATATATATATATATATATATATATATATATATATATATATATATATATATATATATATATATATATATTTATATATATATATATATATATATATATATATATATATATATATATATATATATATATATATATATATATATATATATATATATATATATATATATATATATATATATATATATATATATATATATATATATATATATATATATATATATATATATATATATATATATATATATATATATATATATATATATATATATATATATATATATATATATATATATATATATATATATATATATATATATATATATATATATATATATATATATATTGTAAACTCCTTCCTTGGATTTAAAAATTTTCTTTAAAATAAGACTATTGTACATACAACATTAAGTTGTTATATTATATAAGAAGAGAAGAAGAAAGTATTGTATTCAAATACTTTACTATTAAAGATCGTAAATTTTAATTTTATTGCATTTAGTTTCCTAGTAGAAATAAAACATTACCACTAGACTAAAAGATTCTAAGTTAGCTTTTGTTCAAATACCTTGTCGCCCTAGAGCGGTATTCTTTGTTACAGGCCAAATACTGAGTTTCTTTATAAAACTGCAATGAATAAATATTCCTTTTAAATTCCTTACTCGAAACACTAGTATATATCCTTTATAGCATAATAATAAGATATTATCTCCTGCTTTGTATAATAATAATAAGGTATTAAAAGGACCCCAATAGAAATAAGTCATTTTGACTTTTTTTTGAGTAATCCCAGGTTCTCTACACATATGCTGCTATATATGATAATCTACGTAACTGTATTTGTGTATACCTGAATAAACTTACTAACGTAAGTCAGACAGTTGCCTGCCGGCAGGGCTACTGCGGCTTGACGATGTCATTCTCTCGACAGCTGGTCATAGCAGAGGTTAGTCTAAGCATCCTCAGACTGGTTTTCTGCACATACCTGCACTCTGATGGTCAGGAGGTGGAGTGAAATGAGTCTCAACAGCCATGGCATGTATGAGCTGTGAACATAAGAGATTTCTGTGCAAGGGAAGAGGGCTCAGACTCTCGTAAACTGACACTTAGACTGACTGATGTCAGCTGTCAACAGTCACAATGTTTGACATGTAACACAAGTGGTCTGGACACAGACTATACTGTGGTCTACATACACATCTGAGCTCAGATCACACAGGACAAATGGAAAACTGCACACACCTACCATGTATGTGGTTATAGCATGGCTTGCACTAGCAAATGACGCTTTTCTGTGTAAAAATTGACACTAAAACATTTACGAACGTTTGAGAACACTGACTGAGAGGAATTACGTGACACATCTCTCTCAATATTCTCAACAATACTGAAACCAAATTGCTCACTGTGGAACTATAACACTGCCAATATGACAATATGACAGGCTCTGGTGGCCTGGTGGCAAACGCTCTCGCTTCACATGGTGAGGGCCTGGGTTCGATTCCCAGCCAGAGTAGAAACATTGGACGTGTTTCTTTCCACCTGTTGTCTATGTTCCCCATCAGTAAAATGGGTACCTGGGTGTTAGTCGACTGGTGTGGGTCGCATCCTGGGACACTGACCTAAGGAGGCCTGGTCACAGACCTGGCTGCGGGGGCGTTGACCCCCGGAACTCTCTCCAGATAAACTCTCCAGATAAACATCATGTGGGGATGCCAGGCATGACATCATGAGGGATGTCTTGGGGTAACATTACGAGGTGACGTCAGGGCAGCATGGTGATATCAGTCAACAGTGACATCATGGAGAGATGTCAGGTAGATGTCGTGGGTGACATTGCGAGATGACACCAGGCAGACATCCAGGGTGATGTCGGGTAGACGTCCTGGGGCGACGTTGGGCAGACGTCCTGGGTGACGTCATGAGGTGATGTCAGGCAGTAGACAACATTATTGTTATTATAATCAAAAAGAAGCGCTAAGCCACAAGGACTATACAGCGCAGTAGACAACAGTGTGTGGCTTGGGACAATCTGGCTTGGTAACCTACGTGGCCATATCCACACATGGCTTCATGATCCATGTGGCTTCGAGTGACCTAGGGCACTTGGATACACAGTTCTGGCATAGAATTCGTGCTGCATTCACAGAAAAACAGCAGAGACGGAGTGGGTAGTTGTGAGTGGTGTAGTGTGGTGGAGTGAGATGAGCGTGGGTGAGCCACGATCACGTGCCCACCCTCCTAACACATTCACACATGGAAGGCAGTACAAATTCTATCACCATGGACACAAAAATCACCACACTCTCACCTCTGACTTGCTGAAATAGCCGTGCTTAGCTGAACAACGACAGTAGAAACATGTAAGTGATGCTGAATATGGGACTGAGAAACAGCGTGTGTGGAGAAATTTTCTCTAGGAGGGGGTATCAGCCCCCTTCAGCCCCCTTCAGCCCCCTTCAGCCCTTTCAGCCCTTTCAGCCCTTTCAGCCCTGAGGGGCCCAGCCCTCTCAGAAGGGGTAAGCATCTTGTTTACTGCTACAGCGAGTAATTGATCCCAGATGCAGTACCACTATGCGACGTGTGGTCAAGCGACCGCCGCTCTGTGCAAGACTCCAGTGTTGCAAAGGACAATTGAGGAAAATCCTGCTCCCACTTTATTACCATGGTAAAGATAGTGTACATTGTTGTCTGTGCTTAAGACAGCAAGAATCAAACATTCTGCTTCACTTCATGGAGGAAGTGGCAAGGAAGAAAAAGTACTAGGTCAGCGTTTCCTTTATGTGTGAAGGGCAGTGACGGCGTGGGGCGTTGTGGCGTCTTTAGATTACTTTTGACTCTACTGAGAGTCACACTGATGCCAGGATAACCAACAAAGAACACTGATCTGTGCGTTAGTGTGAACAAAGTGTCTCATCACAAAACACAATAAACACTTACAGAGAAGTGTGATCAACTTCTTCAGTGACAAGATTGTGAACAATAAAGACAAATCTTGTGGAACATAGTGTACCAGTGTGCGTATTCCTAGACTATGGAAGATGTGGACATCCAAGGACACTTCAGCTTCTATCAAGTCACCGATACCTGTCGAAGGTGTAAAGAACACCATAGCTCATGCTACAAGACAAAGGTGGGTTATAGATTTCTTGTAGTAAGGGGGACTGTGCAGTTCTTGAGTTGCAAGGAGTTTGTAATCAACCTACAGTCGGCAGTGAGGTGCGAACTTTTGAGTCCACACAAGAAAGTCTGTCAGCAATCCGTGAATGAAATATGCTGACATAACACCCCCTAGGGGTAATTTATTGTTTACAAAATATGATCTATTACAGCCCGTTGAGAGATGATCATGACAACAATTCAAGACCTCGTCTGCAGGGGCGGCTGTGTAGATGATTTGCTGTCTTTTATCAGCTAAGTATTCCCTATATTTTAAAATTATAAACTTAGCTGGTAAACACATTTCTCAACATTTTGGTCGTGCTCGAACCGGATAAAGGCCACACTGTGGTCCAGATATGTTGTACTACAGTGTACAAATAACCTACAAACCAAGGTCCTTCGAAAAAAACTGTAAAACTAGTGTTTTACAATATAAATCAGTATATATGAGTGTCTCCAGACTCAATCACAGAGAATGGGCAGCCAAAAGAAAACGGGAGCTCACCCAGCGTTCACCCAAAGAAAACGGGAGCTGGGTGGCTCACCCAACAAGAAAACAGGGGATGGCACCCGGCATCTACTGCTCCAAGCTCTCAGAAACGCTGACTACAGCAGCAACCCAACTGATGTTCAGCTTGTCTGAGTGTATATACACATAGTGTTTATAATGTTTATAGACAGAAATTAAGAGACAAGATTGTGTTAAAGTTTGTTTCTTATAGATATAACTGTTATATTAAAGGAACTATATATATAAATTTAAGCTTTCATATACATCAACATTGACATTTATATATGTGGAAGTAATATTCACGTGTGATTTACAGTTATACAGTGACATTTATAGTGTATAGTGAATGAAGTGCATAACATCGTTATTTACGATTAATCATCGTTGTCAGGCTGACACAGCAAATTCAAGCCATAAAACACCAGCCATATGTACTGTGTACCCTTCATGGTCATTGACCCTGAGGTCAGTAGGTAGGTCAGTAGTGTCTGCCTCGATTATTGCTGACTTAAGCATAACAAAAACTCAGCTGTTTATAGCAGTACAGTGTTTTTTAAACACTCTAAGTGTGGTGCTAGAATTTTCAGTATACCATTAAAATGGCTTGTTTGAAAACTCAGTTTCAGTCTTTACAGACTAAGATTACACAATTAGAAAATCTAATTTCAGTCTGTATAGGATTAACTCCAGATACAAACATAGATTTTGATGATCTTGAGGTCAAATTTGAATTACTTACAAAACGTCTGAAAATAATTAATTCAGACTATACACATTATGAAAATAAATTTCTTGAATCAGATCCATCTGAGGATGAAATTAAAAATGTTTTGGATACTTTTAGTAATCAACAGTTAAGGTGGACAGGTGTACAGGCTATCTGCCGTAAAACTGTCACAGAGACCTACTGTAACTAGTGGTCAAACACCTGTTACACCTGTAACAACAACAAGTGTACCATTACAAAGCTTACCTACCTTGTCATTACCTATTTTCCAAGGTCATAATTACGAAGAATTCATTAGTGGTTTTCAATCCACAGTAAATTCACGAACTGACATAGATGAGATTGCTAAGTTCAATTATCTTAAATGTCTTGTGAAGGGAGAACCCTATGAACTGATTAAGTCACTTCCGGTGGTTAAAGGTAATTATCAAATAGCCTTACGTGTCTTAGCAGACAATTACTTTGATGCTGACAAGGCCAGAGTTAGACATGCAGTCTTAATATCAAGCTTGAAGCCACCCAAACATTGTTTTTCAGACTTACAGGCATTTAGAATCACACTAGACAATAATCTCAGATCTCTAGGTGCTAAATATGACCTAATACAATGTGATTGGTTTATCAGTGGTATTGTACAGGATAAGCTGTCACCACAGACTATTGAACGATTAAATATTATGTTCAATAAACACTATTTCACTTGTGAGGAAATTAGCAATGGTTTACAAACAATAGTTTCATGCATGCAAGCAACGAGACAAGATAAAAAATCCACAAATCCCGTGGATAATAAACCTTCAACTCAGTATAAAAAGAGTATACCTACTCCCACTAAACCACAGAATGGGAAATCCCATATAGACATTTATCAAGCTGTGAATACAACAGACAGTAAACAGACTGTCACACTTAAACGCACTCCAAAATGTGTACTTTGTGATGGAACACATTGGGCACAGTATTGTAGTCAATACACATCAATGGAGGCACGTAAACAACGTGTTCATCAGTTCAAAAGATGCATCAAGTGTTTAGGTGAACACAAGGGAGGAAAATGCTCACTGAAGAAGTGTTTTAAATGCAAGGGTATGCATCATACTGCATTATGCCCAAATACTTTTGCTGAACAGAAGAAGACTTCCACAGAATCAGGAAGTCAACAAGCAACAGCATTAAATGTGAGAGATAAGTTTAAAGCAACAGCTCTCCCGATAGCTCGAGTTGAGTTATCTAATAAATTAC
Source organism: Cherax quadricarinatus (assembly GCF_038502225.1). Taxonomy (NCBI): domain Eukaryota; kingdom Metazoa; phylum Arthropoda; class Malacostraca; order Decapoda; family Parastacidae; genus Cherax; species Cherax quadricarinatus. The sequence continues at coordinate 35,948,977 of NC_091301.1, read as the reverse complement.
ACAAAACCAATGTGCTAACACTATTTGATCAAGGCTCACAAAGGTTCTTCATAAGAAGAAGTGTTGCAGAAACTGAATAAACAACCCTATGCCAAAGTACAGTTAGATATAGCTGGGTTTTTCCACAACTCTGGTAAACAGACATATGACCTAGCCAGAATCACTGTTGGTCTAGGAAACAGGAAAAAGACAGTAGAAGCTGTGGTAGTAGATGATTTGCCTAAGTCTGTGCAGATCCAGGGATTAAAAGAAATAGTTGCAGCACTGAAAGCATCTAAGGTCAAGTTAGCCTGTCCTGATATACAGACGGACACTATTAGTCCAATTGATTTAATCATTGGAAGTGATTATTAACACTGTTTTGTGCAAAATATAGTAAGTAAACATGATGTTCACTTGCTGAAAACAGCAGGAGGCCACATGATATGTGGTCCCATCCCCTCTCAAAGTGGGAAAGAAGCTGATATTGATTCAGTGGAAAATGTACTAGTTACGAGAATAACCGCTGATCATGTACAACAGCAAAAATTATCATTACTGGAAGAAATGAATGAACCATTTGATAAGTTGTTGGATTTAGATGCAATAGGTATTGATGTAAATAAATCAAGCCCACAAGAGTCTCAGACTTATAACCAATATTTGGACACTGTCAAATATAAAGATGGACAGTATTGGGTTAGGTTACCATGGAAATTAAATCCACCACATCTGCCTAGCAATTATCGCATGGTTTTCCGACAGATGAAAGCACAAATACATGAGCTCAGGAAGAATCCAGAGCTACTGACTGTTTATGATAATATCATACAAGAACAGTTGGACAATAAATTCACTGAGGAAATAGTCGAAGATAAGTTGAAGACAGAAGCTCATTATCTTCCGCACCATGGAGTCAGAAAAAATTCTGAAACCACTCCACTACGTGTTGTATATAATTGCAGCGCACGTGCAAATAAAGATGTAGCAAGTCTTAATGATTGTCTGATGACCGGACCCTCACTAACTGAGAAGCTTGAAGACGTGCTTATGAAATTTCGCACAAACCTATATGCCCACACGGCTGATATTTCCAAAGCTTTCTTAAGAGTAGGACTACAAGAAATAGATAGAGATTATACTCGATTCTTGTGGCCTGAAAATCCACATGATCCTCAAAGTCCTGTGAAAACTTATCGTTTCAAATCAGTATTATTTGGTGCAACATCCTCTCCATTCTTACTAGAAGCTACTCTAAATACACATTTGAAGAAATCTGAAAATCCCTTCAAAGAAATCTTAAAGAAAATTTTCTATGTGGACAATCTTCAAGGTACTGTGAATAAAGAGGAGGATTTGAAATCCTTATACAGAGAAGCTAACAAGGAGATGAAAGAAGCAAATATGCCTCTAAGGATGTGGAATACTAATTCAAAGCAATTAAGGGAACTTGTCAAGGAAGATTTCAGATGAATGGTTCAAAGAACCGACATGTTGTTAAATTAGACACATGTGCAACTCTTGGGTATCTTAAAGATACCCAAGAGTTGCACATATGTCTAATTTAACATGTCGGTTCTTTGAACCATTCATCTACAATCCTGTCGACACTGCAACTTCATGGAATCTTAGTACTTGGGAATTCTTCGCTTGCCTAACCCTTGGGCACGACCTACTTCCACATTGGACAAATGTGACACCACCTACGACTGCTGCACCTCTCCTGCCATACGGTTTATAACTGCTTCTCCTCTCCTATGCCGTATTCTCTTCAAGATTGATGGACTGACCACATCGACTCAAGGCTGAGGGACTGATTACCTCATTCTCCTCCTGTTCTTCAAGTTTATCCTTTGTATGGACTGATGAAGCCACTGTGTGGCGAAACGTTTCCTCAATAAAGATACCCAAGAGTTGCACATGTGTCTAATTTAACAAGGAAGATTTCCCTGAAACTGAAATTCCTGATTGCAACAATATGCTGGTACTTAATTGGAACACACAGGAAGATACTTTGAGTCTCAAAAGGATAAACAATAAATCAAGCAGTACACTCACTAAGCGTAGTTTACTGTCAGAGGTATCTCAATGTTTTGATCCTCTAGGACTCGTCTCACCAATTACCATAAAGGGTAAAATGCTTATGCAAGATGCATGGAAGCTCAAAATTGGATGGGATGAGAACTTGCCTCTAGAAATGAGTCAAGCATGGGATGAAATATCCAGGGAGTTTAAACAACTTCATCAAATTACATTTCCCAGACAAATAGGTCAAGAGGGAAACAAGTACACATTACATGTGTTCTGTGATGCGTTAACCAGAGGTTATGGCGCTGTAGCTTACATGAGTAATGCTGAAGGAAGTACACTAATTACTTCAAAGGCCAGGGTAGCACCCTTGAAGGTCAGAACAGTACCACAATTGGAACTGACAGCACTCTATGTAGGTACAAAATTAGCTGTCTATCTCAACAAAGTACTTGATCATCTCACTATTGAAAAAACCGTGATCTGGAGTGATAATGAGGCAGTTCTCCAGTGGTTAAGAAATAATAAGAGTAAGTTGGTCTATGTACAGAACAGAGTAACAGAAATAAAAGAGATGCAGGGAGATTATCTCTTTCTCCACGTCTCTACCCGAGAGAATTCAGTTGACATGTTGTCACGTGGTGTCCCACTCAAGAAATTTGTGGATAATAAATTATGGCTCCACGGACCGCACTGGCTCTCTAATGAAAATAACTGGCCTCAGCAAAAAGCTCACATTATGCCAGAAGAAACAATCTACTTGAACACAGCAGAAACAAGTTGTGTAAATACTGCAGACACAACAGAAATAGTCATTGATGGATCTAAATACTCATCTTTGGGTAAACTCTTAAGAGTTACAGCTCTTGTCTTTAAATTCATTAAAGGAATAAAACCTAATTATGAATGTCTTGAACCCATTAAATACTGGGAGAAACTAATACAAAAAGATGTTTTCTCTACAGAATATAAATTTCTGGAAACACAAGATAAATCCCCAAAGAAACCTGTCATGATTAATTCTTTAGGACTTTATCTCGACTCAGAAAAGATTATAAGATGTCGAGGAAGAATTCATAATTCTTCACTACCTAAAGAAGCCATACATCCAATATTGATCCCCAAGAATCATTGGCTAACAAAACTGATTGTGCAAAACGCCCACAGTAACGTGTTACATGGTGGGGTAGCTGACACACTTTGTCATATACGACAATCCTACTGGATACCTCAAGGTCGACAAAGTGTGAAAAAACAAATAAAGGACTGTATTACTTGTCACTACGAAATGCGAGTATGTCAGTATCCAGGTCCACCTCCATATCCCTCTGAAAGAGTTTGTCATATCGCTCCATTTGAGGTGACAGGTGTAGATTACACTGGACCAATAATTTTAACCAAAACAGTTGGCAAAGTTCCTATCAAGGTGTACATCTGTTTGTTCACTTGTGCTACAACTAGAGCAGTACATCTAGAAGTAGCCACTGACATGTCTGCTGAAACCTTTATCAAATTATTCAGAAGGTTTGCAGCCAGAAGGGCATGTCCCAGACTGATGATTTCAGATAATGCAACGAACTTTGTTGCTGGTGCTGCTTATATAAGCAAGATATTTGATCAACCAGAAGTACAACAGATGCTGAATCAACGCAGTTGTCGTTGGAGATACATTCCTCCTAAATCTCCATGGCACGGCGGATTTTATGAAAGAATGATCGGCATTGTAAAACGTTGTTTAAGGAAGACTCTTCATCGTCAGAGAATAGACTTAGAAGAATTCCGTACAGTTGTGACTGAAATAGAAAATAGAGTCAACAACAGACCTCTAACTTATGTTACCGATGATCTGGACAATTTAGAAGTGTTAAGTCCTTCTCATTTACTCCATGGCAGAAGGCTCGAACCTGTTCCTCCCATGAATGATAAAAAAATCATAGAGGATCCTACTTATTTCGAACCTGAGCAACTCAGACGTAAATTCAAACACCTTAATAAAGTGATTGAACGTTGGGAGAAAATTTGGCGAGAAGACTATCTCACCTCATTGAGAGAACACTTCTATGGAGCTGGTGTTCCTGAAAATCATAAGTCCTTAAGACCTGGTGACATAGTGATTATTGACAATGATGGTCCGAGGTCCCAATGGCCACTTGGAAAAATTGTGACCATATATCCTGATGCAAATGGAATCATCAGGACAGTTGATGTTTCAAGCAAAGGTGTAGTGAATAAGCGGACAATAAATAAACTAGGGCCGTTAGAATTATACAGTGTTGAAAATAAAATTAGTGATTCTCCAGAAACCACACAGACTAAAGCTGTTCAGGAAAGACAAGCAGCAGTGGTGGCGAGTGAGAAAATTAAATTAATGTTAAGTGATGAATAGTTCACCTGCAGCGAACCTCTACCGCCCACGAGTGTGGAGAAATTTTCTCCAGGAGGGGGTATCAGCCCCCTTTAGCCCCCTTCAGCCCCCTTCAGCCCTTTCAGCCCTGAGGGGCCCAGCCCTCTCAGAAGGGATAAGCATCTTGTTTACTGCTACAGCGAGTAATTGATCCCAGATGCAGTACCAGTATGCGACGTGTGGTCAAGCGACCGCCGCTCCGTGCAAGACTCCAGTGTTGCAAAGTGTAGTTTAATAAAAGACAGTCCATCTCTTACCTTAGCAGGACAATTAAGGAAAATCCTGCTCCCACTTTATTACCATGGTAAAGATAGTGTACATTGTTGTCTATGCTTAAGACAGCAAGAATCAAACATTCTGCTTCACTTCATGGAGGAAGTGGCAAGGAAGAAAAAGTACTAGGTCAGCTTTTCCTTTATGTGCGAGGGGCAGTGACGGTGTGGGGCGTTGTGGCGTCTTTAGATTAATTTTGACTCTACTGAGAGTCACACTGACGCCAGGATAACCAACAAAGAACACTGATCTGTGCGTTAGTGTGAACAAAGTGTCTCAAAAATTACAATAAACACTTACAGAGAAGTGTGATCAGTTTCTTCAGTGATAAGATTGTGAACAATAAAGACAAATCTTGTCGAACATAGTGTACCAGTGTACGTATTCCTAGACTATGGAAGACGTGGACATCCAAGGACACTTCAGCTTCTATCAAGTCACCGATACCTGTCGAAGGTGTGAAGAACACCATAGCTCATGCTACAAGACAAAGGTGGGTTATAGATTTCATGTAGTACGGGGGACTGCGCAGTTCTTGAGTTGCAAGGAGTTTGTAATCAACCTATAGTCGGCAATGAGGTGCGAACTTTTGAGTCCACACAAGTAAGTCTGCCAGCAGGTTGTGCCCCAGATGAGTAAACCCTGCAGCAACTACTCCATAATGACTGCTTTACCATTCCAGATGAATCCGTACCCTGATACACCATAGCTCAGCAGCAGCGATGTCTCCTGTGTTGCAATATCTGTCCAAATGCAGGAAGGCGTGCAATGTTGCCTGCCGAAGCTGATTGGCTTGGACCATGATGTTTAGCACACCTCTTTCTTTTTCTTCTCTCCCTGTCGGAAGTTTTTTGTCCACGTCAACATGTATATACACGTTTTTATTCTGATCGAGGACGACCATGGGTAGGTGACTGAGCGATGTATGCCCAGCTGGGTTCATATTTTGTGCCATGCTGGTGCTGCCACCTATAGGCCTCCCAATCTCAGCCCGCACTGTGCTTACCCTGTCTCATTTGGTGCCAACCCTTCCTTGAGTCAACAAGGTTTACTCCGTTTCTCTCTCCTGGGGATGGCCCTCTGGGCCTGGCAACCTAAACATGCTGCCTGTGTACAAGACCCCAAATAAAGTAGCATTGCCTCCAAAGCCTTATCATTTATCCTCGCTTGCACACCCACCAAATCAATTGCGATACATACGCATAGTTTGGGTGGTAGTCTCACCATACTCATGGCATGGGTGGTAGTCACACTATAACCATGGTGTGGGTGGTGGTCATACCATACCCAAGGTGTGGATGGTAGTCACACCATACTCATGATATGGGTGGTAGTCACACCATTCCCATTGTGTGGGTGGTAGTCAAAAGGTTACAGATTTACATAATGGGTCCAGTGACTGGGCCACAAAATTTTGATAGCTGAACAAGTTACAGTGGTAATGAACTTTTTACATGTTTGTATCCGGTCACACTTGTACTGAATTATTTATTCAGCCATGAATAGGTCACAAACACACAATAGGTCACACACACACAATAGAAGTGGTAATGCTTTGTGACCTAGTGACGTCTTTCACGAGAAGCATCCGCAAATCGCCAGTTGCTGTTAATGAGTGACCTGGACCACGAGTGAGTGACCTGTGCTATGAGCGACCTATGCAAAGAGTGACTTGGGCTATGAGTAAGTGACCTGTGCCATAAGTGGCCTTGGCTACAAGTGACCTGTGCTGAGTAACCTGGGTTATGAGTGAGTGACCTGGGCCATGAATGACCTTTGCTACGAGTATGCGACCCATGCTATGAGTGACCTTGGCCATGAGTGAATGACTAATGTCATGAATGAGTGCTTTGGCCATTAGTGAGTGCCATGGTCATGAGTGAGTGTCGTGGCCATGAATGAGTGTTGCGGCCATGAGTGAATGTCGTGGCCATGAGTGAGTGTCTTGGGTATGAGTTAGTGTCGTGGCCGTGAGTGAGTGACCAGTGCAATGAGTGAATGTTTTGGGTATGATTAGTGTCGTGGCCATGAGTAAGTGTCGTGGTTATTAGTGAGTGTCGTTTCCATTTGTGAGTGTCGTGGCAATGAGTGAGTGCCGTGCCCATGAGTGACCAGTGCCATGAGTGAGTGCCATGACCATGAGTGAGCGTCTTGGCCAGGAGTGTGTGCCTTGGCCATGAGTGAGTGTTGTGGCCATGAGTAAGTGTCGTTTCCATTTGTGAGTGTCGTGGCCATGAGTGAGTGTCGTGGCCATGAGTGACCAGTGCCATGAATGAGTGCCATGGCCATGAGTGAGCGTCTTGACCAGGAGTGTGTGCCGTGGCCATGAGTGAGTGTCGTGGCTATGAGTGAGTGTCGTGGCCATGAGTGACTGGCCAGTGCCATGAGTAGCTGACCAGTGCCATGAGTGAGTGACCAGTGCCATGAGTGAGTGTTTTGGGTATGATTAGTGTCGTGGCCATGAGTGAGTGTCGTGGCCATGAGTGAGTGTCGTGGCTATGAGTGAGTGCCGTGGCCATGAGTGAGTGACCAGTGCCATTAGTGAGTGCCTTGGGTATGATTAGTGTCGTGGCCATGAGCGAGTGTCGTAGCCATGAGTGAGTGCCGTGGCCATGAGTGAGTGTCGTGGCCATGAGTGAGTGTCGTGGCTGTGAGTGACCAGTGCCATGAGTGCCATGGCCATGAGTGAGTGCCTTGGCCAGTAGCATGTGCCGTGGCCATGAATGAGTGGCCAGTGCCATGAGTGAGTGTCTTGGGTATGAGTGAGTGTCATGGCCATGAGTGAGTGTCTTGGCCAGTAGCATGTGCCGTGGCCATGAGTGAATGACCAGTGCCATGAGTGAGTGTCATGGGTATGAGTGAGTGTCATGGCCATGAGTGAGTGTCGTGGCTATGACTGAGTGTCGTGGCTATGAGTGAGTGTCATGGCCATGAGTGAGTGTCATGGCCATGAGTGAGAGCCGTGACCATCATGAGTGACTGACCTGGTCACCACAGTACCACTCGCGGTCATGAAGACGTTCACGAAGGCAGGTAAAGAACTGCTCCACCTGGTTGGGTATGAACTCCTGCTGCAGCTTGGTCTTCTTCTCTTCGTCATCACCAGGACTCCTCCTGTAAGACACGTATGGAAGGTTAGGTTCGTCAGGAAAGAGGACAAGAATTTCCTGAAGTGGGTCTTAGTCATGTGATGACCCAAAGCTGGAAGAAACACATACTTTCATTTATATAGCCAGCGAGCGCGCGCGCGCACACACACACACACACACGAGCGGGGTCCCACATGGGTCAGTCCTAGGACCAGTGCTATTTTTGGTATATGTGAATGACATGATGGAAGGGATAGAGTCTGAAGTGTCACTGTTCGCAGATGATGTGAAGTTAATGAGAAGAATTAAATCAGATGAGGATCAGGTAGGACTACAAAGAGACCTGGATAGGCTAAACATGTGGTCCAGCAACTGGCTTCTCGAATTCAACCCCTCCAAATGCAAAGTCATGAAGACTGAGGAAAGGCAAAGTAGACCACAGACAGAGTATAGGCTAGGTGGCCAAAGACTGCAAACCTCACTTAAGGAGAAAGAGTTTGGGGTGAGCATAACATCTAGCACATCTCTGGAAGCAAACATCAACCAGATAACTGCTGCAGCATATGGTCGCCTGGCAAATCTGAGAATAGCCTTCCGATACCTAAGTAAGAAATCGTTCAAGACACTACACTCTGTACGTCAGACCCATACTGGAGCATGCAGCACCAGTTTGAAACCCACACGTGGACAAGCACATCAAGAAATTAGAGAAAGTAATAAGGTTTGCAACAAGGTTAGTTCCGGAGCTCAGGGGAATGTCCTACGAAGGTTGAGAGAAATCGGCCTGACGACACTAGAAGAAAGGAGGGACAGGGGAGACATCATAGCGACATACAAAATACTGCGTGGAATAGATATGGTGGACACAGACAGGATGTTCCAGAGAGGGGACGCAGAAACAAGGGGTCATAATTGGAAGCTGAAGACTCAGACGATTCACAGGGATGTTAGGAAGTATTTCTTCAGTCATAGAGTTGTCAGGAAGTGGAATAGTCTAGCAAGTGATGTAGTGGAGGCAGGAACCATACACAGCTTTAAGACAATATGACAAAGCTCAGGGAGCAGAGAGAGGACCTAGTAGCGATCAGTGAAGAGGCGGGCCCAGAAACTGAGTCTCGACCCCTCGAAATCTGCCTGACGACACTAGATGACAGGAGGGTCAGGGGAGACATGATAACGACATATAAAATACTGCGCGGAATAGACAAGGTGGACAAAGACGGGATGTTCCAGAGATGGGACACAGACACAAGAGGTCACAATTGGAAGTTGAAGACTCAGATGAATTAAAGGGATGTTAGGAAGTATTTCTTCAGTCATAGAGTAGTCAGGCCGTGGAATAGCCTAGAAAGTGACGTAGTGGAGGCGGGAACCATACATAGTTTTAAGGCGAGGTATGATAGAGCTCATGGTGCAGGGAGAGAGAGGACCTAGTAGCAATCAGCGAAGAGGCGGGGCCAGGAGCTGTGAATCGACCCCTGCAACCACAAATAGGTGAATACACACACCAGCAGCCAGAGAGAGACTGAAGGGAAGGATATAAGTAGTTCTTTGTAAAGTAAAAGGACGCAAGTGCAACTAATGTGACTTTTTATTGTGGCAACGTTTCGCTCTCCAGGAGCTTTATCAAGCCGTTACAAACAGTACATGGACACAGAGGATATATATAGGCTCAGAGTGAGGTGCATTACTAGTGGTAGTAGTATTAGTAGTGATATAGTGAAAGTAGCAGTGATGTAAGTTGATGCGTCTGCAGACGCAAGTGCCTTGAATCATCACTAATAGCTGTTTCTAATACAATTAAACAAAACAACGGCAGCTTCACCATCTCTGAAGTCTTAGCAAGAATCCTCCTGAAAACAGTAAACCCTGCCATCACACAGTCTCTCCTGTTAATACTACACAAAGCACATTACAGAGAGTGAACACCGAAACAAGCTGCCTCTACCCAGCCTCCTATAGAAATATTTATCTAACCTAATTTTATGTTTCCCAAGTAACAGCTTTTATATCCTTTTACTCATGTGCAAGTTAATTGTTCTTCCATATTGTATTACTACAATAAGGTAAAACAATTACTACTACTACAACTTATAAGTGTCTCAATCTTCAACTTATATCACTACTATACTACTACCACTAGTTTTGCACCTCACTATGAGCCTATATATACCCTCTGTGTCCAAGTACTGTTTGTAACGGCTTGACAAAGCTCCTGGAGAGCGAAACGTTGCCACAATAAAAATGTCACATTAGTTGCATTTGTGTCCTTTCACTTTACATATTGTCGGTAATTCTACCAACATTATTACAAGAAGTTCTTTGCAGAAGTACTATCAGGCCAGTGGAGGCTCCACGGCATGATGAGAAAAACAGAAATGGAGATGCTTAAATCGGATCCAGAGATACGAAGGGAAAGGAAATGGGAAAAGGAGAGGAAGAGGTCGTTAATTATTCATGGGCATCAGGAGGCTGAAGGAAAGACTTGTGATGAAAGATGACAAGCAAGAAAAAAAAAGAGACTAAAAACATAATCACTAAAAACCTAGAAAATGTACAGAGAACTTTCACGGCGCGCATAACGGAGATAAAACACCTCAATTACTGGGAGCGCTTGAGGTTCCTGAACCTGTATTCCCTGGAACGCAGGAGGGAGAGATACATGATTATATACACCTGGAAAATCCTAGAGGGACTAGTACCGAACATGCACACGAAAATCACTCACTACGAAAGCAAAAGACTTGGCAGACGATGCACCATCCCCCCAATGAAAAGCAGGGGTGTCACTAGCACGTTAAGAGACCATACAATAAGTGTCAGGGGCCCGAGACTGTTCAACTGCCTCCCAGCACACATAAGGGGGATTACCAACAGACCCCTGGCAGTCTTCAAGCTGGCACTGGACAAGCACCTAAAGTCAGTTCCGGATCAGCCGGGCTGTGGCTCGTATGTTGGTTTGCGTGCAGCCAGCAGCAACAGCCTGGTTGATCAGGCTCTGATCCACCAGGAGGCCTGGTCTCAGACCGGGCCGCGGGGGCGTTGACCCCCGGAACTCTCTCCAGGTAAACTCCAGGTAAACATTAACAGGAGAGAAGAAAATGTCCAAGCTGATACATTTTCAGAGAAATGGGGAGTATTTGAAAAAAATCGCCCTATCAAATTGAGATTTATGACAAAAATTTTGTGAAAGATCATGTTGTACAAACCACAGTTTAAGGATTCAGAAAAATATTAGTGGATGCACCTCAGCTGTGACAGAGCATGAAAAGAACATGAGCAACTGAGAAGATACAAAGATGTAAGTGGCAGGAAGGCGAGACAAGGCAGGCATTAACAGACAAGGAAGATCAGCCTTAAAAGGGAGGGGGGAACACCAGACACAACTACCCAGAGAACCTGTCAACTCCTAGGATGCCACCTCACCCATACCCATTATCCCAAAACAAACCACACTCCACACCCACAGTTCCCCCAGCACAGACTTCAACTTTATAGCAGCCTCTCATAGTATCTTGCCCTGCCTACCACTCCTCCAGCCCACACCAACCCCTACTACTCTCTCAAATACAGTACTGGAAAAGAAGTTGAAGGTATAGTACACAAATGCAGATAGAATAACAAATAAGAGTGAGGAGTGGTACGAACGAATCATGGATGCATTCCCAGACATCATAGAACTCACAGAAACAAAGCTCATGGGGATGATAACAGACACAATCTTCCCAACTGGCTATCAAATCCTGAGGAAAGGCAGAGGGGAAGGAGAGGTTGCACTGCTCATCAACAACCAGTGGAGTTTTGAGGAATTGGGAGGAATGGACAGAGGGGAGCAGATGACTGCATAGTAGGAACGGTACAGACTGGGGTTCCCAAGGTAGTGATAGCAGTGATATGCAACCTGCACTGAACAGCAAGAGACCAAGACAAGAGTATGATGAGAGCAGCAGAATAATGGTGGACACACTAGTTAAGGTGGCCAGAAGGGTCCACATGGGCAGAGAAGAGTTACTCATCATGGGGCATTTTAAACACAAGGAAATTCACTGGGAAAATATGGAGCCACATGGGGAGCCAGAAACGTGGACAACTCAGATGCTAGAGGCGCCAACATGTTAGGGACACAATCACAGAGAGAGGAGAGGCTGAACCAGCAAAGTTGGACCTCGTTTTCACCATGAACAGTTCTGACACTGGGGATATTACATACGAAAGGCCCCTTGGTGCTAGTGAACCTGAGGTTCTGAGTTTCAAATACATTGTAGAATTAACAGTGGAGAGAAGGAGGGAAGAAACCAAACTTCAATAGAAAGAATTCAGCAGGCATGAGCCAATTCCTGTCTGAAGCGCAGTGGGGTAAAACTCGAGGAAAAGACAGTAAATGAAATGAAGGAACACTTGGCCACAAAGCACAGGGAGGCCAAAGCCAAATATAGTATAGAAGGAAAAGTACAAAGGAAAATAAGAAGCTGAGCCAAAGATCCAGGAACGAATATACATGGATAACGAGGGGGGCCAAGCGACAAAATGAAAATGATATAGTATCAAAAATCAAATCTGACTCAAAGTTGTTATACAGCCACATCAGGAGGAAAACAAAAGTCATTAACCAGTAATCAGGCTTAGGAAGGAAGGAAGGAAGGAGGGGAGCTCACAAGAAATGACCAGGAAGTATGTGAAGAGCTCAGCGGGAAATTTAGAGAGGTATCCTCAGTGGAGACAGAAAGGCTTCCAGCAAAACGAGGTGGTAGGGCACTCCAGCAAGTGCTGGACACACTACACACCACCGAGGAGGAGGTGAAGAAACTACTATGTGAACTAGATACCTCAAAGGCAGTGTGCCCAGGTAATATCTCTCAATGAGTCCTGAGAGAAGGAGCAGAGGCAATCTATGTGCTGCTAACAGCAGTCTTCGACAAATCTTTCGAAACAGAGTAACTACTTGAGGTGTGGAAGACAGAAAATGTATTCACAATTTTTAAGAAAGGAGACAGACAGGTAGCACTAAACTACAGACCAGTGTCACTGAAATTTATAGTATGTAAATTCATGGAGAAGATTAACAGCAAAAAATTGGTGGAACACCTAGAAGAGAGTGGTGGGTTCATCCATGACAACCTGCGCTGCTTCAGGGATGGGAAATCCTGTGTCACAAACTTACTGGAGTTCTATGACTAATTAGCATAAGTAAGACAGGAGAAAAAGAGGAGTGGATATACTACATTTTCTAGGGACATAAGAAGGTTCTCGACTCAGTACCACACAAGACACTGGTACAAAAGCTAGAGGAATGAAGTGGTAAAGGTATCACAAAAAATGTTATTATTATTATTATTATTATTATTATTATTATTATTATTATTATTATTATTATTATTATTATTATTAAGGGGGAAGCACTAAACCTGTAGGATTTATACAGCGCCTGTGGGTGTGATGTAGTTCAATGTGAAGGCTTACTCAGCCCTATAACAACTTCAGTAAGTATTACCAAGGCTGGCTCCTCCTCAGGAAAATTAATGAATAGAAAAAGAATAATAGTCAAATATAAACACTATCATTTAGAAGTTAAAATATAAAATAATTAAATATGAATTTTTATCCTACTTGAAAGAGAAATGAAAAATGATATATAAAAATAATATCTGAATTCAACACTAATATGAACAGTTAGACTGGGGTGTCTGATGTTGTTGTCACTGCGTGTTGTAGAAATTGTAGCCGTTGCTGGTGATGGAGGAGGGAGGTCACAGATGTTGAGTGACAACCCAACGACTAGTTCTTCACAGAGTCTCTAGCCTTGAATAGTCCATCAAGATAATAGGAACGCAGGTCTTTCACCACTGCAAAGATGAGGGGTAGTTGCCTGGGGTTGACTACACTTTGGTATGCAGATAAAATGGTGACCTCCCAGAACTTGTGTGAAGTTCGTCTCCTTCAACACTGTTTCTTTGGTTGCCAGATGACCCGAGCTGACATTCCAAGCTAGAAAGAGACAAAGGTTACCCATTGCCTAAGAAATCACTCTCCATGATAAGTAAAGTATTTAAAAAAATGGTGAATATCTAACAGCACATGGAAATCGAGGCTGAATGAACTAAGTCTTAAAATTGGTTAAAAGTGAAGCTTTTAACCAATATATCCATTAAAAACAGGAGCAGAGGCTTTTACTTACAGTTGTGTTGGGAGCTGTGAGTCAAGTGATTACCATTTGGTCGGAGCCCCACACGTCACCTTTCCGGGTGGAGAAAAAGGGGGAGGAGGATAGCAGGAGCTACACTGATCCTACCTTAACAAGTAGACGGGCAATCAAACTATCGTTACCATATACTCGCTCACTACTCCTATCTGTTGAACTTTTCCCTCACACTCCCCCATACCAAGACTTATAGTCAAGGAGTATAAGAAGAAAAGGCGAGGAAAAAGTTCTAACATGTGGAAGTCGCGTAAGGCACCAAATCTTCTACTGACTGTCACGACTTAACCAGTCAGAGAAATAATTGGATGAACCATTGATTTACACAATATGGAACTTAAAAGCTTGGAGTGCCAATGTCCACCTCAAGAGGCGACTGTTGGTTCCCTTAAAAGTTTCTAGGTATATCAAAGGTTTGTGATCCGTCTCTAAAATGAATTCTTTTCCCAGTAAATAAAATTTAAGCTTTGAGATACCCCACACAAGGGCCAAGCATTCCTCTTCTATGGTGGAGTATCTCGTTTCTGCAGGATGGAAGTTTTAGATTTAATAAATATACAGGAACTAGGAGTGTGTATTTTGTGCAGTAAGTACCTGACACCTATTGCAAGAACTATACTTCTTTGTAACCTGAGAGTACATGTTTGGCCAAAAATAAGTGTGCTTGAGTTTATGCCATGTCTTACGATGAGCCAAGTGTTTGGTCGCTGGCAAATCATGAGACATTTGAAGAACAGTCTCTCGACATGGTTTAGGAACAACAAGGAGGGAATAATCTATCGCTGAAGACTGAGATTTAAATACAGATTTATATAAGATACCATTAATATATTGAAACTTATGTGATACGTATCTCCCGTGGATAACTTTGTTGTTAAAAGCATGATTATGACAATCCCGAAGTGAAGGGCAATCCCACTGTAAATTCACAAAGTCATCCTTGGACATAAAATCTGGGAAAATAAATTGACTTACAGTGGGAGAAGAGGTAGGAGAAGCTGGGGTTATGGTCTGAGCCCTAGTCAAGACATTGAGAGTGCGGAGGCAATACCCTTACTTTCACCTGACGAGTGAGCAGGTGATCCTGCTACCTCACTATAGAGAGGAGTATCATCTGTTTCTACCCCCAAATGAACGGTACGAGACAATGCAGCTTCCGGTGCAGAATTGTTAAGGGGCTTATTTAACTTGCAAGGATGAGGAGCTGAAAATCTTAGGTCCACGGGTGGTGACGAAAGATCACCTCCGAAGGAAAAACGGCACCTTTAACGTTACCCACTATTATAGAACAAGTAATTGGGGCTACTACCGCATTAGCCTAACCTGTGAACCATTTACTTTTCAAGTTACAAAGTATTGTAGGGAAAGTATTTTCATGACTCAAGTAGTCTGAAAGAATAGAGGACACACGAGAGGTTTTAAAGTTAGGGAACAGTTTGTCCGAGATTACGATGCACGTACATCCAGTGTCACGTAATATGTCTGAGACTTTTATACCATTAACTGCTCTTGAACAGAAGGGTGTCCGGTAATTACAGTCTTTAAAACATCTTTCAACTTTTTGCACTTTCTTAGAAGGACAATCGGGACGTTTATGTCCCTTAACAGCACATAAATGACAAACAGGAATAAAAGAAGTCAGTTTACTTTCCACTAGAGGCTTTGATTTCTTAAGATCTGGTGAACCCTTGCCTTTAGGGCTCGATCTCTTTAGATCTTTATAGGAATTGTGAGCCTCAGCATACAAGTCAGCGGCCTCAGCAACTTCGTCAGCTTTAATCAGGTTACGTTCTCTAATGAATGTTCGTATCTGGTGAGGAAGAGCTGTCAGGAACTGGTCAGCAACCATGAAGTCTCTAAGAGATTCATAACTGTGATCAATTCCTGAACTCTCTATCCAAAAGTCGAACAAACGAGTGTTACCAGTAACTGCTGAAAGTTTTGGCCATGCTGTAAGGTGGCATACCTGAAATCTTTCCTATAAGAATTTGTGGTTGTTTGGTATGTTTTAAGGATTGCCTTCTTAAGTAGGTTATAATTACATATGATATCCTGTGACAAAGTTGCATAGATATTCAAAGCTGTATCGGAAAATAACTAACCTAACCTGGTAGCCCAGGTGTCAGCTGGCCATTCACAGAGGGTAGCGGTATTTTCAAACCTAATAATGTATGAAGTAATGTCTTCCCCCTCTGTGAAGGAGGTAAATTAGGTGTTGTACTATGTGCACTAGCTGTATGATGTTCAGTTACTCCTTCCTCTAATTGTTGTTGTGTAAAAGTTAATTTTTATTTTTTAATTCAAGGCGTGATTTGTCAACCTCACAATCTTTCTGTCTCTCTCGCAATTCATTCTCCCTAGCTTTTCATTCACATTCTCTAGCTTTTTCCTCATGTTCTCTAGCTTTTTCCTCAACTTCTCTATCTTTTGCTCTTTCCTCATGTTCTCTTAACCTAACTTGTTCCTCACATACTTTAGCTCTCTCCTCACTATCAAGTCTATCACACTCCTTTTTATCTTCTCTTTCTCTTTCTAACTGTCTGTCTTGATTTTCCCCTTCAATTTGATCTCCTCATTTTTCTCCTCTCTCTCAATTCAATTCAAGTTTATTCTCTATAAGGGTTACAATGTGGGGTTTACAAGGTTTTGGGTATTTTGTGGTTTACATGTTATAAAATACTAATTACAGAGGGGGCCACTACGACACCTAGCATGGCTAGGCATTTCGAGCAGACTTAGATT
The DNA here is from genome assembly GCF_038502225.1 of Cherax quadricarinatus. Classification (NCBI taxonomy): domain Eukaryota; kingdom Metazoa; phylum Arthropoda; class Malacostraca; order Decapoda; family Parastacidae; genus Cherax; species Cherax quadricarinatus. Next base: position 35,932,266 of record NC_091301.1, on the reverse strand, counting down.
AATTCTTAACATTAAATCCTTACAGATTATGGTATTAAGGCTAAGTGACTACATAATTTTTGAGTTTAGCAATGTGAATGCTTTTGTTTTGGCACAATACAAGGTGTCTATATTGGAGTATCATAGGCAAACTTATGACTAGTTAGGATTTATTATTTTAAGATTAAGATTAGTATTTCTGGGTTTATAGTCAGTGGGTGAGTGAGTGTAATTGTGAACCACCAGGTGGTTATCATGTAGTTAGTTGTCGGGGTGGATCAGGGAGATAAGATATTTCCTAACTGTAGTTTTGAAAGTGATGAATGTGTCTGCAGTTCTAGAGTTTTCAGGTAGGCTGTTCCGGATTTTAGGTTCTTTGAAATACATTGAATTTTTGTAAAGGTTTAGTCAAACACGGGGAATGTCATAGAGATGTTTGTGTCTGGTGTTATGCCTGTGGATCCTGTCACAACTATCAAGAAAGCGTTTTAGGTCAAGGTTAATATTGGAATTTAAGGTCCTGTAGATATAGATTGCACAGTAGTAAATGTGGATGTTCTGAACAGGGAGTAAGTTTAGATTTATGAAGAGTGGGTGGGGGGGGTGTTGCCAGGGATGGGATTTAGTGATTATTCTTACTGCGGCTTTTTGTTGGGTTATTATTGGCTTTAGGTGTGTTGCTGCAGTTGAACCCCAAGCACAGATAGCATAGGTGATATGGATACATAAGTGAATGGTATAGTGTGAGAAGGGCAGTTTGCGGTACGTAGTATCGTATGTTGGAGAGGATCCCCACCGTTTTGGATACTTTTTTTGTTATGTGTTGGATATGGGTGCTGAAATTTAGGTTGTTGTCGAGGTATAGGCCAAGGAATTTGGCCTCATTATGTCTGGCAATTAGAGTGTTGTCGATCTTAATGTTAAGTTGCGCAACATCTGCTCTGCTTTCTCCTTTTTCTCCTCTCTTTCTCTTTCTATCTCTCTTCTCTCTCAATTCTTTCTCTTTCAATTCTTTCCTGGATCTTAGCACTAATGAAAGCTTCTAAATTTTTCCCCGTTATTCCTAACTTACTCCCAGCGTTCATTCAAAACTGGTATTCCTCCATACTTGCAAGAATAACTTAAACTACCAGGGAAAAATGAAACGGATATATCAAAGAAAATGGAGGGTTCAATTCCTGCTCCACTCAAACTGTAAATAAATAGGAGGGTTCGATCCCTGCTTCGATTAAACAGTATGTGTGAATGAAAATGGAGGGTTCTGTGCTGGCTCCGACCAAACAGCAAGTTGAATGGGGTCCCTTGACCATCCAATCTTCTCACCAAAAAATCAAGAGTGTCCTACAACAGTTCCCTTGATATAATAAATAGAGCTCAATAAAACAACTTGTCACTGAAAAATCTCGGGTCCCTAGAGTCTATTCCTCCAAATCATTTCAAGTTCACATAAACAAGGATGACAGAATTAACCAGTATATCCTGCCTTGACTTGACTTACAATAAATTGAAACTATAACAATCACCAAATCTTTTAAATACCTGTGCTGTAGTCCTACCATAGAGAATGATTACTCATGGCTGGTGGTAACCATCTGTGGTATGCGACATTGAAATTCCAATGGTAGATTCGAGATGGAGTCAAATCTTGATTCGATAGAGTGATCCTGGCAAGTTCGCCACTTGTGAAGTCTTACTCAGCCCTGTAACAACTTCAGTAAGTATTATCAAGGCTGGCTCCTCCTCAGGAAAATTAATGAATAGAAAAAGAATAATAACAGTCAAATATAAACACTTTATTATTTAGAAATTAAAATATAAAACAAAACAATTAAATATGAATTTTTATCCTACTTGAAAGAGAAATGAAAAATGATATGTAAAAATAATATCTGAATTCAACACTAATATATACAGTTAGACTGTGGTGTCTGATGTTGTTGACACTGCGTGTTGTAGAAATTGTAGCCGTTGCTGGTGATGGAGGAGGGAGGTCACAGATGTTGAGTGACAACCCAACGACTAGTTCTTCACAGAGTCTCTAGCCTTGAATAGTCCGTCAAGATCATAGGAACGCAGGTCTTTCACCACTGCAAAGATGAGGGGTAGTTGCCTGGGGTTGTATACACTTTGGTATGCAGATAAAATGGTGACCTCCCAGAACTTGTGTGAAGTTCGTCTCCTTCAACATTGTTTCTTTGGTTGCCAGATGACCCGAGCTGACATTCCAAGCTAGAAAGAGACAAAGGTTACCCACTGCCTAAGAAATCACTCTCCACGATAAGTAAAGTATTTAAAAAAATGGTGAATATCTAACAGCACATGGAAATCGAGGCTGAATGAACTAAGTCTTAAAATTGGTTAAAAGTGAAGCTTTTAACCAATATATCCACTAGAATAGGAGCAGAGGCTTTTACTTACAGTTGTGTTGGGAGCTGTGAGTCAAGTGATTACCATTTGGTCGGAGCCCCACACGTCACCTTTCGGGGTGGAGTAAAAGGGGGGGGGATAGTGGGAGCTAGACACTGACCCTACCTTAACAAGCAGACGGGCAATCAAACTATCGTCACCATATACTCGCTCGCTACTTCTATCTGTTGAACTTTTCCCTCACATTCAACTGTGCTTTTGAGGTTGCTAAGGGACACATAATTTAACCTAATTAAATGTTCACACCTTGCCTTGGCAAATAGCTGCCAGATATGTTAAGTCTCAGGTCTTTTGCTCTTGATGGCATCAGATCTCAGTGTCAGGTCAAAACATGTGGTGCACACCCCATTGTGGGGGGTGCTTTGAGGACCATATAAGCCCAAGGAACAGCTGAGCAGAGGAGATTCGGGCAAAGCTGTTGCCGGTGTGCAGAGTTGAGCAGGAGAGTCTCTGGAGGAGACTTTGTTGCAGACATTGGGCAGAGTACAGGCTTGGAGCAGTACTTGGCACAGTACTTGGCTGTGTAGGTCTTGGGACCTGTGGCTAGTGTGTGACTTAGTTCCTGTGGTGAACTCTCCTCTGAACTATAATGTAAGTTATATTCTATTTCATCAGTTGACTGTACTCCCTGTTTCACTGCTTATATGTACCATTTCCATTTATCTAAAATGCAATAGCGTTCTCCTGTTCCCAAATACATTATTGAACAAGGACTTAATAATAAACTGTGTTTGAGTGGAATAGTAATATTCACTGTCTGCAATATTTATTCTTTTATTCATTATTTTATTTCAAGTAGTGAGAGAATGAGTAGTGTGGTGGAAGAGGTGATGAGAGGTGGTGGTCCAGCTGCAGTGGCCTCACTTTACTTTAGCTAATCATTTGTCTCACCTCTTCTGCACCGCTCCTGCCTACTCCCTCCCTTTATTCCCATATTCCTCCCATTATCACTACATTCCATTACCCCCCTACATGACATGGGGGATGTGGAAGGTATTCAGGCTTAATTCAGAGAACTGGAGCACAGATCCAATTCCCTAGAACAAGAGTTCCTCACCAGCATCAAGGAACCTTCCTTGAGGGGACAGAAAATGTTGGTGTATCTGGTCGAGTAAAAAGTCTTTGCAGGCAAGTCTTAGGTTAATTGGGTATACCAGTACAGGTAGTATGTTGGCTGCTAGCCACTGTCAGGCCAACAGCCTAGGCAAAAGAGGTGGGGGATGTATTGCTCTTACAGGTGTCTGGCGAGAAGTGAGGGGCATGTAGCATCTCACTCAGCAGGCCGAGTTTGAACTCAGCTCACAAGAGGGGAACATGAGGACTAGGCAGCATTGCGTGTAATACAAGCCTGACAGGGTTTATATTGCTCGGTCATGCTACACACTGTCATCCCGAACATGACAAATGATGGAATAAAATTTTCTCGCAAAGAGAAAGGCACTGGCGTGGATGTTAGGCATGAATGGAAAAACAGGAAGAAAAAAAATGGGGTGTGCTTAAAAATGGTGCAGACAACACAGGGAGCCACAGCAATGCGCCACTGCTCTCAGGAACTCTATCAGGAGGAAATACACCATTCTGGACTGGACCCACAGATGATGCAACGTGTCAGGAGACTTCGCTACGGCTGATTGTGTATTGGGGCAGGGTTCTCGACTAGGAGTTGTGTTGTAGGGTAGTCACGGCAGGGTAGTCACAGTAGGGCTCACTTAACTGGCAGCACCACCTGGTGGTGCTGGGGAGTGGGAATTTAGAATACTGTAGTGAGGTCTGCAGACTGTGACACTCCAGGAGAGCACTCGACTGGGACTCTCTTTTTTCTTCCCTACAGTCGTTGGCAGGGGTGACTCAGCCGAGGCACGTCCAGGTGATGTCGGCAAGTGAGGTTTCGTGGAGATGATGACGATGCATAGATGAGCCATAAGGATGACTCAGGTGAAGGTGCCTTCAGCTTTGCTGGTAGGCAATAGTTGCCAGAGAACTATTGTGTGTGAAAGTCGTAGGAGGGTGCTCTAGGGGTCAATGCACCCATGGCCAGGTGCCCCGGTCCACGACCAGGCCTCGCGGTGGATAAAAGTCCCTTCAACTGGGCTGTTACACAATCCAGGGTAAAAGACCACAACCCGGCTAGTCAGACACTGACTTACATATCCGTCCAGTTCACTCTTGACGAGACCCAAGTGTCTATTGGTAATCCCACTTATGTATGCTGTGAGGCAGTTGAACAGTCTTGGGCCCATGACACTTACTGTGTTATCTCTTAGTATATTCACTGCACCTTTGCTTTTCATTGGAGCGGGGGTTGCACCATCTGCCAAGTCTTCTGCTTTTGTAGGGGGTGTTTTCTGCTTGTAGATTTAAGAGTATTCCATCTAGGATTTTCCAGGTGTAACTTATGATGTATCTTTCTCGCCTGCATTCCATGGAGTACAGGTCAAGGGACTTCAAATAGTCCGAGTAACTGAGGCGTTTAACTGTATATTCTCCAGATCTGCATTTTCGCCTGCCTAGAAAGAGGCCATTAGTATAAAGCAATATTCCAGCCTAGAGGGCTTGTCATCCCTATTCCTCTTTTTTTTAATTCACGTTAAGTGCTAAACCCATATGGGTCATTCAGCACAAGACATGGTGGAGGCTTGATCCTGTGTCTACTGAGCATGATGCAGATGCGCGTTCTATTTGTACTCGCCTATATTGGCGTCTCTAGTTTTCAAGGTTCTCATTATCCATCCTCTCATTTTCCAAGCGGATGTGATAATGACATAATTAATATCTTTGAAAGTGAGATCTTCTGACATTATCACTCCTTCATAATAGTTTTCCGCTCTATTGTGCAGTTAGAATTTATTTTATACCCCATTATAGCTTTTATTACCTCAAGTTTTCCAAGGTGGAGTTGCTTATAGAAGGACTTCATTAATATCCACTTGGAAGACTTAAGATGGAGGCGAATACTGTACATTGTGGAACAGAGCTTTTCAATGTGGCCACCTATGATTTAGTTCTATTTACTATTACTCATTGTGCTTTATTAGTTAAAAAGTTAAAGATCCACCCACCCACTTTTCCAGTTATTTCTTTATCACACATTTTGTGTGCTATTACACCATGATCGCACTTGTTGAAGGCTTTTGTAAATTCTATATATACTACATTTGCATTGTTAGTCCTCCAAACCATCCAAGACCATGTCATAGTGGTCCAATAGTTGTGAGAGGCATGAGCGACCTGCTCTAAACCCATGCTGCCCCGAGTTGTGCATTTGTTGGGTATCCAGGAGGTTGGCTTTTTAGAACCCTTTCAAAGATTTTTATGATATGGGACGTTAATGCTATAAGTCTACATTTCTTTTCAATTGTTTCACTGCTACCTTTTGGAGTGGGGCCATGTCTGTTATTTTTAGTGATTGGGATGATCCCAGTATCTAGGCTCCCTCTCAACTGAATAATTAATGCATGCGAAAAGATTTTCTTGCAGTTCTTGATCAATATCGAGTTCTGGAACAGAGTGAATGAGTATGTCGTAAATGGCTTTTCAAAAGTCCAGTGGTATTAAAGTGAAGTCAGAAATTCTGGAGATATTGACAAAGTTTTGAGACTCTGTCACAAAAAAAAAGCTTGAATGACTCACGCATTCGATGCCAGGACTGACTGTAGAGTCAGTGGGCAAGTGGTTACATCAGGGAGTGACATGCAATCCTGAGGGGCTCGCAAGTGAGGTTCCAGGCGAGAATGTGATGTCTCTACCACTTAGGACACACCTACGGGGATAAACACACCTGTGTTATGCTGTAACTGGCAGTGATGAGTAGTAGAGCTGCAGCAGCAAGCAGCTACTCCATAGTCTGGAATAATTGTTCCAGACTATGGAGCAATAGAACAAAGTTTCAGGCTGAGGGAGTGACCACCTTAAAACTACGCCTTCAAGGGTGAAGGACTGATGACATCGTTTTCACATATCAATTGCGTCTGCTCACTCTTCTGTAAGCGACTGTAGAAGCCTAACATTTCGGAATAAGGACATCTGACTGTTGCACATATGTCTTACTTATCAACCTGTGGGTATTGTAGACCATTTTAATATTGATCAGCTTGTGTGTTTGGTTTTTACCTGGAGTTTACCTGGAGAGGGTTTCGGGGTCAACGACCCCGCTGGTCGGTCTGAGACCAGGCCTCACGGTGGATCTGGGTCTGATCAACCAGGCTGTTACTATTGGCCGCACGCAAGCTGACTTACGAACCACAGCCCGGTTGGTCAGGTACTGACTTTAGGTGCCTGTCCAGTGCCTTCTTAAAGACAGCCAGGGGTCTATTGGTAATCTCTCTTATGTAGGCTGGGAGGCAGTTGAACAGTCTTGGAACCCGGACACTTACTGTGTTGTCTCTCAGTGTACTCGTGGCAACCCTGCTTTTCATCGGGGGAATGTTGCATCTCCTGCCGAGTCTTTTGCTTTCGTATGGAGTGATTTTCGTGTGAAGGTTTGGTACCAATCCCTCCAGGACCTTCCAAGTGTATATTATCATGTATCTCTCTCGCCTGCATTCCAGGGAATACAGATAAAGGACCTTCAACAGTTCCCAGTAATTTAGGTGCCTTATCGTGCTTATATGTGCCGTGAAAGCTCTTTGTACACTCTCCAGGTCTGCAATGTCGCCAGCCTTGAAGAGGCCGTTAGTGTACAGCAGTATTCCAGCCTAGAGAGCATAAGCAAGTTGAAGAGAATCATCATGGGCTTGGCATCCCTTGTTTTGAAGGTTCTCATTATCTATCCTACCATTTTCCTAGCAGATGAGGTAGATACATCGTTGTGGTGTTTGAAGGCGAGGTCCTCTGACATTATCACTCCCAGGTCCTTCACATTACTTTTCTGCTCTATTGTATGGTTAGAATTTGTCGTATACCCTATACATTTTTAATTTCCTCAAGCTTCCCATATCTGAGTAGTTGAAATTTCTCCTCGTTGAACTTCACATTGTTCTGAGTGGCCCATTCGAAGATTTGGTTGATGTCCGCTTGGAGTCTCGCGGTGTCTTCGATAGAAGTCACTGCCATGGTGATCCGGGTGTCATCCGCAAAGGGAGACACAGAGCTATGACTTACATCTCTGTCTATGTCAAAAGTGAAGATGAGGAATAGAATAGGAGCGAGTACTGTGCCTTGTGGCTGTCTGGGACTTTACTCTGTTTACTATTACTCTTTGTGTTCTATTTGTCAGGAAGTTAAAGATCCATCTACCAACTTTTCCTGTTATTCCTTTTTCACGCATTTTGTGTGCAATTACACCATGGTCACACTTGTCGAAAGCTTTTCCAAAGTCTGTGTATACTACATCTGTATTTAGTTTATCCTCTACAGCATCCAGGACCTTGTCATAGTGGTCCAGGAGCTGGGACAGGCAGGAGCCACCTGCTCTAAACCCGTGTTGCCCTGGGTTGTGTAACTGATGGGTATCTAGGTGGTTGGCGATCATGCTTCTTAGAACCCTCTCAAAGATTTTTATGATGGGATGTCAGTGCAACAGCTGTTCCAACTGCAACAACAACTGCCACCTTTGTGGCAGTTGTTGACTGTTGTTTTTAGTGTGTGTGGGATGACCCCTGTGTCCATGCTCCCTCTCCATAAAATGCTGAAGGCACGCGATAGGGGCTTCTTGCAGTTCTTGATGAACACGGAGTTCCGTGAGTCTGGGCCTGGGACAGAGTGCATGGACATGTCAATTATTGCCTCATCAAAGTCTTGTGAAGTTAGGATAATATCCTAGATTTTTGGGATGTCCAAATTTTGGGCTTCGTTCATAAAGAATTCATTTGGGTTATCGACCCTTAGTCTGGGCAGCGGCTCGCTGAACACTGAGTCATACTGGGACTTTATTATCTGACTCATTTCTTGGCTATCATCTATGTATGTCCCATCCCACCTAAGCAGGGGCCCAATAATGGATGTTGTTTTTCCCTTTGATTTGGAATAAGAGAAGTATTTTTTTTCAGTTTCCTTTATGACTTTTAGTTCTTCCTGTGATTCTTGTCTCCTGTAAGATTCCTTCAGCTTAAGTTCGATATTTGCAATTTCATTGACTAGTGCCTCCCTTCGTATTTCCGATATATTGGTCCCACTCAGCAGCTCTGCGACTCTTCGCCTTCGTTTGTATAGGAAGCGTCTCTCTCTTTGTAGTTTACATCTTCTCTTTCTTTTTCTTAATGGAATGTGTCTTGAGCAGATCTCAAGAACCACAGAATTCATTTTTTCAAGTCAAATGTTCAGATCCGTGTTGTTTAGGATACCTTCTCAGCTTGTTTCATTTAGGTCATGGTTTACTTGATCCCATTGTATGTTTTTATTATTGAAATTGAATTTCGTGATGAGACCGTCATGACTGCTCACATTGTTGGTCCGGAGCCCTGTGCATTCATGTCTTTACCTCTGTTATGTTGTGATCTGAGTGTATTGTCTTTGATACAGCTATATTACGTATCAGATCATCATTGTTAGTGAAGATGAGGTCCAGCATATTTTCTACTTCTAGTCTTGTAGGCTCTACTATTTGCTGGTTTAAGGTGAATTTAGTGTGTATGTGAATTTTCATCTGAGCTGCTTCCCGGGGTGATCTCTGCTAAAACATTGTTTGCTATACTCCTCCATTTTAGGTGTCTCAGATTGAAATCTCCTAGTAGTAAGATGTTTGGGGCAGGAGTTGGAAGATTTTCTAGGAAGTGGTCAGTTTTCTCAAGCTGCTCCTGAAATTGCTGGGAAGTTGCGTCTTGAGGCTTGTATACTACCACAATGACAAGGTTTTGGTTTTCACTCTTTACTGCCAAAACTTCAACTACATCATTTGAGGTGTTTAGTAGTTCTGAGCAAATGAGCGACTCTGTGACATACAGGCCAACCTCCCCCCCTTATTTCCTCTTTAGTCTGTCGCATCTGAATAGGTTATAACCTGGGATTCATATTTCGTTGTCATAATGATCCTTTATGTGGGTCTCTGTGAATGTTGCAAACATTGCATTTGACTCCGTGAGCAGTCCCTTGATGTAAGGAATTTTGTTGCTTTGATGGCTTTAGACCCTGTATGTTTGCAAAGACAAATGTCGTTATATTGGTGGAATTTAGGGGGGTTTTATTTGCTGGCTCTAATATCCATTGTTCTGGAGTGGAGGACAATGTCCGTGCCTCTGCTCCAGAAGTGTTTTCAGTTGGTGTAGGATTATTGTCATTTCTTGCCAGAGTCATGATAGAAACCTAGGAGAGGACAGCTGGGTAAGACGACTTGTTGTTAGTGTGTCTGGTCTGTGAGTGGGGAAGATGTAGCGTCTCGCCCAGTCTGATCTAGGTTTGAACTCGGTCCACCAGCCGGCAACAGGAGGCCTGGACGACATGGCGTGAAATACAAGCCTGACAGATGTTGCAGCGGCAGGATCCAAACATAGCTTTAAGAAGAGATACGATAAGGCTTTTGAAGCTAGGAGGGGCGGGGAGACCTAGGTGCGATCAGCGAAGAGGCGGAGCCAGGAGCTGTGAATCCACCCCTGCAACCACATGTAGGTAAGTACATACAGGTGAGTAAATCGCACTCTCACAAAAACACACACTCTCTCTCTCTCTCTCTCTCTCTCTCTCTCTCTCTCTCTCTCTCTCTCTCTCTCTCTCTCTCTCTCTCTCTTTTATCACAGTGGTGGTGGTAGTGGTAACAGTGGTGATGGTGGCAGAGGCAGTATTGATTATGGAAGTAGTTGTGATGATAGTGGTGATGGTGACAATGGTGGTGACAGTGGTAATAGTGACAGTGGTAATAGTGACAGTGGTGGTGGTAGTGGTGATGGTGGCAGTATTGATGCTGGCAATGGTAGTGGCAGTGGTAATGGTGGAAGCGATGGTAGTACTAGTAGTAGTAGTGGTGGCAGCGGTGGTAGTAGTAGTAGTAATGACAGTGGTGATGGTAACAGTGGTGGTGGTGGTGGTAGTGGTGACGGTGACAGTGGTGGTGATGGCAGTGGTGGTGATGGTAGTGGTGACAGTGATGATGCTGGCAATGGTGGTAGTAGTGGTGGTGCTAGTGGTCGTGGTGGCAGTGATTGTGGCAGTGGTAATGGTGGCAGTGGTGGTGGTGGCAATGGTGATAGTGGCAGTTATAGTAGCAGTGATGTTGGCGGCAGCGGTGGTGGTAGTGGTGATGCTGGCAATGGTGGTAGTAGTGGTGGTAGTAGTGGTGGTGGTAGTGGTGTTGGTGGTAGTGGTGATGGTAGCAGTGGTGGTAGTAGTGGTGATGGTGGCGGTAGTAGTGGTGATGGTGGTGGTGGTAGTGGTGGTGGTAGCAGTGGTGGTAATAGTGGTGATGGTTGTGGTAGTAGTGGTGATGGTGGTGGTGGTAGTGGTAGTGGTGGTGGTGGTGGTGGTGGTGGTGGTGGAGGTGGAGGTGGTGGTCGTGGTCGTGGTTTGGGTTGGGGTGGTGGTGAACAACAGAAGGGGTAGTAACAGTGATGGACAAAGGGGAATGCTTGCGGTGGTGAACACAGGGGGTGGTGGTGGTAGTAATGAGGGTGGTAGTGGTACTTACCTCCACGTACGTCGCTCAATTATTAACTAAGGTGCGCCGCCATTGATCCGTACCTTCCTCACGAATAAGGAACAAATACGTTCTGAATCAGGCCACTGTGTGACTGCAGGTTCAACTTCCATAGCTGGGAGTTGTGGCCAACCTGCCACAGACTGGAGGCTCAGCTCCATCTCCCAGCTATGGAGCACTATGGAGCACTAACAGCACCTTTCAAGGCAGGTGAAATTGCTGACCTAGATAATGTACAGAGAACCTTCACGGCGCGCATATCGGAGATAAAACACCTCAATTACTGGGAGGGCTTGAAGTTCCTGAACCTGTACTCCCTGGAATGCAGGAGGGAGAGATACATGATTATATACACCTGGAAAATCCTAGAGGAACTAGCACCGAACTTGCACACGAAAATCACTCACAACGAAAGCAAAAGACTCGGCAGACGATGCAACATCCCCCCAATAAAAAGCAGGGGTGTCACTAGCACGTTAAGAGACCATACAATAAGTGTCAGGAGCCCGAGTCTGCTCAACTCCTCCCAGCATACATAAGGGAATTACCAATAGACTCCTGGCTGTCTTCAAGCAGACACTGGACAAGCACCTAAAGTCGGTACCTGACCAGCCGGGCTGTGGCTCGTACGATGGATTGCGTGCAGCCAGCAGTAACAGCCTGGTTGATCAGGCTCTGATCCACCATGAGGCCTGGTCACAGACCGGGTCGCGTGGGTGTTGACCACCGGAACTCTCTCCAGGTAAACTCCAGAGCTGCATATAGTATGAGCGCCTTTATTGAGTGTCAGGTATTGCATCATCGTGTACAAAGAGATTCCATGACAAAACAAAAGGTCTGGACATGGCTCCACTGACAACGCTAATGTGAAAACTATGGTGACGCTGCTGCGAGAAATTGCTACTTACACGACAATTGATGGAAAAAGGAATTGACCTGAAGAGGAGCACACTCCAGCTGCACTATGGCGATCAGAGGCAGCAGCTGTTATTTTTATCGCCAGTGAGAAAATATCGATGCAGCACACCAGCACACAGACACTGCTGTGTCACACAGATAAAGTATGGATCTAAAAAACAAGAATTCAGTAGCAAGATGAAATAATGACAATCCCGGAAACATTTAACTCTTGATTTACAGCACGTGCAGCTTTAGCGATCCTAGTGTAGTCATTAAGCTTTAAGAACTTTTGAACATTAGAACAGTACGTTGTTCACATAACTGCTCTCCAGTCACTCCAACACAACGTAAGACTCATTACATTTACCTTGAGCGTCTTAAGGTCACCAAATGTACAGGAAAATAAAGCCTCGCTCAACTGGATACCAAGTTACCTTGGTGTCCAAGTGAAAGAAGATACAGATGAAGCTACCAAACTAGCCACCAGGAATTTGCAGATGCTGACTTTCTATCAGTAAACTTACTATAAACTAAACAAATGGTCCAAAACAATGCAAGACATAGACAAGAAACTCTCAGCCATATATCAAGATCAGAGTTATGATATGGAACAGCTTCACAGCTCCGGGTACCACTTGCCAACAAGGACCTGACCAGACATCAGAACCCAGCTGACGCCTGCTCAATCAAAAAAAGAAGTGGCAGAATACTGGCAGAGGGTCTAAAGCCAGCAACAAACAAAATACCTTTCATCCGTGGACTGCTTGCAGAGGCAAAGGCAATGTTCGCGGCTTTCACTGAGACCCACATAAAGGATCACTTGGACAACGAAATATGGATCCCAGGTTACAACCTATACAGATGTGACAGAGTGAACAGGCAAAAGGGGGGGGGAAGGGTTGGCCTGTACATTGCGGAGTCACTTGTTTGCACAGAACTGCTTAATGCCTCAAATGATGTAGCGGAAGTTTTAGCAGTAAAGATCGAGAACCAAAACCTAGTCATTGTGGTAGTCTACAAGCCTCCAGATGCAACATCCCAGCAATTCCAGGAACAGCTGTTAAAAATTGACCACTGTCTGGAAAATCTTCCAGCTCCTGCACCCAACATCTTGCTCCTGGGGGATTTCAACTTAAGGCACCTAAAATGGAGGAATATAGCAAATAATATTGTTGCAGTAATAACACCAGGGGGCAGCTCCGATGAAAACTCACACTCACACGAGCTTTTAAATCTCTGCACAAAATTCAATTTAAACCAGCAAATAATAGAGCCTACTAGACTGGAGAATACACTAGACGTCATCTTCACTAACAATGATGATCTGATAAGAAATGTCACCATATCAAAAACAATATACTCAGATCACAACATAATTGAGGTTCAGGCATGTATGCGCGGAGCCCCATACCAACATAATGAAATTAGTCACAAGGGAGCATTCACCAAGACTCACGAAATCGTAATGACACGATTGCAAACAAACCATACCCCGGCCGGGATTGAACCCGTGGTCAGAGAGTCTCAAAACTCCAGCCCATCGCTTTAGCCGTGGCTAAAGCGACGGGCTGGAGTTTTGAGACTCTCTGACCGCGGGTTCAATCCCGGCCGGGGTATGGTTTGGAGTATTCACCAAATTCAACTTCAATAACAAAAACATAAAGTGGGACCAAGTAAACCAAGTCCTAACCGATATAAGCTGGGAAGATATACTAAGCAACACAGACCCCAACTTATGCCTAGAACAGATTAACTTGGTGGCACTCGATGTATGCACAAGGCTTATTCCTCTAAGAAAAAGGAGGAGTAGATGTAAAATACAAAGAGACAGGCGCTCCCTTTACAGGCGACGGAAAAGAATAACAGAGCGGCTAAAAGAGGTCAATATATCTGAAATGCGTAGGGAGACACTGGTCAGAGAAATAGCAAGCATCGAACTTAAGCTAAAAGAATCTTATAGGAGTCAGGAATCGCGGGAAGAACTAAAAGCCATAAATGAAATCGAAAGAAACCCAAAGTATTTCTTCTCCTATGCCAAATCAAAGTCGAGAACAACGTCCAGTATTGGGCCCCTACTTAAACAAGATGGGTCCTACACAGATGACAGCAAGGAAATGAGTGAGCTACTCAAGTCCCAATATGACTCAGTTTTTAGCAAGCCGCTAACCAGACTGAGAGTCGAAGATCAAAATTAATTTTTTATGAGAAAGCCACAGAACTTGGTTAACACAAGCCTATCTGATGTTATCCTGACGCCAAATGACTTCGAACAGGCGATAAATGACATGCCCATGCACTCTGCCCCAGGGCCAGACTCATGGAACTCCGTGTTCATCAAGAACTGCAAGAGGCCCCTATCACGAGCCTTTACCATCCTATGGAGAGGGAGCATGGACACGGGGGTCGTCCCACAGTTACTAAAAACAACAGACATAGCCCCACTCCACAACGGGGGCAGTAAAGCAACAGCAAAGAACTACAGACCGATAGCACTAACATCCCATATCATAAAAATCTTTGAAAGGGTCCTAAGAAGCAAGACCACCACCCATCTAGAAACCCATCAGTTACACAACCCAGGGCAACATGGGTTTAGAACAGGTCGCTCCTGTCTGTCTCAACTATTGGATCACTACGACAAGGTCCTAGATGCACTAGAAGACAAAAAGAATGCAGATGTAATACATACAGACTTTGCAAAAGCCTTCAACAAGTGTGACCATGGCTTAATAGCGCACAAAATGCGTGCTGAAGGAATAACAGGAAAAGTCGGTCGATGGATCTATAATTTCCTCACTAACAGAACACAGAGAGTAGTAGTCAACAGAGTAAAGTCCGAGGCAGCTACGGTGAAAAGCTCTGTTTCTCAAGGCACAGTACTCGCTCCCATCTTGTTCCTCATCCTCATATCTGACATAGACAAGGATGTCAGCCACAGCACCGTGTCTTCCTTTGCAGATGACACCCGAATCTGCATGACAGTGTCTTCCATTGCAGACACTGCAAGGCTCCAGGCAGACATCAACCAAATCTTTCAGTGGGCTGCTGAAAACAATATGAAGTTCAACGATGAGAAATTTCAATTACTCAGATATAGTAAACACGAGGAAATTAAATCTTCATCTGAGTACAAAACAAATTCTGGCCACAAAATAGAGCGAAACACCAACGTAAAAGACCTGGGAGTGATCATGTCGGAGGATCTCACCTTCAAGGACCATAACATTGTATCAATAACATCTGCTAGACAAATGACAGGATGGATAATGAGAACCTTCAAAACTAGGGATGCCAAGCCCATAATGACGCTCTTCAGGTCACTTGTTCTATCTAGGCTGGAATATTGCTGCACACTAACAGCACCTTTCAAGGCAGGTGAAATTGCTGACCTAGAAAATGTTCATTATTATTATTATTATAATCAAGGGGGAAGCGCAAAACCCGGAGGATTATACAGCGCCTGGGGGGATGTGGAAGGCATTCAGGCTTAACTCGGGGAACTGGAGCACAGATCCAATTTCCTAAATCAAGAGCCCCTCACCAACATCAAGGAACCTTCCTTGAGGGGAGAAAATGTTCAGAGAACCTTCACGGTGCGCATAACGGAGATAAAACACCTCAATTACTGGGAGCGCTTGAGGTTCCTAAACCTGTATTCCCTGGAATGCAGGCGGGAGAGATACATGATTATATATACCTGGAAAATCCTAGAGGGACTAGTATCGAACTTGCACACAAAAATCACTCACTACGAAAGCAAAAGACTTGGCAGACGATGCAACATCCCCCCAATGAAAAGCAGGGGTGTCACTAGCACGTTAAGAGACCATACAATAAGTGTCAGGGGCCCGAGACTGTTCAACTGCCTCCCAGCATACATAAGGGGGATTACCAACAGACCCCTGGCAGTCTTCAAGCTGGCACTGGACAAGCACCTAAAGTCGGTTCCTGACCAGCCGGGCTGTGGCTCGTACGTTGGTTTGCGTGCAGCCAGCAGTAACAGCCTGGTTGATCAGGCTCTGATCCACCAGGAGGCCTGGTCACAGACCGGGCCGCGGGGGCGTTGACCCCCGGAACTCTCTCCAGGTAAACTCCAGGTAAACACTGCACAACAGCTCGACTACCAGGCATCACTCCCACGTAGAGGTTACCGATGCACCAATAATGTCCGTCTAATGCCCACTCACCTCGACCCGAGTCCCTCCACATAGTTAAAAGATTGTTACTGCACACCCTTGTAAGTTTAGCGCTTCTTATTTATTATAGTAATAATGTGTTAATGCACACTGTTACAAAATGCGACATCTATAAAGTATAGATATCCCTTCTAGCATCTAGCCTGTTAATGGTTTCATGACAGTTTGTCAGAGAGCATTCTGGTCCAGTTATCCTGTAAAATCATGTTGCTTCCCAGTAGCGCTTTTTGGACTGCAACTGGATGAATACAAACCAATCAAATAAAGTTTAGATCTTTAATAACAAAGTTGTCTAGGTGGTATTCACAGTTAATGAATCTTGAATTATTAAGTAAATAAGTTCCTACACAACACTTGGAGTATATCTTTTTATAATCATATATCATGTTATAATCATGGGAGCACTAAATCCATGGGGGTTATACAGATCCTGTGGGGAGGGGGTGGAAGGTATTCAGGATCAGTTTAAGGAACATGAACACAGATCCAATACCCTAGATCAAGAGCCCCTCACCAGCATCAAGGAGCCTTTCCTGAGGGTAGGAGTATATATCATATTTAATCTTCACATATACTCATATGGTGCTAAGTACACACTTAAGTTACTGTTCTACTCGTAATAAGTACCGTCTGGTACGTTGCTATGATGAGATGTGCTGCGCTGTATGACCCTTGTAGGTTTAGCAATTCATTTTGATTATAATGATAAATACGATGAGATGTACTCATAAGTACAAGAGTAATATTGTGTAAGTTTGTGTATTTGTGTAAGTGCTCAGTATTTGCTGTGATTGAATCGACTTAAGATTTAAAATGTGATTGACAACAAGTCCCTAAATAATCTAATTTTTGAAAAATCGAGGCTTGCTTGAACAATATACTGATAACCCATTCATCAAACAGCAATAATGCTTGAAGCAGCAGTGAACAGCACAGCATGAGGCAAGGAATCAAGGAGACCAAAAATGACCCTAACTGTGAACTTTCAACAGATCCTACACAAAAGACATAAAACTCCCTTATTACTGAAACTGAGTTCAGCAATTCCAGTTTCCTGACTACGACAGTGTGTAGATGCCAGAACAAATGTAGATCAAGAGTTGAACTCGGGACCAAAGATATATAGTGTCTCCATGACACAAACTCTGAAAACGTCAAATAATACTAAGTCTAAATAATGCTCTGTGAACTGAGTAGCAGAGAGTAATGAGATGCATGTTCTGGCTCACCAGTGGAGACATAATCTACCACAACAGTCTTTCATCATATGTCTAAATGACATGGGATGACAGAGCAGGAAGATGAGGTGTGTTTCCTCCACCAGGAGCAGCCAGAGAGAGAGTGAAGCAGGCCCAACAGCACCAACATTAGGTTACTCCTACCAGCTTGAGACTGGGAAGAATATAACAATCGAACAGGTAGTTTGTCAGTGTTGGCAGCCAATCAAGATTCTCCAACAACAAGCAAAATAAGAGGTGTAGTTGTTAATCCTACTTACATATATAAGCTGATATAATAAGTCATGTAATAATATAAAGCGCAAAATTTTTATTTTAGCTATTAATCAAAATGTCAGCAATATAAAATTATATGGAAAGAAAATATATGCAAATTCAGTCATTGCATCCTTTTCATAGGTCGCAATACATAGTAAATTGAAATTCCTATCCTGCCTCTGCAGCCACAAGTCAGCGGGCCAGTAAAGAGTCATGCTGTCACCAACGCAGTTTCTACCTTGAATTAAGGACCTGACTGTTTTTAAGGTTCTTTTAATAATCTCTTGAGCGGGCCATTAAACGAGTAACACCTGCGTTATCTGATCTTACTGACAAAACATTAACAATAACGGAGGAGGTGGTGGTGATTGTGCTACTACTGAACAGAGGGTTTGGTAGAGAGGAGGTGAGGCTGGTGGTTGAGGTGTAAGTGCTGGTGGTGAACACAAGATGTTGGTGCTGGTGAGAGTGGTAGTGCTGGTGGTAAACACAAGGTGTTGGTGCTGGTGAGAGTGGTAGTGCTGGTGGTGAACACAAGGTGTTGGTGCTGGTGAGAGTGGTAGTGCTGGTGGTGAACACAAGGTGTTGGTGCTGGTGAGAGTGGTAGTGCTTGTGGTGAACACAAGGTGTTGGTGCTGGTGAGAGTGGTAGTGCTGGTGGTGAACACAAGGTGTTGGTGCTGGTGAGAGTGGTAGTGCTGGTGGTGAACACAAGGTGTTGGTGCTGGTGAGAGTGGTAGTGCTGGTGGTGAACACAAGGTGTTGGTGCTGGTGAGAGTGGTAATGTGAAACAGATTATTTGGTGATGCTGCAGCGGGTGAGTGAATGATACATCTTCGAAGGCTTCTTTACTTTATTTGCAAAGTCGTGGTGGGTACACAGGCTTGTGTGTTGTGTGCCCGTGGCCGGGGAGGGCCATCGCACGAGGGAGAGAGGGAGTAAGACTTGTTGTCTGCTTCTAGGCTGCTGTGTGAGTGCTGAGAGTGAGTGGGACCAGCATCCCACTGACCTGGGCAGGCCTGGAGAGGACAGTACCTGAGTGCCACGAAATATGTACTAAGCTGGCAGACAGCATAGGCTGTCTATGCAGACAGTACAGGCTGTCTACATACGCTCGGCCACCTACCTCGCGTCGTCCCGATGCAACAATACTGGTGGTAAAAAAAAACTCGGTCCCTCTCTTGTAGGAACAGGGCACAGAACACAAAATAAGAAACATATATATACATATGGACATGGGAAAAAAAACTTCCTACAGGGAGGGAAGAAAAAAACATGTGGGGTGTGCTAAATATCGTGGTCATAGGCAGTGAGCATCGAAGGGCATCACTACACGCCTTCCTGCATCTGGACAGATACTGCAACACAGGAGACATCGCTGCAGCTGAGCTGTGACATAACAGGGTACGATCTCCTCTAGAACAGTGAAGCAGTCATTGTAGGAGTCACTGCAGGTTTCACTCAACCTGGGGCACAACATGCTGGTGCCCTCGGGTGAGGCATCATCAAAACTCGGTAACTGGGCAGGACTTCTGGTTAGCGACTCAGGAGAACACTTTTTGACTGGTACTGTCGCTGGGCTGTCACTGCCGGCGAGTGTGGAGTGAGTCGTGGAGCGAGTCGTGGCAGAGACGACTGGGTGAAACATCTGGGAGTCGTAACATCATACAACATACTGCAGTGAGTGAGCTAGCTGTCAAAGTGACATCATCTTTGTGCAGGAGCTCACTGAAGTTTGTGACACGAAGTTGACACAGTGCCTGCCGACAGGGCTAACTGCGGCTTGACGAGTGTCATTCTCTCAGCAGTTGGAGTTATAGCAGAGGTTAGTCTAAGCATCCCCAGACTTGTTTCTCTACATATAACTGCACTCTGAAGGTCTGGAGGTGAAGTGAAACAAATCGCGATGGGAATCGTAGCAGGTACGATTCTGCAGAACATCTATGAGCGACGAGCATAAGAGCTTTCTGTGCAAAGGGGCTCATATGCTCATGGATGACTAATATCAGCTGTCAAACATGCTGGTCACACCGGGTGACAGGCAACAAAGAGCTACACAGGGGTCTGGCTGCAGACCTGTGGTCGACACAGCTGGGCTCAAGGCCACACAGAACACATGGAAAACTTTACACACACCTGCAGTACATGTACAACATGGCTTAAACTAGCAAATGATGCTTTTCTGTGCACAAAACTGACACTAAGCCATACACTATATGAGAACACTGACTGAGAGGAATTAATTAACACACAACATATATCTCTCAATCTTCTCAACAATACTGACATAATTACTGAAACACTCGATGTGACATCATGTGATGTTAGGCGTGATGTTGCAAGGTGACATCAGCAGCATTGTGACGTCAGCAAGCATTTCAAGGTGACGTCAGGCAGACATCGTGACGTCATTAAGTCGGGCAGCAGCATTGGTAACTCATGTGGCTCGTAGATCCATGTGGCTTCGTCCACACCCCACGTGGCGTCAGGATCCACGTGGTGTCGTGATCTACGTGGCATGCTGATCCACATGGCTTGCTGATCCACATGGCTTGCTGATCCACATAGCTTGCTGATCCATGTGGCTTGCTGATCCATGTGGCTTCGTGATCCACGTGGCTTCGAGTGGCCTCGGGCACTCGGATACACAGCTCTGGCAATCAATTCACATGGAAAACAGCAGAAAATACAGCAGTGGGAGTGAGCACATAGTGGTGGATGGTAGTGTGGTGAGGTGTGAGTAGGGCGAGCGTGGGCAAGAAGAGGAACAGCCACTTCCTCCTCCACATACACAGAGACATGCACGCTGGACGCAGAAATCACCACAAAACTCACCTCTGGCTTGCTGAAATAGCTGTGCTGAGCTGAACAACAACAGCAGAACATACAAGTGATGCTGGACACGTGACTTGAGAAACAGAGTGCGACGCTGTGTCGTTGGGTCACTGGGATGCCACTTACAATTCTCGAAGAAATTCGGCAATTTCGGTTAGATCCTGCTTGTACCTGTGTCTGGATGCTGAAACGTGCAGACACGATATCAGGATAACTCATTGAGAGGCGGATGCTTCTTGTATAGGGTGATAAAATGAAGATGACTTCATTCTATTTCCTTTCTCTCTCTCCGGGCAAACACAACTGCTGTGACCACCACTTCCCACCAATGTTTAATGAGTTTATTTGGTGTTTCTGGTAGCGGGGTTCAGTTATAGAGTTGTGGAGAGTTCTTCTTGCTCTGCAAAGTCGTGGTGGGTACACAGGCTTGTGTGTTGTGTCCATGGCCCGGGAGGGCCATGCCCAGCGAGGGAGAGAGGGAGTAGACTGTTGATTGCTTCTAGGCTGCTGAGTGCGAGTGTGAGTCCAGCGTCCCACTGACCTGGGCAGGCCTGGAGAGGGCAGCACCTGAGTGCCGCGAAATATGAACTAAGCTGGCAGACAGCATAGGCTGTCTATGCAGACAGTACAGGCTGTCTACAGTAGTGCTGGTGGTGAACACAAGGTGTTGGTGAGAGTGGTAGTGCTGGTGGTGAACACAAGGTGTTGGTGCTGGTGAGAGTGGTAGTAAGTAAAGAAACAAGACTGGATGAAGGTAGAACTAACATGATCTTTATCATCTGTTGTTGTAGTTCCATGACAGTCTCGACGAGGGCGTCGCATAAGGCGGACTCCAGGTTGTCCTGGGGCACGAGGCCGGCCTCCCTGGCCACATACCTGGCGATGGCCATGGACTGTCGCAGCACCTGCTCGTCCACTAGCAGCACCGGCAGTGTTCCTCCAGGTGTACCTGATGCACCAAGCTTCCCTCTAGTTCATACACACTATATTACACCTAGTGGTCACACATATTGCAGTGTCAATTAAAGTTGTAAATAAATTCAAAACAAGCCCAAAAGGATTCTTTCCAGTATAGAAAGAAGTGATCCCCAGACGCCTGTGACCAGGCGTCTGGGGATCACTCAGTACAATCAGACGCCTGTGACCAGGCGTCTGGGGATCACTCAGTACAATCAGACGCCTGTGACCAGGCGTCTGGGGATCACTCAGTACAATCAGACGCCTGTGACCAGGCGTCTGGGGATCACTCAGTACAATCAGACGCCTGTAACTAGGCGTCTGGGGATCACTCAGTACAATCAGATGCCTGTGACCAGGCGTCTGATTGTACTGATTGTATTACTACTGCTACTCAAGTATAGAGAAAAAATAAAGGAAAATAGTTACCTTAATGCTAGCTTACTGTTAACGAGAGGGAAATGTGATAAGTTATTAATAATTACTTACCAGTAATCTTTACACAAGAAGACACGAATGATATTTCAGTAATTAATAATTTTAAAGCAACGGTTCCTAACCTGGTGGTCGTGACCCCATCGGGGGTTGTTTGGAGTTTCTCGGGAGTTGGGGGGTCACAAAGGGTTCGGGAGAATATAATTTATTTTCATATATCTGAATTACCCAGTTGGGCTTTTACCAGTATGATGAGTGGCAACACTGATCACACGTGCAGTGGTCTGCTACAGTAAACACATCAACCACAACCAGTCAGTCAGTGCATAGCTATGGTAGGGGATGTCTGTATGTTGCTCTTGCTGCGTGAGACCCAAGGCGGTTGCCTTTTTGCACTGTCTGCTAAGAAGCGTAAGTACAATGAAGCTTTTCTTAAGATGGGTTTCACAAGCATCATTCAGAACTCTGTGGTCAAGCCGCAATGTGTAGTTTGCACCAAAGTTTTGAGTCACTAGAGTATGAAGCCAAGCAAACTGAAGGACCATTTTGAGCCTTGCCACAGCCATCTGGTAGACAAAAGCTTCGACTTTTTCAAGCAAAAAGAAGCTTCTCTGAAATCCAGTCGTATCGATTCCACTGTTTACTTCACTCTTCAGAATGAAGCAGCGTTGGAGGATTTATACAGAATTGCTCTTAAAATCGTGAAGACCAAGAAGCCTCATACCACTGGCGAATACCTGATTAAGCCTTGCATTCTGGAAGCAGCTAAGGGGGTTCTTGTCAAACTAGTTGAGGGCAATTTTCCTTTCGAATGATGCAGTCAGAAGTAGGATCTCGGACATGAGTGAGGATATTCTGCTGCAGGTAGTGGCTGCTGTGAGGAGTAGTCCAGTGTAATCATTGCAACTGGACGAGTGAACGGATGTTGCTTCATGTTCCCAACTTTTTGTTTATGTTCGTTACCTTGACAGGGAAGTTATGAAGGAGTACTTGTTCTCTGAACCATTGGCTACAACCACTTGTGGAGAAGATATTTTCAAAATCCTTGAACACAAGCTACGCTGGGAAGCACTTGTCGGAGTGTGTACAGATGGGGCTCCTTCTATGACCGGTTGCAAATCCAGCTTCAAAGCCTTCGTGAAGAACGTCGCTCCGCATGTCTCCTTCACTCACGGTATGATTCATCGGCATTCTTTAGCGATGAAGACTTTCCCACCTGGACTTCAAGAAGTGCTCGCAGGCATTGTCAATATTGTGAACCATATCCGAGTGAGAGCAACGGCTTCAAGGATTTTTAAAGTGCTTTGTGAAGAAATGGGTGCTGACTTCTGTTCTCCTATTTCACACTGAGGTACGTTGGCTCTCACGTGGCAAGATTCTAAATCGCCCGCTACAACTTGGAGAGGAAATAACAATGCCGTTGGAACGAGGTCGTACGGCGAAGGAGAATCTTCTTCATAAAATGATGCAGGATGACTGTTTTGTAACAAAGGTTGCCTACTTGGTAGATTTCTTCTCTGAATATTTCACTCCAAGGAAACCTTACAATGCTGCACACAGCTCGTGACAAAGTGGCTGCATTCAAGTGTAAGGTTCAACTTTACCAGTAAAGAGTTGAGGACGGTGACACAACTTTCTTCACTCAGATGACGACTCTCCTGGATTCTATTCCAGATGGTGAATGCACTTTCCAAGAAGAGATCTCAGCTCATCTTTGGCAGTGAATCACACCATCGAAAGTTACTTTCCAGGACTGGACGGCTGCTGTACTGATGTGTGGATCTATAGACGCTTTTCATTCAAGGACAGTGCCATCAGTGATACTGATGTTGCTGCTAGGGTAGAATTTCTTCAAATTCGTGAGGAATCTCAGCTGTAAGTCGACTTTATTGAACAAGAGCTCCCGACATTTTGGGCAAAAGTGCAGGACGACTGTCCCATTCTTTCGATGCGTGCACTAACCATGCTGATCCAGTCCCCATCAACCTATCGCAATGGTAACACCGAGAACGAAGGCACGCAATAGGCTTGTGATCGATGCTGACATGAGGTGAAAATAAATTGCATAAAATACCGACACAATGTAAACATAAACACATATGCAGTCAATAAAGGATCACATTAAACTGCATATGTATTTATGTTTCCACTGACATGAGGTGTTGCCTGTCGAGCACCGCTCCTCGCTATGATAGACTTATGGCTGCAAAACAGTTTCAACCCTCCCACTGTGGTTTTGTAGGATGTTCAATAGTTCGGTGGAATTTGCAATGCTCTGGCATTTGTAGAGGCTGTGTGGAATTTTTCAAGATTTTTGTTCTGTGACATTTTCAATAAACTATGGTCTTCCTATCATTTTGTTTTATGTTACCTTTTCACAAGGTTCACCATTTCAAAACTTATTATAGGGGTCCCGGTAATACCCTGAAGAGTTTTGGGGGGTCATAGGACGAAAAAGGTTAAGAACCACTGTTGTAGAAGATTGTGAAGATAATATATTACGTGATATTTTAGTCACTAGAGACCTGCTTATCAAGGAAGTAGATGCATCTGGGCTCTGACGAACTCTTTTTCTAGGTTTGTTAAAATATTCAAGATGGAATTTAGTGAGCCGTTTTCTAGTCTTTTCGTTGCAAATGGTTATCACTCCAGAGATGTGAGAAATGTCTCTACCATCAGATTACCGCCCAGTTAGCCTAAATATTAGGTAACTTATTAAAATCATTAATACTGTCGCCGGTAGAATCAAATTCCACATTGATGAACACAGTTTTATTAATATATATTACAACACAGATTCACGAGAGATATTTTTAACTTAATTTAAAAGCTTTCTTTAGTAAGGATTATGATGTTCCTTTTTTAGTTTTTAATAGAGTTTTACACAAAAAATACTAAAGTAAGTAGCAGCATATTGTGCTGAAGAAAAACTTCTCTGAAGGCACATCCCCCTAAGAAACAAGAAGAGAAGATGTAAACTAGAAAGAGAGAGATGCTCCTTCTACAGGCGAAGGCAAAGAAATCACAGCTACTTAAAGAGATCAGTATACCTGAAATACAGAAGAAAGCACTGGCCAAAGAAATAGAAAATATTTAACTTAAGCTTAAAGAATCATACAGGAGCCAAGAAATACAGGAAAAACTTAAATCAATAAGTGAAATTGAAAAAAAAAAAATATTTTCTCATGCTAAATCTAGGGCAGAACCACAACCAGTATTGGGCTCCTGCTTAAACGAGACATACACATATGACAGCAATGAAATGAGTGAGATACAAAAGTCCCAATATGACTCAGCAGTTAGTGAGCCGTTAATCAGACTAAGGGATGACAATTTAAATTATTTTTTTTCATGCCAAACTCAAAATTTGGTTAATTCAAGAATTTCTGTTATAACCCTGGCACCACAGGACTTCGAGAAAGCAATAAATGACATGCCCATTCACTCTGCCCCAGGCCCAGACTCGTGGAACTCCGTGTTCATCAAGAACTGCAAGAAGCACTTTTCACATACCTTAAATATTATATGGAGAAGGAGCATACACACTGGTGTCATCCCACACACACTAAAAACAACAAACATAGCCAGACTTCACAAAAGTGGCAGTAAAGCAATTACAAAGAATTACAGACCGATAACACTAACGTCCCACATAAAAATCTTTGAAAGTGCTGTAAAAAGCAAGATCCCCAACCACCGGGACACCCGATAATTGTAGAGTCCAGGGCAGCATGGGTCGCTCCTGTCTCTCACAACTACTAGGCCACTATGACATGGTGTTCGATGAACTGGAGGACAAACAAAAAGCAGATGTAGTATACAAAGATTTTGCAAAAGTCTTCGACAAGTGTGACCATGGTGTAAAAGCACACAACATGCATGATAAAGAAATAACAGGAAAAGTGGGTAGATGGATCTATAACTGCCTAACAAATAAAACACAAAGAGTAATAGTAAAGAGAGTAAAGTCAGCGCTGGCTACAGTGAAAAGCTCTGTTCCATAAGGTACAATCCAGGCAGACATCAATCAAATCTTTCAATGGGCTGCAGAAAACAATATGAAGTTCAACGATGAGGAATTTCAATTACTCCGATATGGTAAACAGGAGGAAATTAAAACTTCATCAGAGTGCAAAACAAATTCCGGCCACAAAATAGAGCGAGAAACCAACGTCAAAGTGTAGTGGGAGATCGTAGGAGATAAACACACTTGTTGGATGGTAACACTATGTTGCAGAGAGTGAGAAGGGTGGGCCCAAACTGCCCTGTTGCCTGTTGTAGACCTATGCAGGAACTGAGAGGGATCCCAGGCGCGAAGGGCTCACAACAGCATCACGTGACGTCACACATGCTAGTCACTGAGCCTACCGACCAGGGAGCCTAAATATATACATGGATGATACGATCCATAATATACTACACAAGTATACATATAAGTGGATTCAGTAGCTATACTGACACGCGCACAGATCAGTATTGCTAATCTCAGAATTCGGAGGGGACGTGAACACAAAAAAAAAATTCTGAAAACTGATCAGCTGATAACAAAACACACAGTTGACAACTTCATTCATCTTGGACATCTAATAATACAGGCTATGTACATTTAAACCCAACTCTGCGAGGGTAAGATTTACATATGCAGAATGGTTATCGTCTTTTGGAGGATCGAATTCCTTTGCAATGGCTAACACATGCCTTGACTGTGGGAGATCTGAACAAGTATCTACAAAAGATACTTGTGGGTTTCTCATTACTTGTCGTGTACACAAAGAATAACGACACGAGCCTTTAAATCTCTGCACAAAACTCAATTTAAACCAGAAAATAATAGAGCCTACTAGACTGGAGAATACACTAGATCTCATCTTCACTAACAATGATGATCTGATCAGAAATGTCACCATATCAAAAACAATATACTCAGATCACAACATAATTGAGGTTCAGACATGTATGCGTGGAGCCCCAGACCGACATAATGAAATTAGTCACGAGGGAGCATTCACCAAATTCAACTTCAATAACAAAAACATAAAGTGGGACCAAGTAAACCAAGTCCTAACCGATATAAGCTGGAAAGATATACTAAGCAACACAGACCCCAACTTATGCCTAGAACAGATTAACTCGGTGGCACTCGATGTATGCACAAGGGTTATTCCTCTAAGAGAAAAGAGGAGTAGATGTAAAATAGAAAGAGACAGGCGCTCCCCTTACAGGCGACGGAAAAGAATAACAGAGCGGCTAAAAGAGGTCAATATATCTGAAATGCGTAGGGAGACACTGGTCAGAGAAATAGCAAACATCGAACTTAAGCTAAAGGAATCTTACAGGAGTCAGGAATCGCCGGAAGAACTAAAAGCCATAAATGAAATCGAAAGAAACCCGAAGTATTTCTTGTCCTATGCCAAATCAAAGTCGAGAACAACGTCCAGTATTGGGCCCCTACTTAAACAAGATGGGTCCTACACAGATGACAGCAAGGAAATGAGTGAGCTACTCAAGTCCCAATATGACTCAGTTTTTAGCAAGCCACTAACCAGACTGTGAGTCGAAGATCAAAATGAATTTTTTATGAGAGAGCCACAGAATTTGGTTAACACAAGCCTATCTGATGTTATCCTGACGCCAAATGACTTCGAACAGGCGATAAATGACATGCCCATGCACTCTGCCCCAGGGCCAGACTCATGGAACTCCGTGTTCATCAAGAACTGCAAGAAGCCCCTATCACGAGCCTTTACCATCCTATGGAGAGGGAGCATGGACACGGGGGTCGTCCCACAGTTACTAAAAACAACAGACATAGCCCCACTCCACAACGGGGGCAGTAAAGCAACAGCAAAGAACTACAGACCGATAGCACTAACATCCCATATCATAAAAATCTTTGAAAGGGTCCTAAGAAGCAAGATCACCACCCATCTAGAAACCCATCAGTTACACAACCCAGGGCAACATGGGTTTAGAACAGGTCGCTCCTGTCTGTCTCAACTATTGGATCACTACGACAAGGTCCTCGATGCACTAGAAGACAAAAAGAATGCAGATGTAATATATACAGACTTTGCAAAAGCCTTCGACAAGTGTGACCATGGCGTAATAGCGCACAAAATGCGTGCTAAAGGAATAACAGGAAAAGTCGGTCGATGGATCTATAATTTCCTCACTAACAGAACACAGAGAGTAGTAGTCAACAGAGTAAAGTCCGAGGCAGCCACGGTGAAAAGCTCTGTTCCACAAGGCACAGTACTCGCTCCCATCTTGTTCCTCATCCTCATATCTGACATAGACAAGGATGTCAGCCACAGCACCGTGTCTTCCTTTGCAGATGACACCCGAATCTGCATGACAGTGTCTTCCATTGCAGACACTGCAAGGCTCCAGGCGGACATCAACCAAATCTTTCAGTAGGCTGCAGAAAACAATATGAAGTTCAACGATGAGAAATTTCAATTACTCAGATATGGTAAACACGAGGAAATTAAATCTTCATCAGAGTACAAAACAAATTCTGGCCACAAAATAGAGCGTAACACCAACGTCAAAGACCTGGGAGTGATCATGTCGGAGGATCTCACCTTCAAGGACCATAACATTGTATCAATCGCATCTGCTAGAAAAATGACAGGATGGATAATGAGAACCTTCAAAACTAGGGATGCCAAGCCCATGATGACACTCTTCAGGTCACTTGTTCTATCTAGGCTGGAATATTGCTGCACACTAACAGCACCTTTCAAGGCAGGTGAAATTGCTGACCTAGAAAATGTACAGAGAACCTTCACGGCGCACATAACGGAGATAAAACATCTCTATTACTGGGAGCGCTTGAGGTTCCTGAACCTGTATTCCCTGGAACGCAGGCGGGAGAGATACATGATTATATACACCTGGAAAATCCTAGAGGGACTAGTACCGAACTTGCACACGAAAATCACTCACTACGAAAGCAAAAGACTTGGCAGACGATGCAACATCCCCCCAATGAAAAGCAGGGGTGTCACTAGCACGTTAAGGGACCATACAATAAGTGTCAGGGGCCCGAGACTGTTCAACTGCCTCCCAGCATACATAAGGGGGATTACCAACAGACCCCTGGCTGTCTTCAAGCTGGCACTGGACAAGCACCTAAAGTCGGTTCCTGATCAGCCGGGCTGTGGCTCGTACGTTGGTTTGCGTGCAGCCAGCAGTAACAGCCTGGTTGATCAGGCTCTGATCCACCAGGAGGCCTGGTCACAGACCGGGCCGCGGGGGCGTTGACCCCAGGAACTCTCTCCAGGTAAACTCCAGGTAAACATTCGGGTTGATTATCTGGCTGAGTATTAGAGGTAGAGGGTACAGAGTCAAGAGGATTGTCAGCGACTGACACAATAGTCTGGGCAGAATTATCATCCTCGACATCGCATACTAATTTCATGTGATCTAAATACGATTCTTTGTACTGACCAGTACTAATTTCTCTAACCTTATACTTATTGCCATTGATATGTTCAACTACTCGATAAGGGCCAACAAACTTTTGGTTGAGCTTAGGCATTGCGAATGTTTTGTTGAAATTAGTCAGCATTACTCTCGAACCCTCTTTAACTTTTATCGGCTTAGCACGGCTATTAGTTACTCTAGTAAATTCTGCCGTTGACTTATGAAGTGTTTCACGGATTCTTCTAAAAACACTTTGAGCTATGCTGGTACGAGTTGCTATGAAATCATCAGGATTATAATTGGGTTTCGGAGTGGAATATAACAACTCATAAGGTAAATGCTTGTCTATACCGTACAATGCATAATGTGGAGTATCACCTATGGAAGCATTGTAAGCAGAATTTATGGCACATTGAACATCTGGTATAACTTCATCCCAGGTTTCACTATTGGGGTTGATGGTGGCTCTCAAGACATCAAGTACTTTCTTATTGGTTCGTTCTGCTAACCCACTGCTGGCAGGATGATGAGGAACAATGGTGGATTTAGAAATCTTGTACAAGGTACACAAATTTTCAAGAATCTCATTACAGAATTCACCTCCATTATCTGTTACTAAGGACTTAGGGGTGGTATGCCTGCAGATAATGCGTTCTTTAAACGCTTTAGCTACTGTCTCGGCAGTCTTATCTCCAATAGGAACTAACTCACAATATCTGGTGAAATGGTCTACCATAACACACAGATGTTTGTTGCCTTGGAGGGAACATTTAAAATTGGTTAACAAATCTAGCGCAACTCTTTCCAAAGGTTCGCTAGTAGTTGGATACGCCTGGATTGGGTTAGGACCATTGACATTTCCTTTATGCTGCATACAGACACTACATTTCTTAACATACTCGGAAATGTCAGTTGCCATACGTGGCCAAAAGTATTTCATTCTGGCTTGTTTCACAGAACGATCCATACCAGGGTGTGCAACACCTGGTGCATCATGAACTAGCTGTAGAGCTACATTCACTAGTGACTGTGGAATTACTAATTGGTATACTCTTCTGCTTGGAGTACCCAACTCGGCTGTTTGATACAGTAATTTTTGACCCATGACAAAGTCACTAATGGGTGCTGGTGGCTTCACAGTCAGAATAAGGTCTTCCTGGAGCAGGAATCGAATCACACCAGACCACATGGGATCTGTTCTTTGTGCATTCTTTACATCCTCGGCAGTAAATGGATGGTCTACGGTTACTTTACTAACATGTCGCGATAAAGCATCTGCGATTACATTGGACTTGCCAGGTAAATGTTCAACAGTGGGATTGAACTCTTGGATAGTCAAGGTCCATTTGGCTAACCTTCCAGTAGGTTGTTTGTTCTGGAATAAAGGTATCAGTGGTGCATGGTCTGTCAAGACATGAACAGGGTACTGATAAATAATGTCTCAGAAGTGCTTTAAAGACCATACTATTGGTAAAGCTTCTTGCTCCGTTACTGTATAATTTCGTTTAGCCTTCATAAGGACTCGACTAGCAAATGCAACTGCGTTGTACTTGCCATCAGTTGTCTGAGCTAGTACGGCACCTATGCCAATTGAACTAGCATCAGTTGTCAGATAGAAGGACTTAGAAAAATCTGGAAATTTCAAAATTGGAGCAGACGTTAGCTTTTCTTTTAGTGTCTGGAATGCTCTTTCCTGATGGAAGGTCCAAACGAAAGGAGCATCTTGCTTAAGCAACTCAGTTAGAGGAGATGCTATAGAAGAAAAATTAGCAATGAACGATCTATAAAAACCTGCTAGACCCACAAAGGATATTACAGCATCAGCAGTTTTGGTGGATGGAAAATTTAGTACTGCTGTTACTTTACTTTCATCAGTCGTAACCCCTCTAGGAGTGACTAAGTGACCAAGAAACTTAATTTCTAATCTGAAAAATTGACATTTGGACAGTTTGATCTTCAAATTGGCTTCTTCAAGCTTACCAAGTACTACATCAAGTCTTTTCAAATATGTATCCACATCTTCGGACATGACAATTATGTCATCTAAGTACACCATAAGTGCTTTACCTATGAGACCTCTCAAGATATTGGTCATGAGCCTAGAGAATGTGATAAGGGAGGATCATAATCCAAAGGCCATACAGAGGAAGTGATAATGACCTGTGGGAGTGGAGAATGCGGTTAACTCTTGGCTGTCCTCGTGAAGAGGGACTTGTCAAAACCCTTGTAACAAGTCCAGGGTCGAGAAGACTTTGTTATCTCCAATGTTACGTAAAAGATCACCAAGTACAGGAAGTGGGAAGTGATCTGGAATAGTTCTCACATTTAACTTCCTAAAGTCAGTCATTGGGCACCAAGTACCGTCCTTCTTAGGTACTAAGATCAATGGCGCGTTCCAGGGTGAATTGCTAGGTGCGATAGCTCCATCATCGAGCATCTGATTGATCAATTCTTCTGCGACAGCAACTTGGTAATGAGGCATTCTGTACGCAGGTATATAGATAGGTCTAGTACCAGGTTCAAGTGGAATATTATGGGACAATAAGTTCGTTATACCCATCTTCTCACCTGGTAAGGCAAGACTTTACAATGTTTGTTCAACAGAGTCAACAAACGCTTGACCTCGACTGGGAAGTCAGTGGGAGCTAAGTCATTATCCTCAACTGGTGGGATGAATTGATCCAGTGAAGTGGATGAGGTCACCCCTGTTGAAATAGCACCGACCCACTGGTCAGGTGGCAAGTCATCCTGTACTTGAATGGGGTAAGGATAGTGAATCAGGTCAACAAGATTGGTATTTGCTCTGAGACAAACACTGTGACCAAAAGTGTTAGCAGGGAATAAATGGAACTTACTGTCTCTTACAACATGTAAGGATGGTTCAACAAATAAAACCTTGACCTTGCAGGAATCACTGCCAACTAGGACGTTATCACCATCTGGAACACTAGGAACAACAGACACTCTAGTGAGATCACTAGCCGCAACAGAGACATCTTTCTGCAGACGGTATGTGACATTAACAAGAGATGGCATTACTAGTTTCAAGTAATCGTTTTCCAACAAGGTGTCCCCTGTGGAGAAACTACTACTTGAACTAGCAGTCATTGCAGGGATAGGCTGTGCACTCAAGGCAGTCTGAGTGTCGTCGGACACTTGAGGCAATGGAACACTCTCCTGCATGTCTAAAGGTGTAGGTGGAACACAGATGGGAGTGACAGAGTTATCAGTGCCTGACCGCTTGGGTACGCTACTGGAAAATGCACTGGCTTGTAAGGACTTAATCCGAATGTCGTACTCTGTGGCAGTATGGCAGATCTCTGATCCAAGCTGGTAACCCCAAAATGGAACGACCAAGTCTTCAATTTGGGCATGCCATCGGTAAGGGTCAAGCACAATATGTAAGTCTCTCATGGAAGCAAATCCCAGTAGAAGGTCACCAGGGAAAGTAATCTGGTCAACAACAAGGAAAGAAGCAGTAAAGTTTCTACCTTGGTTAGAAAAGGTGAGGGAAGTCTGACCTCAGACGCGCAGAAGGGAACCAGCTACTCCATTAAGGGAGGTTACAGTAGTTGGTTCAACGAGGAGGACACGTCGTAACCTCTTATCTTTAAACAAACTAGACCTAATGATATTAACTTGCGCACCAGAGTCCATGAACACAGGAATGGGCGCATTATGAATAGATGTTTGCACTAGAGGACCTATCGTTTCATTGGGAGTTATGTGCAAACAAAAGGGTGGGTTGTCATCGGAGAAGGCATGTTCCACTTCATCCCCAAATTCATCTACGTCAGAGACGTGTGAAGCAACATCCTTTACAGGATTGTCATTCTCGAGACTGCTTAAGGCTTCAAAGGAATTGTGAACGGGGATAGTGTACTCATTATCATCTACTGTTACCACGGGATGGGTTGACTGGGGCGCTCGGATTACCCTGAATTGGAAGAATGAGGCTGGTTCTGGTTATTCTGAGAACCCCGACCTCTATTTCCTCTCCTGGCTCTGTGGTTGGAACAGCCACAGAAGGATCTAGAGTACTGCAGGTTGTAGAGAGCATTGCACTCGGATGTGTCATGGCCATGAATTCTGTGATAAATACAATAAGGCAGATCGGACTGGTACCCATCAGCAGTACGATACCTCTTAGAGTGACTATCAGGACAATTTACCGCGATATGGCCACGATAACCACAGTTATAGCAGGTTCTTTGGCTATGTGTACTTTACATACTACGAGTGCTATGGGAATGATAACTCTTGACGCTAGCTTTGGATGACAGTCACCAGTGATTTCGATCGGGAGTTTTGGCTGCAGCACAAACAAGAGGATGTACGGGATTAGTCAAAGCTGCTGACGTAGGCCTTCGATAGGGGAAGGTTCCTGCGGGACACAAGTCACGCACATGAATGAGGGCTGCAAGCGGTCCCATTGCGGCAGTTAGACGATTGGAATTATACACATACATGGAAGTTGGTGGTATTAACTGTTTAATAATGCCAAATGCTGCTAATTTGGCAAACCCCTCAAGAGCTGGTTTATCATCATCTGCAAGGTACTTGGAACTTTGACCGGCCTTAACAAATGAGGACATTAGGTTATTTAAACGAAGAGCAAACTCATCTAATGATTCCTCTGGCCTCGGAGCTGTACACACTAATTCCTTAAGGACAACAAAAGGATCAGTCACTCTCACTGGGTCAAGACAGTTACGTATTAATTGCTCATAATCTTTCAGGGTCTAACCCCTTAGTTAGACCCTGAAAGTCCTTCATCCGGATTAAATTAAAGACATTCGAGGCGGCTGGTGAACGAGCTAAACTTTCCTTTCCGATACTAATTATACAACTCTCTGATGGAAGGCCATCTACTGAAGCATTTGCCCTAGCATGAACAGCGGTAAACCATGCTTCCAGGTTGTCTAGATTCCCAATGAACAATAGCATAGCGTCATAAAGGCCACGACTAAAATTGTGAAGGATCGAAGTCTGAGTGTGTCTATTGTTTGATAAAGAATTTCTCGAATTTTGGAATTATGAATTATTGGTTGGACTAGCAGGATGTGCTGAGGCATCGCTTGAGAAGACTTGAGACACACTTGCTAAATGTGAAACAAGAGTTTAAAGAAACAAAAAAAATATAACTGAGGAACACACAACACAGTAAACTTAAATGGGTAGAATATACTTAACTATTCTGCATAAGTAAAGAAAAATTAACAAATCACACTGTAAGCAAGGAAAACTCACATGAAATAAAAAAAATTACTCAACTGGATAAGCAACACTTTGAAAATCAAGAGAAATTGTACTTTACTAAAATCAAATTTACTCAAATTTACTTTAAATTAAACTAATGGCACAGTGAGTTGTCTTTACTCTCAATTCAATAAAGAAATTCAACAATAAATGATAAAATGGAATCAATAAATCTTGTGCAAATTAAAACAAAATGGGGAATCAATTCACTAAAAAAAATTAAAATAAAGAGACACACAAAGACTGAAATATTATGCCCAGAACAAGAAATATAAAACTGAAATCACAGAATATTACACTGAAATAAACTTTAGCAATATTGCAATGAACAATTTCTAATCAAAAACTGCTGCACAACGCAACACTACATAAAAATTTCTGAAAGAAAAAAATTAATGGCAGCACAATGTTTACACAAGAATTATTGCAAAATGAGTCAATATTGCAATAATAAAAAAAAATTGCACACACAAGAAAATACAGTTTACAAGAGCAACAAAAAAAATATTATCAAGAAATTAACTAATTGAACACTTTAACTCTTAATTGCAGCTTAAGCAAACACTGAACAAGCAAAAGAAAGCTTTACTTTAAAAGAAGAAGTTAAAAATTGTTCAATGAGATATGAAAAATAATAAAGGCAAAAATGCAAAACAAAGAAAGGTTAACACTCACAATAAGGCAGGAACACAACACATCAATATATGCACAATACTATGAGAATTTTCTTGCAATGAGGCTTGGGGTGACAAAAATTGGAAAATAATTGTCTTGCTTCAAATAAAATAATGACACTATTGTCTGTGGAGATAAAACAAATTAGACACTGGCTAAATGAAGGGAATTAACACAAGAATGTTCAACACACACAAAAAAATAGCAGGTGAATAATAAAAAAAAATTCAGTAAGGACACAAATGCTGGGAGAAAAAAAAAATAACTGAGACAACACTGAGTTGTGATGCAGAATGTAAGATAAGTTACTGAATTACTTCACTGTATAAATTACAAGGCAAGGAACACAGTACTGTGAACACACGATAATTGTGAAGTGTAAGCACAAGGTTATACTGCTTATATATTGCACACAACAAGGAAAAACATTAAAGTACTTACTTCAAGTACATAAAAACAAAGAACACAACACAACAGACATAAAAATAAAGTACAAAAATTAACACTGAAGAAAGAAAAAAAAAATATTGCAAACAGGATATAATGAACATAGTCTAATCAAGAGTCACTGAATATCACTAAGAAATTACTGTCAAGAAAATTGTCTCAACACAGGCAAATGTCTCTATAAAAATATTATCACTGTGACGACGCTGCTGGAGAATGAGTAGTGATGGGAGGAGGATGGAGGTTGGTGTAGCTGGCGCAGGGTCCACTACTCTCAAACACGTTGACGCCTTGACGAATTTGCGCTTAAAACTACGATGGACTCACACATGAGGCTTTTACATAGGCGCACAGGGTCGAAGGAACACTCTTGTCTCTTGACCCCTTATGTGGTCCGTAAAATATGGTGCTAGAACCTGTTATAAGGGCACAAAAATGAAGTGGTATTGGTGGTGGTGTGAGTGCTTGAGGCAGCCACGCTGAAACACCAAGTGGGCCTATGGAATGAATGGCGTAAGCCACTCTGGGGACACCCACACTAGGCACGAAAATATTCTAAGCCAGGCTGGCTTAAAAACCCACAAAATACCACAACACCACAGGGATGGTAAAACACTCAGATCAGCTAGAACTGGAAGCACACAGCGATGGAGAAGGCTGTACCCACGTGGCTTGCTTGTGTACTGGGTTAAGTCACCTGGGTTACTTGCTGACTGGCTTGGCTTAACCATTCACACAGACTGGCTTGATAACTTGTAACGATAAGCGCAGCAGGGGTGGAAAGCTGGCTTAGCAGGCAAGGCTGGATGGTGTAGGACTGACTGGACTTTTCCCCCACAGACTGGCTTGGTGGCTTGGCTTACTTTGCAAACCTGGGTCAATCCCTCGGAAGTAATGCAAATAAGCAACTAAAACACCAAGACACAGACTGACCAGTAAGTAGGAAGCAATAGGCTGGTGAAAGCTTGCTTGGGGTAGCTGGCTTGGGATGTTGAGCGTCACCCATCTCGGGAGGCTTAATGTTCACGACCGGCTCAGTAGAAATTTAACTTCAGAAATCGCTGTAACTGTCAGAAATACAGGCCCTCCACTGGCACCATTTGTAGTGGGGGTTTGTAGGAGATATGAAGGTTGGAGATAAACACACTTGTTGGATGGTAACACTATATTGCAGAGTGTGAGAAGGGGGAGCCCAAACTGCCCTGTTGCCTGTTGTAGACCTATACAGGAACTGAGAGGGATCCGAGGCACGAAGGGCTCACAACAGAGTCACATGACGTCACACATGCTAGTCACTGAGCCTACCGACCAGGGAGCTTAAATATATACATGAATGATACGATCCACAATATACTACACAAGTATACATATAAGGGGATTCAGTAGCTATACTGAGAAAAGACCTGGGAGTGATTATGTCAGAGGATCTCACCTTCAAGGACTGTAACATTGTATCAATCGCATCTGCTAGAAAAATGACAGGATGGATAATGAGAACCTTCAAAACTAGGGATGCCAAGCCCAGGATGACACTCTTCAGGTCGCTTGTTCTATCTAGGCTGGAATATTGCTGCACACTAACAGCACTTTTCAAGGCAGGTGAAACTGCTGACCTAGATAATGTACA
The DNA here is from genome assembly GCF_038502225.1 of Cherax quadricarinatus. Lineage (NCBI taxonomy): Eukaryota > Metazoa > Arthropoda > Malacostraca > Decapoda > Parastacidae > Cherax > Cherax quadricarinatus. The sequence continues at coordinate 35,895,043 of NC_091301.1, read as the reverse complement.
GAGAACCTTCACGGCGCGCATATCGGAGATAAAACACCTCAGTTACTGAGAGTGCTTGAAGTTTCTGAACCTGTACTCCCTGGAAAGCAGGCGGGAGAGATACATGATTATATACACCTGGAAAATCCTACAGGGACTAGTACCGAACTTGCACACGAAAATCACTCACAACGAAAGCAAAAGACTCGGCAGACGATGCAACATCCGCCCAATGAAAAGCAGGGGTGTCACTGGCACGTTAAGAGACAACACATTATTATTATTATAATCAAAAAGAAGCGCTAAGCCACAAGGACTATACAGCAAAGAGACAACACAATAAGTGTCAGGGGCCCAAGACTGTTCATTTGCCTCCCAGCATACATAAGGGGGATTACCAATAGACCCCTGGCTGTCTTCAAGCAGGCACTGGACAAGCACCTTAAGTCGGTACCTGACCAGCAGGGCTGTGGCTCGTATGTTGGACTGCGTGCAGCCAGCAGTAACAGCCTGGTTGATTAGGCTCTGATCCACCATGAGGCCTGGTCACAGACCGGGCCGCGGGGGCGTTGACCCCAGAACTCTCTCCAGGTAAACTCCAGATAAACTCGTTCCTATCTTTTTCCTAAACCTCATGTCTCACATAAACAGAGATGTAAGCCACAGTACCGTGTCCTCCTTTGAGGACGATACCAGAATTTGCATGACTGTCATCCATTGAAGATACTGCAAATCTCCAAGCGGACATTAACCAAGTATTTAAACGGACCTCAAAAAGCAATATGAAGTTCAATGAAGACAGATTTCAACTCTACAATAAAGCGAGAAAATAATGTGAAGGACCTGGGGGTGATATTGTAAGAGAATCTCACTTTCAAAGATCACAGTGTGTCTGGCACATCTGCTAGGAAAATGATAGGATGGATAATGAAAACTTTCAAAGCTATGGATGCCAAGCCCATGATGATTCTGTTCATATCGCTTGTCCTCTCTAGGCTCGAGAATTGCTGTAGACTAACGGCCCCTTACAAGGTAGGCGAAACCGCTGACCTGGAGAACATACAGAGAACTTTCACTACATGAATAAGTACAATAAAGCATCTAAATTACTCCTTGGAAAGCGAGAAAGATGCATCATAATATACACTTGGAAAATTCTAGAGGGATTAGTACCAATCTTGCACACGAAAATCACTCCCTATGAAAACAAAAGACTCGACAGGAGATGCAACATTCCCCCGATGAAAAGCAGGGGCGTCACGAGTACACTGAAAGACAACACAATAAGTGTCAGGGGCCCAAGACTGTTCAACTGCCTCCCAGCATATATAACGGGGATTATCAATAGACCCCAGGCACTAAAAGTCAGTACCTGATCAGTCTGGCTGTCGTTCTTACGTTGGTTTACGAGCGGCCAGCTGTAACAGGCTAATTGATCAGTTCCTGATCAACCCAGGAGTCCAAATGGCCTGTTATCCTGGGTGTAAAGGGAGCAAAATAGACACAGAAAAGTTTTGACTTATATTATCCTTCACCTGTACACTACATACACTATGTACAGTGATAAGTATAGTGCACTCCACGGTAAGCAAGGCAGAATAGAAGCCACAAGAGAGCAGACCGTGATTCAACCAGCTCTAGAATGGGAATGACAAGGGCAGACAGGAGAGTGGTACCCACATAACCTCTGCGATTGCCAAAACCATCTTCTTATTGGCTGGAACCTGGTCACTAGTTGAACGACGGGGCCCCATCGTCAACTCTCTTAATACCTGGTTCACTGGTTAGGGGAGACAGCCTGGGACTGAGGGTGTGTACATGCGCCGAATAAAGGTTACGTACTCTTTGCATGCCACAGAGATCATCAATAGACCCCAGGCTGTCTTCAGGAAGACTCTAAACAGACACTAAAAGTCAGTACCTGATCAGTCTGGCTGTCGTTCTTACGTTGGTTTACGTGCGGCCAGCTGTAACAGGCTAGTTGATCAGTCCCTGATCCACCACGAGGCCAGGTCTCAGACCGGGTCGCTGGGGCGCTGACCACAGGTATACTCCAGGTATACTTTAAATACCTTGTAATATCTTCAACAACAATTTTCTTTGACTAGTGTTACTGTATAAACTAGAGAACCACAAAGACATTCGTACACCTTTATACATTAGTTATTAAGCCTCGGATTATGGTCTTTCTACTAATAAATAGATGTAAATGTAATAAAAAACACGCAGAGAAGGATATCAAAATTAGTCCACTATATAAAAAATAAGTAGACCGACTAGGTGACGTGAAACTATACTGGCAAGAAACTATACTGGCAAGAAACTATACTGGCAAGAAACTATACTGGCAAGAAACTATACTGGCAAGAAACTATACTGGCAAGAAACTATACTGGCAAGAAACACGTAGGATGAGGGAAGACATGAAGTATATAAGAGGAAAACAGGTTTAAAGAAGAAAGGTGTAAACAGAGTGCTAAGAATATCAAACCAAGAAAGAATTCAAAACAATGGATCTAAACGGAATAAATACACACTTAGGAAAGATTTAAGAAAGTACTGTTTTAGCAATAGAGATGTGCAGTAGACAAAACAAGCAATCTGCCAGGTAGAATCGTTCAAGGTAACACATATATGAGGGAGTAGGGTTGTTTTTGAGAAGGACCACCATGATCCTCTATCCTTACATTCTTATGTTCTTATATAGAGTTCTTGTAGACGCTGCTGTTGAGATAAGCGAGTAATTGAAGCTACACAACCAGACACCTACACTGAGCCTAACATCATGGACTAGTTCACACACACTCATACACGATACAGTTAAGGCTAGAATGTATGAAGGTGTAGGATGCTTAACACACTTACTACCACACACCTGGTTACTTGCGTGTGTGTACAGAGTGCCCAATATACCTGCATGATGTTTTCAAAGAGCCTACACACACATGCATGATACAGGGAAGGGGTGTATGTGTGTGTTTCTGTACTTGTATATGTGAAGCAAGTTGCACACACACATCTACAGGTGTACGTGTATGTGTAGGAAATCACAACACTTGGAAATACAGGTGTGTTTGCGGGTGCAGCATACCACACATACCATCGAAACACAGGTATGTGTATATGCATAAGAGACCACACACACTTGAATGATACAGGTGAGTATGAGCAGGTGTAGGTCATACCTGCTCAAGACGTGTGTGTGAGAATGTGTGGTGTGAAGGTGTAGTCACACACACACACCTACAAGAGAGGGTACCTACTTTTCTTCCTCTCTGGCCACTCCTCAGCAGGGATGCGTTCGTCAGTGTAAGGGATGTCAGCTAGCTTGAAGATCCAGCGAGTGAGCTCGGCTCGTCCCATGGCATCGAAGTAGATGAGCTTATACTCCGGCATCCTGGCTCACGTGATCACTGTTTGGAGCAGAGGAGATGGGGTCACTGTGTGAGGAAGAGGAGATGGAGTCACTATTTGGGAGAGAGGAGACAAGAATCACACTATACTTAAATCCTTGGCGGGTTGGACTTAGACAAAAGAAGAGTACATACGACATCATAATGTAAAGAAACATCGTCAGCTCAGGAACTTTTGCAACATAAAGTAGAACCTCCACCATAAAGTCACCTGACATGGGTCTTTCATAAGGAAACCTGTTCAGTGCAGTTATCAGTGTTGAGTTGGCGTTGCTAAACTGCGGAGTCTAAGTTCAACTGCGGGTGCTTGAGTGGAATCTTGGATCCTAAGTGTGTTCTGGGATTCTTAAGTAGACTCTGGGCTCCTAGGTGTGTCCTGGTATGCTTGGGTAATGTCTGGGATCCTAGGTGTGTCCTGGGATGCTTGGGTAGAGTCTGGGATCCTAGGTGTGTCCTGGTATGCTTGGGTAGAGTCTGGGATCCTAGGTGTGTCCTGGTATGCTTGGGTAGAGTCTGGGATCCTAGGTGTGTCCTGGGATGCTTGGGTAGTCTGGGCTCCTAGGTGTGCCCTGGGATGCTTGGGTAGAGTCTGGAATCCTAAGTGTGTTCTTGGATTCCTGGGTAGAGTCTGGGATCCTAGGTATGTTCTGGGATGCTTGGATAGAGTCTGGGATCCTAGGTGTTTCCTGGGATGCTTGGGTAGAGTTTGGGCTCCTAGGTGTGCCCTGGGATGCTTAGGTAGAGACTGGGTTCCTAGGTGTGTTCTGGGATGCTTGGGTAGAGTCTGGGATCTTAGGTGTGTTCTGGGATGCTTGGATAGAGTCTTGGATCCTAGGTGTGTTCTGGAATGCTTGGGTGGAGTCGTGCCTGTGGTCTGGGACCAACGACACAGTCACAATACTCGTTAAAACTACACCCTCTTCAAACTTGAGTCACAATATAATGTACAGGTTCCTGAGGCTCTCCCCTTCAACTCTCTATCACCCTCCATCCTTCCCCTCACACTCTGCCAATATAAGTGTTACCACCCAACTAGTGTTTTTATCTCCAACCATCATATCTCCACGAACCCTCTCAACAAATGGTGCCAGCGGTGAGCGCGTAAATTTGATATTTACGTAGATGTATGGAGATTAACTTCTATCAGCCGACGGACATTGTGTGTCGACCGCATGGGAGCCTAGGAGCCAGCTACCCCGACCAAGCACTCACCAGCCTGTTTGCTTCCTGCTTCCTGGTCAGTCTTTGTGTCTTAGTGTTTTATCTGTTTATCTTCATTACTTCCGAGGGGTTGACCCGGGTTTGCAAATTAAGCCAAGCCTCCAAGCCAGTCTGTGGGGGAGGGAGTCAAGCCCTGTGCCATCCAGCCTGTCTTAAGTACCAGCCTTGCCTGCTAAGCCAGCTTTCCACCCTGCTGTGCTCATCATTACAAGTTCTCAAGCCAGTCTGTGTGAAGGGTTAAGCCAAGCAAGCCAGCAAGCCAACTAACCCAGATGACTAAACCCAGTACTCAAGCAAGTCATGTGAGTTCCAGCCTTCACCGTCACTTTGTGCTCCCAGTTCTAAGCCATCCTGAGTGCTTATACCATCCCTGTGGTGTTGTGGTCTTTTGTGGGTTTTTAAGCCAGCCTGGCTTAAAATATTTTCGTGCCTAGTGTGGGTGAACCCAGAGCACATGGGTTACGCCACTTATCCAGTCAGCCTAGGCCACCAACTAGTGTCCCAGTGCGCTGCCTTCACCCACACCTACCCACCACCATTGTTTTTTTACCGTTATATTCGGGTCCTAGCACCTTATTTTACGGCTCACATAGCGAGTCAAGACCCAAGATTGTTTCCTGGTACGTCTGCGCCAACAAAAAATGCCTAGCTATGTGGGTTCCTCGAGTTTAAGCTCAAATTCTTCGAGAAATCGCCGAGAAGAGATCGCTACCAACCAGGAGGCTCGACAACCTTCCACCACCACCTTCATTCTCCACTGACGTCGCTCCAGTGATAATAAGCTTTTTATAGAGATATTTGCAAGTGTTGAGACATTTTTTTGTTCTCAGTGATTTCTAAGTGACATTTCTTTTTCAGTGATTTCTTAGTGACATTCAGTGACATTTGATTAGACTCAGTATTCATTACATTCTGTTTGCAATTTATATATTTTTTTTCTTTAGTGTTTAAATTTTCGTGCTTTATATTTATGTCTGTTGTGTTGTGTACCTTTATATAAATATATATATATATATATATATATATATATATATATATATATATATATATATATATATATATATATATATATATATATACTTGAAGTAAGTACTTTTTCGTTTTTCTCTGTTGTGTGCAATATATAAGCAGTGTGGAAAATACTGTATATTTTCCGGAAATACGGTAATTTATAGGTAAATATTGTATATAATAAAAATTATGTTATCGAAAATGGGAAACCCTGCGCCTGCGCAGAAGGGACTCGCCATTGTTATTTGAATTGGACACAAACGTTAGTGAATAATGTGAAGAATTTTCGTGCTCTATAGGTAAAATTGGGCTGACACCTCTCAAATAGGAGGCGAAATTGTTGGATGTGCATTCCTGCATAACTTGAGATATCAGGCGACTGGACAAGACAGCTCCAGGAACCTCAGATAAGTTTTATGTTGTAACTCTGGCCAGTGTTATTTTCATATAGACAGTGAGGTTTTCTGAGTATGATACAACTTAATCTCCAGTCAAATTGGTGAGTGATATTAAGATATATTCTCCTTCTGTTATGTATATATGTTTATATATAATCCTTTATTAATTTAATATACAGTCCACCAATTTTTATTTACCAGAATTCTTGTTGATGCATCTTTCATTTGTAATTAATAGGTCTAGAGCAACTTGTGGATAAGACAGTTGTAGGTATCGAAGGGGGACATTTTTTGCGACCTAGGTGTCCCAAATTCCTACTTGTCTAACTGATAAATAATAATTATCTTTGTTCATTTACTGTTATGTACATAATGATACATTTAGATAAATGTAATTTTCCACTAGCAGTATAAACTTGTGTTTACACTTCACAATTATCGTGTGTTCACAGTACTGTGTTCCTTGTCCAGTAAGTTATGAAGTAAAGTAATTCAGTAACTGTTATCTTATATTCTGCATCACAACTCAGTGTTGTCTCAGTTATTTTTTCCCCAGCATTTGTGTATTCTTGCTGATTTTATATTAATTCATTTCTGATTTTACTGAGTGTTGAACATTCTTGTGTTAATTCTTTTTATTTATCCAGTGTCTAATTTGGCCTATCTTCACAGACAATAGTGTCATTATTTTGTTTGAAGCAAGACAGTTATTTCCAGTTTTTGTCAACACAAGACCTTATTGCAAGAAATTATCATAGTGTTGTGTATATATTGATGTGTTGTTGCTGCCTCATTGTAAGAGTTAACCTTTCTCTGTTTTGTATTTTATGCCCCCTATTATTCTTCATATTTCATTGAACAACTTCATTCTTAGTGCAATTTTTAACTTCTTTTTTTAAAGTAAATCATTCTTTTGCTTGTTCAGTAAGTGTTGCTTAAGCTGCAGTTAAGAGTTAAAGTGTTCAGTCAGTTCATTCCTTGATAATTTTTTTATTGTCCTTGTAAACTGCATTTTCTTGTGTGTGCAATTTTTTTATTACTGCAATATTAACTCATTCTGCAATGACTCTTGTGCAAGTATTGTGCTGCCATTAATTGTTTCTTTCAGAAAATTTTTATGTAGTGTAGTGTTGTGCAGCAGTTTTTGATTAGTAATTGTTCATTGCAATATTGTTACAGTTTATTTCAGTGTAATATTCTGTGATTTCAGTTTTATATTTCTTGTTCTGGACATAATATTTCAGTCTTTGTGTGTCTCTTTATTTTAATTTTTTTAGAGAATTGCTTTCCCAGTTTCTTTTAATTTTTCACAAGATTTATTGATTCTATTTTATCATTTTTGATTGATTTATCATTTAATGTTAAATTTCTTTATTGAATTGAGAGTAAAAGCAACTCACTGTGCCATTAATTCAAATTAAAGTAAATTTGCGTAAATTTGATCTGAGTAAAATATACTTTCTCTTGATCATCAAAGTTTTTCCTTCTCCAGTTGATTGTTTTATGTGAGTTTTCCTTGCTCTACAGTGTGACTTGTCATTTTTCTTTACTTATGCAGAATAATTAAGTATTTTCTTCCCGTTTAAGCTTACTGTGACATATATTCTCTATATTATTCTTGCTTTTATGTCCTTAAGTAAGTTCCCTGAGAAGATGTCCCAGTCACTTTTGAATGCTCACTCAGTGTATCGTGCCAGTCAAAGTCAATATGAATCAGCCCACAGTCCCAATATCCCCTTACTGACTGAAAGACAATACCTAGCCCTTGAGCAATGTGTTTGTTCTCACAGCTTGTATCTGAGATTTGTTAAAGTACTGCAAAATGTGAAGTTCAGATTAAGTTCCTATAGATCCGTGAATTACTTATAACCGTAGCCGAGCGGTCAGGCACTAGTAATACTGTCACTCCTGTCTGGAATCCAGCCACAATATCGTGCACGCAGGATAGTGTACAGTTACCTTGGGTTTCAGAGGTACCTCAGACAACTCTGGGTACTGAGACTACTATCTCTGCGATGACGACTTGTTTAAGTAGTCGTTCCCTCCAGGGGACGCTTTGTGAAGAACGTTACTTGTAATGAGTTACGCCATCTCTTGCTGATGTCACAAGCCATTGCAAAAAGACGTTTCTGTGGTTAGTGTATTCACTTGAGTGTTGTTGCTGTTCTTTGTGTTCCAGATGGTGATACTATCCTTGTTGACAGTAATCCTTGCAATGTAAAAAGTTGTTTCTCGAGTAACCTTCACATGTTGTTAACGTTTATGAGAGCAGTCTCTTTATAGCTGATACCTCGTGTCACTGTGTGCGACTCAGAATGAATACCAGTATTTTCAACCGTGTTCATTTCTTTTCCCCTGTGCTTGCAGTGAGCGATAGTAGATCCGTTCTCTCTTGCTCATATTTCGTGTTATAGCGTTACTTTTTCAACCGGGAAGAGTCATCCACTCCACCGAGTTTGTTCATTCCTCCAGTAAGAAAGAACAGATCCCATGTGGTCTGGTGTGATTCGATTCCTGCTCCAGGAAGATCTTGTTCTGACTGTGAAGCCACCAGCACCCATTAGTGACTTTGTAATGAGCTAAGAATTACTGCATCGAACAACCGAGTTGGGTACCCCAAGTAGAAGGGTATACAAATTAGTAATTCCACAGTCACTAGTGAATGTAGCTCTACAGCTAGTTCACGATGTACCAGGTGTTGCACACCCTGGTATGGATCGTTCAGTAAAACAAGCAACTGATATTTCCGAGTATGTTAAGAAATGTGGTGTCTCTATGCAACATAAAGAAAATGTCAATGATCCAAATCCTATCCAGGTGTATCCCACCACGAGTGAACCATGGGAAAGAGTTGCCATTGATCTGTTAACCAATTTCCAATGTTCCCTCCAAGGTAACAAACATCCGTGTGTTATGGTAGATCATTTCACCAAATATTGAGAGTTAGTTCCAATTGCAGATAAGACTGCCGAGACTGTAGCTAAAGCTTTCAAGGAGCATATAATCTGTAGGCATACCACCCCTAAGTCCCTGGTAACAGATAATGGAGGCGAATTCTGTAATGAAATTCATGAAAATTTGTGTACCTTGTACAAGATTTCTAAATCCACCATTGTTCCTCATCATCCTGTCAGCAATGGGTTAGCAGAACGAACCAATAAGAAAGTACTTGATGTCTTGAGAGCCACTATCAACCCCAATAGTGAAACCTGGGATGAAGTTATACCTGATGTTCAATGTGCCATAAATTCTGCTTACACTGCTTCCATAGGTGACACTCCACATTATGCATTATATGGAATAGACAAGCATTTGCCTTATGAGTTGTTATATTCTGCACCGAAACCCAATTACAACCCTGATGATTTCATAGCAACTCGTACCAGCTTAGCTCAAAGTGTTTTTAGAAGAATCTGTGAGACACTTCATAAGTCAACGGCAGAATTTACAAGAATAACTAATAGCCGTGCTAAGCTGATCAAAGTTAAAGTGTGTTTGAGAGTAATGCTGACTAAGTTCAACAAAACATCCGCAATGCCTAAGCTCGATCAAAAGTTTGTTGGTCCTTATCAAGTAGTTGAACATATCAATGGCAATAAGTATAAGGTTAGAGAAATTAGTACTGGTCAGTATAAGGAATCGCATTCAGATCATATGAAGTTAGTATACGATGTTGAGGATGATATTTCTACCCAGACTAATGTGACAGATGCTGACAATCCTCCTGACTCTGTACCCTCTACCTCTAACACTGAGTCAGATGATCAACCTGAATGTTGTTATTCTTTGCCTACACAGCAAGTAATGAGAAACCTCCAAGTATCTTTTGTAGATACTTGTTCAGATCTCCCTCAGTCTAGGCATGTGTTAGCCATTGAAAAAGAATTCGATCCTCGCAAAGACGATAATCATTCTGCATATGTAAATCTTACCCTCGCAGAGTTGGGTTTAAATGTACATAGTCTGTATAATTAGATGTTCAAGTTGTCAACTGTGTGTTTATTATTAGCTGATCAGTGTTCAGAAACTTTTTGTGTGTGTGTGTTCACGTTCCCTCCGAATTCTGAGATTTAGCAATATGACCTGTGCATGCATGGTCTGCCTGTTAATTACTTTCACCCTTGTAAATATATATTCTTCCTCAGGATCCGTAGAGTGCATGAATACAGATCGATCGATCAGTTCCATCTTTTTTTATACTATGATTTGTCCCTCTAATTTGTAATGCATTACGATACCATCCATTAGTTCTAAGTTACATATGTCTTTGCTATTATATAGAATCAGCCCAGAGCCACCTTCCTGTTCAGCCTATAGCATAGTATTGTATGTCAAGACGACATAAAATACTATGCTATTGTTAGTTCCAGACTTTGGAACAGAACTTCTCCAGGCTGAGGGACTGACAATCTCAAATCTACGACTTCAAGGGTGATGGGCTGATTACATCGTCTTCACATCTCTGCTGCTTCTGCCTACTTTTTGTACTTGGCTGAAGAAGCCTACTGTGTAGGGAAAACGTTTCAGAATAAAGCTGCCTAAATCTTGCCTATGTGTCTTACCTACCAACTTGTCGGTATTGTATACCATTTTGATATTCGAGGTTTGAGACACTTATGCAGCATATGGGAATCTTTATTCAGGAAACGTTTCGCCACACAGTGGCTTCATCAGTCCAATACAAAGAGGAAGGCGTAAGGAGAGGAGGAGAATGAGGTAATCAGTCCCTCAACCTGGATTCGATGTGTTCAGTCCATCAATCTTGTAGAATGTACAGCATATGGCCGTAGACGTGGCTTATATACTGTAGTGAGGTGAGGTGAAGCAGGTGGAGGCGGGGTCATAGTGGTACCATCCACTAGTCGAAGTAGGTCTTCGTCACAACTGTCAGACACAGCAGCATCATGGGATCTTGTTACAAAGAATTCTTCAACACTTGTTCAACCTTTGGACGAAGACCTACTTCGACTAGTGGATGGTACCACTATGACCCCGCCTCCGCCTGCTTCACCTCACCTCACTACAGTATATAAGCCACGTCTACGGCCCTATGCTGTACATTCTACAAGATTGATGGACTGAACACATCGACTCCAGGTTGAGGGACTGATTACCTCATTCTCCTCCTCTCCTTACGCCTTCCTCTTTGTATTGGACTGATGAAGCCACTGTGTGGCGAAACGTTTCCTGAATAAAGATTCCCATATGCTGCATAAGTGTCTCAATCTTCAACTTGTCGGTTTTTCAAACCATTCATCACACATTTTGATATTCACAGTGCCCTTCCTATTATACGCGCCTGTTCCTCCATCTTCTGCACTAATCTCTTGAGAGGAACTGTGTCGAAGGCCTTCCTGCAGTCCAGGAAAATGCAATCAGCCCACCCCTCTCTCTCGAGTCTTACTTCTGTTACCTTGCCATAAAACTCCAGAAGGTTTGTGACACAGGATTTGCCTTCCATAAATCCATGCTGGTTTTTGTTTATAATCTTGTTTCAATCCAGGTGATCCACCACTCTCCTCCTGATAATCTTCTCCATGACTTTGCATACTATACACATCAGAGACACTAGTCTGTAGTTTAGTGCCTCGTTTCTGTCTCCTGTGTGTCATATACTGTGCCATAAGCCTGTGTATCGTATACTATGTTGCTAGACCAGGTATGTCGCATTCTCTGTCACAAATCCATGTGTGTCATACACTATACCTCTAAACTGTGTGTTGTATTCTGTGTCAAAAGCATGTGTGTAGCATACTGTGTCACCAACCATTGTACTCACCTAACTGTGGTTGCAGAGGTTGATTCATAGCTCCTGTTCCCTCTCCTTCATTGGTTGCTACTAGGTCAACTCTCCCTCGTCCATGTGCTTTATCGTACCTGTTCCTAAAGCTGTTTATGGATCCTGTATCCACTACACCACTCTCCAGACCGTTACACTTCTTGGCAACTCTATCACTGAAGCAGTACTTCCTAATATCTCTGTGACTCGTCTGAGTTTTCAACTTCCAGCTGTGACCCCTTGTTGCTGTGTCACATCTCTGAAATATTATGTCCCTGTCCCTTATCACAGTGCTCTGTGGCCTGGTGGCAAAAGCTCTCGCTTCACACGGTAAGGGTCCGGGTTCGATTCCCGGTGAAGGGGTGGAAACATTGGGGAAGGGTTCCTTACACCGGTTGTCTACGTTCACCCATCAGTAAAATGGGTACCTGGGTGTTAGTCGACTGGTGTGGGTCGCATCCTGGGACAAAACTGACCTAATTTTCCCGAAATTCTCTGCATAATAAGCTAGGTCTGTATATCTTGTTCATAAGAATAACATAGGAACATAAGAAAGAAGGAACACTGCAACAGGCCTACTGAACCATGTGGAGTAGGTCCATGTCCCCCCCCCGGATTAGCCCAATGACCCCACCCCCTTGGATTAGCCCAATGACCCACCCGTCTGGTCACCTCCACTCAAGGATGGAGCACGGCACCAGACCCAGCAGCACAAGCTAGTCAGGTCCAACTCACACCCACCCACACCCATTCATGTATGTATCTAACATATTTTTAAAACTACACAACTTTTTAGCCTGAATAACAGTACTCGGGAGTTTGTTCCACTCATCCACGACTCTATGACCAAACCAGTGCTTTCCTATATCCTTCCTGAATCTGAATTTTTCCAACTTCAAACAATTGCTGCTAGTCCTGTCTTGGCTGAAAATTTTCAGCACGCTATTTACATCCCCTTTATTTATTCCTGTTTTCCATTTATACACCTTGATCATATCCCCCCTAATTCTACGCCTTTCGAGAGAGTGCAGATTCAGAGCCCTCAGTCTATCCTCATAGGGAAGATTTCTGATACATGGGATCATCTTTGTCATCCTCCTCTGTACGTTTTCCCAGAACATTTAAATCCATTCTGTAATATGGTGACCAGAACTGAGCAGCATAGTCTAAATAAGGCCTAACCAAGGATATATAGAGTTGAGGAACAACCTGAGGACTTTTATTACTTATACTTCTAGATATGAAGCCAAGAATTCTGTATTCTTTACTGCAAACACTAATGCACTGTTGTCTTGGTTTTAGATTACTGCTAACCAGAACTCCTAAATCCTTTTTGCAATCAGTAGTATTAAGATCTACATTATTTAGTTTATATGTGGCATGGTTATTTAACTGTCCAACATATAGAACTTTGCATTTGTCAATATTAAACTGCATCTGCCACTTCTCCGACCATTGCATCAGTCTATTCAAATCATCGTGGAGTGCTCTAGTGTCCTCATTAGAATGAACTGGATGGCCTATTTTGGTGTCATCAGCAAATTTGCTTATGTCGCTATTTATTCCCTCATCTATGTCGTTTATGTAAATTGTGAACAACAACGGGCCCAATAATGACCCCTGAGGAACACCGCTTGTGACGTGCCCCCATTCTGATTTCTCCCCATTTATGCCAACTCTCTACTGCCTATTTGTCAGCCATGCCTCTACCCAGGAAAAAATTTCTCCTCCTATTCCGTGTGCCTTAAGTTTCCTTAATAGCCTCTTGTGTGGAACTCTATCGAAAGCCTTACTGAAGTCCATACGTACAATATCATATTCATTACCATGATCTACCTCCTCAAACACCTTAGTGAAAAAAGTTAGTAAATTCGTAAGACAGGAATGCCCCTTTGTAAAACTGTGTCGAGATTCATTAATCAATTTATGCTTATCAAGATGGCTACGAATTGCTTTGGTAATTATTGATTCCATAAATTTTCCCACTATGGAGGTAAGGCTTATTGGTCTATAGTTCGAAGCCAAGGACCTGTCACCTGCCTTGTAAATAGGTATTACATTTGCCATATTCCACTTATGAGGCACTAAGCCAGTTCGTAGTGACATGTTAAAAAGATTAGCCAAAGGTATGCTAAGTTCCTCTTTACATTCCTTTAACACCCTTGCAAACAGTTCATCAGGACCTGGGGATTTGTTAGGTTTTAGCTTTATTTGCCTGAGGACCATGTCACTAGTTACCACAATCGTACATAGTTTATTATCCTGTTCAACATAATCTAATATTTCAGGAATATTGCTAGTATTTTCGTGGGTGAAAACTGAGAGGAAGTAGGTATTGAGAATTTCACACATATCCTTATCACTGTCAGTGATCTGACCAGAGTTACTCTTAAGTGGGCCAATCTTGTCCCTAATCTTACTTCTGTTTACTTGAAAGAACCCTTTTGGGTTAGTCTTTGAATCTTTTGCGATCTTAGCCTCATAATCCCTTTTTGCTTTTCTTATTCCTTTCTTTATTTCTCTCTTTAATTGAATATATTGATTTCTTAACTGCCCATCCCCTCTTCTGATACGCCTATATATGCCTCTCTTTTGACCAATGAGATGTTTTAATCTATTGTTCATCCATTTGGGATAATTTTTGTTAGATCTAATTTCCCTACTCGGAACAAAAGTTGTCTATTGGCAACCAAGATCACCTACCTGACCCATAGTCAGGACATCTCAATTTAGCCCACCCAGGTAATTTTTCAGTCTAATGAAGTCGGCCAAGTGAAAATCTGGGACAGAGATTTGATTGCATTTATCTGGGTAATTCCATGATATATTGAAACTAAGTGATTTGTGATCACTTTCCCCAAGCTCATCATTAACCTCAAGATTATTAATTAGTGAATCTTTTTTGGCAAGAACCAAGTCAAGCAGATTGTTTCCTCTAGTTGCTTCTGTCATAACCTGTTCTAAAAAGCAATCCTGAACCGTATCAAGAAAGTCACTAGACTCAAGATTTCCAGTCATATTGTTCCAGTCAGTTTGTCAAAAGTTAAAATCTTCCATTATCACAACATTTTCATATCTAGATGCCTTATGAATTTCATCCCATAACAGCTTACTGCACTCCCTATCAAGGTTTGGGGGCCTATAAATCACACCCAAAATTAATTTGTCACGTCCCTCGAGAAACTGTAGCCAAACAGATTCTGTGTTCGATGTTTCTAATCTTATATCATGTCTAAGACAACAATTTAAATTTTCTCTGACAAACATCGCCATTCCACCACTCTTCCTGTTGACCCTATTAGTGTGGAATAGTTTATAACCCTGTATGTTGCATTCAGAAGGCCTTTCTTTATCTTTCAGGTTGAACTAGGTCTCTGTTATACCAATAATATCTATATTGCCTACACTTGCAAGTAATCTTAGCTCATCTATCTTATTTCTTAGACTCCTACTATTTGTATAGTAAACCTTAAGGGAGCTAGTTACTCGTTGTCCTCTACTATCCCTCTTTGTTGATCAATTGATTTGCCATTACTAGCAACTTTATTTTGAATATTGTCTTTTAAACATATCCCTGAGGTATCCCGGTAATAACTGCTGTTTTTAACCCTAATGCTGCTGCCTGATTGTTTCCCACAAACACCCATACCTCTATAATCTATGAGTTTAAATTTCTAGACAAGTTATTAATTACCCTCTCAATTGAATTGGCTAATGCAACCACTCCATCCCCAGCATACATATTACGTTTGCCGAAGAATAGGTCCAAGTTATCAATGAATGGGGTTGCAAGTTCCTTGCAGTGCCTCTCTAGCCAGCAATTTATACCAATTGCCCTAGACATCCATTCATTGGCCACTCTTTTTCTAGGCAAGATGCTACATATGACTGGGATCCCTCCGTTAGACCTAACTACTTCTATGGCTGACCTGTACTTATCCAGCAGCTCCTCTCTCCTGCCCTTCCCAATGTCATTACCCCCAGCCCTAACACAGATAATGGGTTTGTTCCCATTACCTGCCATAATATTATCCAACCTGCTGACTATGTCACCAACACCAGCTCCTGGGAGGCACACTCTCTGTCTGACATTTCTGTCTCTGTTACAAAATGCACGGTCCATATATCTTACCTGAGAATCGCCTACTATTAAAATATTCTTACCCTGATTAGCAAAGGAATCAGTGGCACCTTCATCTTCACTAACCATTGAAGTACACTCGTCTTGGAGAACAGAGAATCGATTTCCTACCTTCACATCTTCTCTATTAACTCTCCTCATCTTCCTCCTTACCAGCTAAATACTTCTTACACTCGCTCCCAAACTCATCTATGCGAAGCTTCAGCTTCCTATTTTCCTCCTGAAGAAGTAGAATCTTCTTCAACACTTGAACCTGAGACTGTAAAACACTACAACAAGCCATGGTGCTTGGTAACAGCCCATTCGAACTCCCAAGAGCTTAGGCAGGTATGACATGTACTTGTAATAAATGAAGATATTATATTATTATCATATCCCTCCTATCCCTCCTATCCTCCATGGTTGACAGGTTGGTTTCCTTTAACCTCTTCTCGTAGGACAAACCCCTCAGTTTCAGGACTAGTCTTGCTGCAAACCTTCGCACTTTCTCTAATTTCTTGACGTGCTTGACCAGGTGTGGGTTCCATACCAGTGCTGCATACTCCAGTATGGGCCTGACGTACACAGTGTACAGTGGCCTGAATGACTCCTTACTTAGATGTTGAAACGCTGTTCTCAGGTTTGCTAGGTGTCCATATGCTGCAGCATATGGTTGATGTGTGCCTCAGCCGATGTGTTCGGTATGATGCTTTCCCCATGATCCTTTTCCTTGAGTAAGTTTTTCAGCCTCTGACCTCTTAGGCTGTACTCCATTTGCGGTCTTCTTTGTCCTTTCTCAAGCTTCATAACTTTGTACTTGCTGCAATTAAACTCCAGGAGCCATTTGTCGGAGGAGGTTTGCAACCTGTTTAGATCCTTTTGTAGGCTTACCTGATCCTCATCCGCTTGTATTCTTCTCAGTAGTTTCACACCGTCTGTGAACAGGGACACTCCTGAATCCATCCCTTCCATCATGTCATTCACATATACAAGAAAGTGCACCGGGCCTAGGACTGACCCTTGTGGAATCCCACTCGATACAAACACCCACTCTGACACCTCGTCATGTAACTACATATGTTGTTTCTTTCCTGTCAGGTATTCCCTGATCCACTGCAGTACTCTCCTTCCTATTCCAGCCTGCTCCTCCAGCTTTTCAGTCAGTCTCATGTGTTGTACTGTGTCGACAGCCTTTTACAATCTAAGAAGATGCAGTCTACCCATTCCTTTCTTTCCTGTCTTACTTCTGTTACTTTGTCACAGAACTCCAATAGGTTTCTGATGCAGAATTTTGCTTCCCTGAAGCCGTGCTGATTACCATGTATGAGTCCATTCCTTTCAAGGTGCTCCACCACTCTTTTCCTGATAATCTTCTCCATAACTTTACATACAATACATGTCAGCGACACTGGTCCATAATTTAGTGTAGCCTGTCTGTCTGCTTTCTTAAAAATTTGAACTACATTTGATGTCTTCCACACCTCAGACAGTTGCCTTGTCTTGATAGATTTATTAAAGATGGTTGTTAGTGGCATACACAGTGCATCTGCTCCCTCTCTCAGAACCCAAGAAGAGATATTATCATGGCCCATCGCCCTCTAGGTATCTAGTTCCCTTTAGCAGTTTCTTAACCTACTCCTCGGTTGTATTCAGTGTATTCAGCACTTGCTGGTGCATACTACCAACTCGTTTTGCTGGAATCCTCTCTGTCTCCACTGAGAATATCTCCCTGAATCACGAACTGAGCTCTTCACATACTTTCTAGTTGTTCCCTGTAAACTCCCCTCCTTCCTTCCTCAGCCTGACTACCTGGTCCTTGATTGCTGTTTTCCTTCTGATATGGCTGTATAATAACTTTGGGTTAGATTTTACTTTTGATGCTATGTCATTCTCGTACTGACACTGAGCTTCTCTCCATATCCATGCATTTTCATTTCTGGCTCATCGGCTCAACTAACTGTTTTCCTGGGTACTTTTCCTATTATACTGTTCCATACATCTAGCACACTTGGTTTTGGCCTCTCCACACCTCCTGGTAAACTATGGGCTCACTCTTGTCTTTACGTTGTTTCTGTTGCTCCTTGGTAAGAACTTCTCCATGGCCTCCCTGCACTCTGTGGTAACGTGTTCCATCATTTGCTTACCAACTGCACCTCATGTAGGAATTGCCTCATACTTGTGTAGTTCCATTTTTGGAAGTTTTGCTTCTTCCATCCTTCTCATACTGCTTCATTTTCCATTTTAACTCTACTATGTATTCAGAACTCAAGACCATGCAATTGCCAGTGCCTAGGGGTCTTTTGTGTGTGATATCCCCTATATCTGAACTGTTCAAGGTGAATACATGGTCCAGCTTTGCTAGTTCATCGTCTCCTCTCTCTCTCTCTGGTTGTGTTCCTAACATGTTGGTACATGAGGTTTTCCAGCACCACCTCTAGCATCTTGGCTCTCCACATCTCTGGTCCTCCATGTGGCTCCAGATTCTCCCAGTCAATGCCCTTATGATCAAAATCCCCCATGATGAGTAACTTTGCCGTGCTCATATGGGCCCTTCTGGCAACTTCGGCAAGTGTGTTCACCATCACTCTGTTCCTCTCATCGTATTCCTGTTTTGGGCTCCTTCTCTTTGGTGGCAGGTTGTACATCACTGCTATCATCACTTCTGGGCCCCCAGTATGAAGTGCTCTTACTGTGTAGTCATCCGCTACTCTTCTGACTAGTCCTCCCATCTCCTCCAAACGCCATTGGTTTTTGATGAGTAGTACAACTCCTCTGCCCCCTCTGCTCTCCCTGTTTTCCCTCAGGATCTGATAACCAGACGAAGATCGCTTATGATATCACTTTATTCGTATACTTTGTCACTAGCCTGTGCGAGTCATATACCATATGAATAACGTGTGTGTGTTGTACATTGTCACAAGCACGTGTTTGTCGTATACTGGGCCAGCAACCATTGTTTGTATTAGTATGTCACTAGTTCGTGTGTCATATACTGTGTCACCAACCATTGTTTGTAGTATTATGTCAGTAGCTCCTGTGTGTCGAATACTGTATCAAGAACCGTGTGTGTCATATACTGTCTCACCACGCCATGTGTGTTGTATACCGGGTCAACAGGATGTTTGTGTCATAAACTGTCACTAGCCAATGTGTTGCAACACTGATACTTGTGACACACTGACACTTGCCACACTGGTACTTGTGATGCACTGATACTTGTCACACACTGATATCTGTGACACACTGATTCCTGTGATACTGATACCTAAAACACCCTAACACTTGTGACACACTGGCACTTGCGACACAATGAAGCCTGTGACACACTAACACCTGTGACACATTGATACCTGTGACACAGTGATTCCTGTGACACACAAACACCTGTGACACACTGACACTTATGGCATACCTGGAGTTCACCTGGAGAAAGTTCAGGGGGTCAACGCCCCCGCGGCCCGGTCTGTGACCAGGCCTCCTGGTTGATCAGAGCCTGATCAACCAGGCTGTTGCTGCTGGCTGCACGCAAACCAACGTACGAGCCACAGCCCGGCTGATCAGGAACCGACTTCAGGTGCTTGTCCAGTGCCAGCTTGAAGACTGCCAGGGGTCTGTTGGTAATCCCCCTTATGTATGCTGGGAGGCAGTTGAACAGTCTCGGGCCCCTGACACTTATTGTATGGTCTCTTAACGTGCTAGTGACAACCCTGCTTTTCATTGGGGGGATGTTGCATCGTCTGCCAAGTCTTTTGCTTTCGTAGTGAGTGATTTTCGTGTGCAAGTTCGGTACTAGTCCCTCTAGGATTTTCCAAATGTATATAATCATGTATCTCTCCCGCCTGCGTTCCAGGGAATACAGTTTTAGGAACCTCAAGCGCTCCCAGTAATTGAGGTGTTTTATCTCCGTTATGTGCGCCGTGAAGGTTCTCTGTACATTTTCTAGGTCAGCAATTTCACCTGCCTTGAAAAGTGCTGTTAGTGTGCAGCAATATTCCAGCCTAGATAGAACAAGTGACCTGAAGAGTGTCATCATGGACTTGGCCTCCCTAGTTTTGAAGGTTCTCATTATCCATCCTGTCATTTTTCTAGCAGATGCGATTGATACAATGTTATGGTCCTTGAAGGTGAGATCCTCTGACATGATCACTCCCAGGTCTTTGACGTTAGTGTTTCGCTCTATTTTGTGGCCAGAATTTGTTTTGAACTCTGATGAAGATTTAATTTCCTCGTGTTTACCATATCTGAGTAATTGAAATTTCTCATCGTTGAACTTCATATTGTTTTCTGCAGCCCACTGAAAGATTTGGTTGATGTCCGCCTGGAGCCTTGCAGTGTCTGCAATGGAAGACACTGTCATGCAGATCCGGGTGTCATCTGCAAAGGAAGACACGGTGCTGTGGCTGACATCCTTGTCTATGTCGGATATGAGAATGAGGAACAAGATGGGAGCGAGTACTGTGCTTTGTGGAACAGAGCTTTTCACCGTAGCTGCCTCGGACTTGACTATGTTGACGACTACTCTCTGTGTTCTGTTAGTAAGGAAATTATAGATCCATAGAACGACTTTTCCTGTTATTCCTTTAGCACGCATTTTGTGCGCTATTACACCATGGTCACACTTGTCGAAGGCTTTTGCAAAGTCTGTATATATTACATCTGCATTCTTTTTATCTTCTAGTGCATTTAGGACCTTGTCGTAGTGATCCAATAGTTGAGACAGACAGGAGCGACCTGTCTGTCTCCCCTTTGTGGAGTGGGGCTATGTCTGTTGTTTTTAGTAACTGTGGGACGACCCCCGTGTCCATGCTCCCTCTCCATAGGATGGTAAAGGCTCATAATAGGGGCTTCTTGCAGTTCTTGATGAACACAGTGTTCCATGAGTCTGGCCCTGGGGCAGAGTGCATGGGCATGTCATTTATCGCCTGTTCGAAGTCATTTGGCGTCAGGATAACATCGGATAGGCTTGTGTTAACCATAGTGTTAACCATAGTGATACCTGTGACATCATAACACTTGCGACACACTGACACTTGTGACACACTAACACTTGAGACACACAGACACTTGTGACACACTGATATTTGTGACACACTGATACTTGTGACACACTGACACCTGTGACACCCTAACACTTGTGACACAATGACACTTGTGACACAGTGATACTTGTGATACAGTGATACGTGTGACACACTGACACTTGTGACACTCTGATACTTGCGACACACTGAAACCTGTGACACCCTAACACTTGTGACACTGTGATACTTGTGATACAGTGATACATGTGACACACTGACACTTGTGACACAC
Organism: Cherax quadricarinatus; assembly: GCF_038502225.1. Classification (NCBI taxonomy): domain Eukaryota; kingdom Metazoa; phylum Arthropoda; class Malacostraca; order Decapoda; family Parastacidae; genus Cherax; species Cherax quadricarinatus. The sequence goes on along the minus strand of NC_091301.1, from coordinate 35,873,809 downwards.
TAACACTTGTGACACACAGACACTTGTGACACACTGATACTTGTGACACACTGATACTTGTGACACAGTGATACTTGTGACACACTGATACTTGTGACACAATGATACTTGTGACACACTGATACTTGTGACACACTGATACCTGTGACACAGTGATACTTGTGACACAATGATACCTGTGACACAGTGATACTTGTGACACATTGATACGTGTGACACTGATACCTGTGACACAGTGATACTTGTTACACACTGAAACTTGTGACACACTGATGCCTGTGACACAGTGATACTTGTGACACACTGATACTTGTGACACACTGACACTTCTGGCACACTGACACTTGTGACACACTGATACCTGTGACACAGTGATACTTGTGACACACTGATACTTGTGACACACTGATAGCCGTGACACATTGATACTGGTGACACGGTGATACTTGTGACACACTGATACTTGTGACACACTGATACTTGTGACACAGTGATACTTGTGACACACTGATACCTGTGACACAGTGATACTTGTGACACACTGATACCTGTGACACAGTGATACTTGTGACACACTGATACCTGTGACACACTGATACTTGTGACACACTGATACTTGTGACACACTGATACCTGTGACACAGTGATACTTGTGACACACTGACACTTGTGGCACACTGATACTTGTGATACACTGATACTTGTGACACACTGATACTTGTGGCACACAGACACTTGTGACACACTGATAAATGTGACACAGTGATACTTGTGACACAGTGATACTTGTGACACACTGACACTTGTGACACACTGACACTTGTGACACACTGATAAATGTGACACAGTGATACTTGTGACACAGTGATACTTGTGACATACTGACACTTGTGACACACTGATACTTGTGGCACACTGACACTTGTGACACACTGACACTTGTGACACACTGATACCTGTGACACACTGATACCTGTGACCCACTGATACTTGTGACACACTGACACTTTTGACACACTGATAATTGTGACACACTGATACCTCTGACACAGTGATACTTGTGACACAGTGATACTTGTGACACTTGTGATGCACTGATACTTGTGACACAATGATACCTGTGACACAGTGATACTTGTGACACACTGATACTTGTGACACACTAATGCTTGTGACTCACTAATACTTGTGACCTACTAACACTTGATACACACTAACACTTGTGACACACTAACACTTGTGACACACTAACACTTTTGACACACTGACACTTGTAACACACTTACACTTGTGACACACTGATACCTGTGACACAGTGATACTTGTGAGACAGTGATACTTGTGACACACTGACACTTGTGATGCACTGATACTTGTGACACACTGATACCTCTGACACAGTGATACTTGTGACACAGTGATACTTGTGACACGCTGACACTTGTAATGCACTGATACTTGTGACACACTGCTACCTGTGACACAGTGATACTTGTGACACTGTGATACTTGTGATACAGTGATACGTGCGGCACACTGACACTTGTGACACACTAACACTTGTGACACACAGACACTTGTGACACACTGATATTTGTGACACACTGATACTTGTGACACACTGACACCTGTGACACCCTAACACTTGTGACACAATGACACTTGTGACACTGTGATTCTTGTGATACAGTGATACGTGTAACACACTGACACTTGTGACACACTGACACTTGTGACACACTGAGACCTGTGACACAGTGATATTTGTGACACACTGATACCTGTGACACAGTGATACTTATGACTCACTGATACTTGTGACACACTAACACTTGTGACACACTAACACTTGTGACATACTAACACTTGTGTCACACTAACACTTGTGACACACTAACACTTGTGACACACTAACACTTGTGACACACTGACACTTGTGACACACTGATACTTGTGACACTCTGAGCTAGATACAGCGATTGATAAACAAGGGTGGAGGTCGACCGTTCGTCATTGTAGGAGTGCCAGCAGTCACCGATTTCTTCAACACGCAAGTTATACTTTTGTATCAGTCAAATCACATATTACTCGGGTAGATAATTTCCAGTAGATCCTTCATGTGTTAGCTCAAATCACCGACCAGTATGTTTAAATAAGTGACCCACTGATCAGATCAGATCGACTGGTCCGAACCCTTGACTGGTCCGAACCCTTGACTGGTCCGAACCCTTGACTGGTCCGAACCCGGGACTGGTTTCAAACGGTTTCGTTGGACAATAAAGCAGACTGTAAACGGATGGGGTTGTAGGCGCCCTTATAAACACAAACATTAAAAATCAGGAACGTGACGGTAAGCTGTCCAATATACAAAAACAGTTAGAAACAGAAATACAAATAGCTAGAGCTTCATTTAAGGAGGTTATTAATAGAATATTCAAGAGGTTGCTAGTAGAATTACAGTAAATCAACCATTCAAATCATTATGAAGCTGTGTGTAGTCTGTGGTCAGTCAAACAAACGGGCTTCCACATGGATAAATTGTCATTTTTGTGGAAATTGGTGTCACGCCCCTTGTGCAGATATCCCAGAATTAGCTACAAGCAGTATTAAAACAGAGAAGTGTTTTTGGGTATGCCCAAATGAAGAAAATCTGTGGACTAAAATCACAAGGGTATTAAAAGAGGACAACATCAAAGCTGCTTTCATAGAAAACCTGGAATCTTTCTACAACAGATGGGAACATAAAAAGTCTGGGCTAAATGGTACTGCCCTTGATACTGGCCATGTAGCCACAAACTGTAAGGCTGGAGATGATGACCTGGTAGTCAGTAAATGTGGGGCTGATAGTGCTGTCCTGGGAGACAGTAATGGTGAAGCTGGAGGTGCTGTCCTGGGAGACAGAAATGGTGAAGCTGGAGGTGCTGTCCTGGGACACAGAAATGGTGAAGCTGGAGATACTGTCCTGGGAGACAGTAATGGTGAAGCTGGAGATACTGTCCTGGGAGACAGTAATGGTGAAGCTGGAGGTGCTGTCCTGGGAGACAGTAATGGTGAAGCTGGAGAATTTGTCCAGGTAGTCGGGAATTATACGCAGGAAGGAATACATATAAATGACCTCATAGGGGACAGGAGCCATAGTAGGGAAACAAGTGTAGTCAAAGATAAGATAAAACCAATATTGCAAACTAGAAATACCGCAGGAAATAGCAAACAAGAGGACTCCAATAGCAATACTGAGGATAAATTACCAAAAACAACTGGTGGGAGCTCCATTGTTGGTGCTAGGGAGGATAGAAGTAAGACAGGGAAACATGCACCAACAGGGAATACAGTCACAGAAACCCAAGGCAAGCGGAAACCAAGCCTGTGCACATACTATGCACTTGGTATCTGCTGGCATGGGAAATCTGGAAAAACAGATGGGACATGCAACTATGACCACCCTAGAAAATGCCATGCCCATATGACAACAGGAAAATGCAAACTCCCTTCCTGTAAGCTTTTTCACCCTGAAATGTGTACCTCTTCAGTACAGGAAAGACTGTGCTATAACTTAAATTGCCAGGCATACCATCTAAAGGGGACAAAAAGATACAAAACATCCAGGCCATGGGAAAACCTGGGTAGCCACAGCCACTCAAGAGGGAGAGGTTTTTTAGTGCCAGGAAGGAAAAAAAAACTGGCAGGAAATGGCAGAAATCGTACACCAAATCCAGTCATTCCTGGAGTGGAACCACAGTCGATGGCCTCCACTCCAAACCAACAGATACAGATACTAATGCCGGAAAAAAAATCCCCCCCCAGTACCAACAATACCACCAGTCCGATAACATTCTTCTTTGCAAATATACAGGGTCTAAAGCCAGCAACAAGCAACAAAATACCTTTCATCCGTGGACTGCTTGCAGAGGCAAAGGCAATGTTCGCAGCTTTCACTGAGACCCACATAAAGGATCACTTGGACAATGAAATATGGATCCCAGGTTACAACCTATACAGATGTGACAGAGTGAACAGGCAAAAGGGGGGGGTTGGCCTGTACATTGCAGAGTCACTTGTTTGCACAGAACTGCTTAATGCCTCAAATGATGTAGTGGAAGTTTTAGCAGTAAAGGTCGAGAACCAAAACCTAGTCATTGTGGTAGTCTACAAGCCTCCGGATGCAACATCCCAGCAATTCCAGGAACAGCTGTTAAAAATTGACCACTGTCTGGAAAATCTTCCAGCTCCTGCACCCAACATCTTGCTCCTGGGGGATTTCAACTTAAGGCACCTAAAATGGAGGAATATAGCAAATAATATTGTTGCAGTAATAACACCAGGAGGCAGCTCTGATGAAAACTCACACTCGCACGAGCTTTTAAATCTCTGCACAAAATTCAATTTAAACCAGCAAATAATAGAGCCTACTAGACTGGAGAATAAACTAGACCTCATCTTCACTAACAATGATGATCTGATAAGAAATGTCACCATATCAAAAACAATATACTCAGACCACAACATAATTGAGGTTCAGACATGTATGCGTGGAGCCCCAGACCGACAAAATGAGACTAGTCACGAGGGAGCATTCACCAAATTCAACTTCAATAACAAAAACATAAAGTGGGACCAAGTAAACCAAGTCCTAACCGATATAAGCTGGGAAGATACACTAAGCAACACAGACCCCAACTTATGCCTAGAACAGATTAACTCGGTGGCACTCGATGTATGCACAAGGCTTATTCCTCTAAGAAAAAGGAGGAGTAGATGTAAAATACAAAGAGACAGGCGCTCCCTTTACAGGCGACGGAAAAGAATAACAGAGCGGCTAAAAGAGGTCAATATATCTGAAATGCGTAGAGAGACACTGGTCAGAGAAATAGCAAGCATCGAACTTAAGCTAAAAGAATCTTATAGGAGTCAGGAATCGCGGGAAGAACTAAAAGCCATAAATGAAATCGAAAGAAACCCAAAGTATTTCTTCTCCTATGCCAAATCAAAATCGAGAACAACGTCCAGTATTGGGCTCCTACTTAAACAAGATGGGTCCTACACAGATGACAGCAAGGAAATGAGTGAGCTACTCAAGTCCCAATATGACTCAGTTTTTAGCAAGCCGCTAACCAGACTGAGAGTCGAAGATCAAAATGAATTTTTTATGAGTGAGCCACAAAATTTGATTAACACAAGCCTATCCGATGTTATCCTGACGCCAAATGACTTCGAACAGGCGATAAATAACATGCCCATGCACTCTGCCCCAGGGCCAGACTCATGGAACTCTGTGTTCATCAAGAACTGCAAGAAGCCCCTATCACGAGCCTTTTCCATCCTATGGAGAGGGAGCATGGACACGGGGGTCGTCCCTCAGTTACTAAAAACAACAGACATAGCCCCACTCCACAAAGGGGGCAGTAAAGCAATAGCAAAGAACTACAGACCAATAGCACTACCATCCCATATCATAAAAATCTTTGAAAGGGTCCTAAGAAGCAAGATCACCACCCATCTAGAAACCCATCAGTTACACAACCCAGGGCAACATGGGTTTAGAACAGGTCGCTCCTGTCTGTCTCAACTATTGGATCACTACGACAAGGTCCTAAATGCACTAGAAGACAAAAAGAATGCAGATGTAATATATACAGACTTTGCAAAAGCCTTCGACAAGTGTGACCATGGCGTAATAGCGCACAAAATGCGTGCTAAAGGAATAACAGGAAAAGTCGGTCGATGGATCTATAATTTCCTCACTAACAGAACACAGAGAGTAGTCATCAACAGAGTAAAGTCCGAGGCAGCTACGGTGAAAAGCTCTGTTCCACAAGGCACAGTACTAGCTCCCATCTTGTTCCTCATCCTCATATCCGACATAGACAAGGATGTCAGCCACAGCACCGTGTCTTCCTTTGCAGATGACACCCGAATCTGCATGACAGTGTCTTCCATTGCAGACACTGCAAGGCTCCAGGCGGACATCAACCAAATCTTTCAGTGGGCTGCGGAAAACAATATGAAGTTCAACGATGAGAAATTTCAATTACTCAGATATGGTAAACATGAGGAAATTAAATCTTCATCAGAGTACAAAACAAATTCTGGCCACAAAATAGAGCGAAACACCAACGTCAAAGACCTGGGAGTGATTATGTCGGAGGATCTCACCTTCAAGGACCATAACATTGTATCAATCGCATCTGCTAGAAAAATGACAGGATGGATAATGAGAACCTCCAAAACTAGGGAGGCCAAGCCCATGATGACACTCTTCAGGTCACTTGTTCTATCTAGGCTGGAATATTGCTGCACTCTAACAGCACCTTTCAAGGCAGGTGAAATTGCCGACCTAGAAAATGTACAGAGAACTTTCACGGCGCGCATAACGGAGATAAAACACCTCAATTACTGGGAGCACTTGAGGTTTCTAAACCTGTATTCCCTGGAACGCAGGAGGGAGAGATACATGATTATATACACCTGGAAAATCCTAGAGGGACTAGTACCGAACTTGCACACGAAAATCACTCACTACGAAAGCAAAAGACTTGGCAGACGATGCACCTTAAGAGACCATACAATAAGTGTCAGGTGCCCGAGACTGTTCAACTGCCTCCCAGCACACATAAGGGGGATTACCAACAGACCCCTGGCAGTCTTCAAGCTCGCACTGGACAAGCACCTAAAGTCAGTTCCTGATCAGCCGGGCTGTGGCTCGTACGTTGGTTTGGGTGCAGCCAGCAGCAACAGCCTGGTTGATCAGGGGCTGATCCACCAGGAGGCCTGGTCACAGACCGGGCCGCGGGGGCGTTGACCCCCGAAACTCTCTCCAGGTAAACTCCAGGTAAACACAGTAACACTTGTGACACACTGATACTTGTGACACACTGAGACCTGTGACACTGATATTTGTGACGTACTGATACTTGTGACACACTAACACTTGTGGCACACTGATACTTGTGACACACTGGTACTTGTGATAAAGTGATACCTGTGACACAGTGATACTTGTGACACACTGATAGCTTTGACACACTGATAGTTGTGACACACTGATACTTGTGACACACTGATACTTGTGACGCACTGACACTTGTGACACACTGATACTTGTGACGCACTGACACTTGTGACACACTGATACTTGTGACACACTGATACCTGTGACACAGTGATACCTGTGACTCATTGACACTTGAGGCACATTGATACATGTGACACTCTGCCACGTGTGACACACTGACTCTTGTGACACGCTGATACTTGTGATACATTGATACCTGCTACACACTGACACCTGTGACACTGACACCTATAACACACTGATACATGTGACACATTGATACTTTTGACACACTGATACATATGACACATTAATTCTTTTGTCACACAAATACACGTGACATGACATCTGGATACATCTAGCAGCTATATATTATCTTACACATTTGCACAAAACATGACTTGCAGCAAGTGTGTCAGCGGATACATGTTCATACAAGGACACTGCTGAATGTATTAAATAACTCAGTTTGTGTTATTCAAGCACTCTTACATCAGAGTCAGGCTTTAATTAAAGAACGTTGCGCAACGTTTTGCTCCAAGTCGTCAGTGAATCGTTGAATAATGAAAGCCTTGGTCTGCAATGTGTGTTATTTTAGTTGCAAACAGAGGTGTGGTTACCAAAATATTGATTGATTACGTGTGTGATCAGTGTTGCAGGTGGTGCGTCTCTCACCACTCTCTCTCTCACACTGACTACTTCACCAGTACTTACCCGTACCCACCTGTATGTTGCTGCAGGGGTCCTAGTTGTACTCACCTAGTTTTGGTTGCAGGGGTCGAGTCACAGCTCCTGGCCCCGCCTCTTCACTGGCCGCTACTCGATCACTCTTCCTGCTCCATGAGCTTTATCATACCTCTTCTTAAAGTTATGTATGGATCCTGCCTCCACTACATCACTTCCCAGACTATTCCACTTCCTGAAAACTCTGTGACTGAAGAAATATTTCCTAACATACCTGTGATTCATCAGAGTCATCAACTTCCAACTCTGACCCCTTGTTGCTGTATTCCATCTCTTGAACATCCTGTCTCTGTCCACCTTGTCGATTCCTCTCAGTATTTTATACGTCGTTATCATATTCCCCCTATCTCTCTTGTCCTCCAGTGTCGTCAGGTCGATTTCCCTTAACCTTGTTGGAAACCTTGTGCACTTTCTCTAGTTTCCTTACGTGCTTGGTTAGGTGTTGATTCAAAACTGGTACTGCATACTCCAATATAGGCCTAATGTACACGGTGTACAAGGTCCTGAACGATTCATTATTGAGATGTCGGAGTGCTGTTCTTAGGTTTGCTAGGTGCCCATATGCTGCAGCAGTTATTTGGTTGATGTGCGCTTCAGGAGACATGCATGGTGTTATACTCACTCCAAGATCCTATTCGTTGAGTGAGGTTTGTAGTCTCTGGCCCCATAGATTGTACTCCGTCAGCAGTCTTCTTTGCCCTTTCTCAATCTTTATGACTTTGCACTTGGTGGGGGTTGACCTCCAGGAGTCAGCTGCTAGACCAGGCCTGTAGCCTGTCCAGATCGCTTTATAGTTCTGCCTGGTCCTCGTCCAATTGAATTCTTCTCATCAACTTCACATCATCTGCAAACAGGGACACTTCTGAGTCTATTCCTTCCGTCATGTTGTTCACAAATACCAGAAACAGCAACAGTGCTAGGACTGACCCCTGTGGGACCCTGCACGTCATAGGCACCCACTCTGACAACTCGCCACATACCACGAATCGCTGTTGTCTTTCTGACAGGTATTCCCTGATTCATTGTGGTGCCTTCCCTGTTATCCCTGCCTGGCCTTCCAGCTTTTGAACTAATCCCTTGTGTGGAACTGTGTCAAACGCCTTTTTACAGTCCAAGAAAACGCAATCTACTCACCCCTCTCTCTCTTGTCTTACTGCTGTCACCCTGCGGTAGAACTCCAGCAGGTTTGTGACAGGATTTCCCATCCCTGAAATCGTGCTGGCTGTCGCTGATAAGCTCATTCCTTTCTAGGTGCTCTACCAATCTTCTGATAATCTTCTCCATGACTTTGCATACGATACATGTCTATGACACTGATTTGTAGTTTAATGCTTCGTGTTTGTCTCCTTTTTTTAAAAATTGGGACTACATTTGCTGTCTTCCATACCTTAAGTAGTCGCCCTGTTTCGATAAATGTGTTGAAGATTGTTGTTAGTGGAACACATAGCGCCTCTGCTCCCTCTCTCAGGACCCATGGAGAGATGTTATCCGGCCCCATAGCCTTTGAGTATCTAGCTCGCTTAGCAGCCTCTTCGCTTCTTTGGTTGTATGTACTGTGTCCAACATTGATGGTGTACCCCACCTCTCTGTCCTGTGTTTGTTTGCTCTCACTCATTTGTACTCGTCTATTTGTGGTTGCAGGGGAAGATTCACAGCTTTTGGCCCCGCCTCTTTCTTAACGTGTGTGTGTGTGTGTGTGTGTGTTGCGAAGGGGTATAGTACACCCAAATCAATGTGAGTTGAGGGGAGGATTGTGTTGGTGGGGGGAGGGCGGAAGGGTGAGGTCGATCATACCTACCAGTATGGAGTCTGTGTTGGGTGAATTGATTTAGTTACTGGTGGTGAGGGTGACTCACAGGTGGCGCTGCTTAGAGGTCTGGTTGTACTTATGTGTACACCATTGACTGACTCTCACTCACTCACACGACCTCTGCTCCCACAAATAGGTAAGTACACACAAATACATTCACGCACACATACATATAAACACACACATAAAAAAGACACACACAAACAAACTCACACACAAACACATAAATACCAACGGCATACCAGGTCCTGAGGAAAGACAGAGGGAACAGGGGGGGTGGAGGAGTGCACTGCTGATCAAAAACCGATGGAATTTTGATGAGCTGGAGAGAGGAGACAGCGGAGAAGAAAGTGATTACATAGCGGGAACACTTCACTCTGGAGGTCCCAAGTGGTAATTGCAGTGATGTATAACCCACCACAGAACAGCAGGAGGCCAAGGCAAGAGTATGACGAGAGCAATAGAGCGATGGTTTACACACTGGCTGCAGTGGCCAGAAGAGCTCATGCATGCAGGGTAAAGCTCCTCATCATGGGTGACTTTAACCACAAGGAGATCGATTGGGAGAAATTGGAGCCACATGAAGGCCAAGATACATGGAGGGCTAAGATGATGGAGGTGGTACTGGAAAACTTCATGTACCAACACGTAAGGAACACTACAAGAGAGTTAGGAGAGGATGAACCAGCAAGACTGGACCTAGTATTCACCTTGAGTAATGAAAATATTTAGGATATCACATATGAAAGACCCGTTGGGGCCAGCGATCTTGTGGTTTTAAGCTTGGAATACACAGTAGAGCTACAAGTGGAGGGAGAAGCAGGAAGGCCAGGACGAATGAAGCCAAACTACAAGAAAGGGGACTACACAGCAATGAGGAACTTCCTGAAAGGGGTTCAGTGGGACAGAGAACTGGCAGGGAAGCCAGTTAATGAGATGATGGAATATGTAGCAACAATGTGCAAGGAGGCTGAGGAGAGGTTTGTATCCAAGGGTAACAGGAATAATGAAAAAGCCAGGATGAGCCCATGGTTCACCCAAAGGTGCAGGGAGGCAAAAACCAAGTGTGCTAGGGAATGGAAGAAATATAGAAGGCAAAGGACCCAGGAGAATAAGGAGAGCAGTCATAGAGCCGGAAATGAATATGCACAGATAAGAAGAGAGGCCCAAAGACAATATGAAAACGACATAGCAGCGAGAGCCAAATCTGACCCGAAGCTGTTATACAGCCACATTAGGAGGAAAACAACAGTCAAGGATCAGGTAATCAGGCTAAGGAACGAAGGGGGAGAGACAACAAGAAATGACCTTGAAGTATGTGAGGAACTCAACAAGAGATTCAAAGAAGTATTCACAGAGGAGACAGAAGGGGCTCCAGATAGCCGGAGAGGTGGGGCACACGACCAAGTGCTGGACACAGTACACACAACCGAGGAAGAAGTGAAGAGGCTTCTGAGTGAGGTAGATACCTCAAAGGCAATGGGGCCGGATAACATCTCTCCATGGGTCCTGGGAGAGGGGGCAGAGGCACTATGTGTACCCCTAACAACAATATTGAATACTTCTATCGAAACAGGCATGGAAGACAGGAAAAGTATTCCCAATCTTTAAAAAAGGAGACAGACATGAAGCACTAAACTACAGACCAGTGTCACTGACATGTATAGTATGCAAAGTCATGGAGAAGATTATCAGGAGAAGAGTGGTGGAACACCTAGAAAGGAATGATCTCATCAACAGCAGCCAACATGGTTTCAGGGACGGGAAATCCTGTGTAACAAACCTACTGGAGTTCTATGACATGGTGACAGAAGTAAGACAAAAGAGAGTAGGGTGGGTGGATTGCATTTTCTTGGACTGCAAGAAGGCGTTTGACGCAGTTCCACACAAGAGACTAGTGCAAAATCTGGAGGACCAAGCAGGGATAACAGGGAAGGCACTACAATGGATCAGGGAATATTTGTCAGGAAGACAGCAGCGAGTCATGGTACGTGGCGAGATGTCAGAGTGGGCACCTGTGACCAGCGGGGTCCCACAGGGGTCAGTCTTAGGACCAGTGCTGTTTCTGGTATTTGTGAACGACTTGACGGAAGGAATAGACTCCGAAGTGTTCCTGTTTGCAGATGACGTGAAGTTGATGAGAAGAATTCATTTGATCGAAGACCAGGCAGAGCTACTAAGGGATCTGGACAGGCTGCAGACCTGGTCCAACAACTGGCTCCTGGAGTTCAACACCGCCAAGGGCAAAGTCACGAAGATTGGGGAAGGGCAAAGAAAATCGCAGATGGAGTACAGTCTAGGGGGCCAGAGACTACAAACCTCACTCAAGGAAAAAGATCTTGGGGTGAGTATAACACCAGGCACATGTGAAGCGCACATCAACCAAATAACTGCTGCAGCATATGGGCGCCTAGCAAACCTCAGAACAGAATTCCGACATCTTAATAAGGAATCGTTCAGGACCCTGTACACCGTGTACGTTAGGCCCATATTGGAGTATGCGGCACCAGTTTGGAATTCACAAATACCCAAAGATTTTTAGATTTTGCCACCGAAGTTGCTAGTTTATTGTGCACCCCATATCCATCCTGTGGACGGTAGCACAAGAGCATATAGATATACAAAAGGCCCAGGAACTAGGCCCCAAAGGGTTAACATGAATACATATGGATTTATATCTACATATCTATAGTTCACTTATCTCTTACAAGCAAATTTAGGAAATTTGCTTAGTATCTCTGGTATCTTATTTTCATTAATAAGATATCTAAACATGTCACATAGGGTATTATACTGTCTATCTTTGTATTCCTCAATAAGTGGACAATTAAGTACATAGTGTTCAAGACAGTGACCATATGCCTGATCACATAATTTACATTTAGTATGATCATCATCTGTGTGTCTCTCAAACTGCCAGAAGTACTTGTAACCAAGCCTAAGCCTGGCCACTACAACATCAGTCAGTCTGTTCACAACGCACATTGCTCCAAAAACATGCTTATCTACGTTCATGTTATCATAGTGGGTTATAGATCTACTCAGGCTTCTAATTGCATTCCTATAACAATCATTTTCATTATTTACTTCTCTCCTAATATTATTCCTAATGCTAGACACAGTTATACCAAAGTTATATTCTACATTCTCCTTCTGGGTACTCTTCTTGGCTAACATATCAACTTAATCATGAAGGGATCCATAACAACTGAACATTAATTTCTTTGTCCCTGATTTTTGAGTATCTATACCTGGCTTTTCCATTGAGCATGTTGTTGGAGTCATTATATGAGTCAAGAGCCTTCAATGATGATATTGAATCAGTAATGATGATAGAGTCAAGCTCGGTGTCATAGGTTAGCTTTAGCGCCATTAGAATTGCAAACAATTCAGTTTGCAGTGTAGACGCCCAGTTGTTAATTTTAATGCCTAATTCAACAAATTTATTATCGTTCTTAACTAGGGAGGTGGCAACAAGAGCAGATGCAGCCCCGCCAGAAGACTCCTTTTTAGATCCATCAGTGTATATAACTTGTGATAACTTATTACTACCAGCTAGGCGAGAAATTTCTTCTTGAGCAGCTGCTTTAACAAGTGATTTAAGGAAGGGATTACTAGCAATGAGCTTCTTGGGAGAGACTTGCAGGTATGTGATATTAAATGAACACATCTTCCATGGAGGGGTGAAATGCCCTTGTTGTCTACAGTGATACAGTTCATGTAGGTTATAAAAGTTAATGCAATTGCACGTTTTCACAATCCATTTAGATCTGTGTGTATTTACCTCTAGACACTTGGTAAGATTCATTGTGACAGAGTCTTGTTCATTTCTCAACATTCTAATACCGAGTACAGTGTTAATCTCAACAATCCTATCACTGATACTTGAAATTCCAAGCTTCTTCCTCATATTAAGAACCTTTGTAGATTTGGGACAACCAAGAATAATTCTGAGAGCTTCATTCTGCATTAACTCTAAGGGTCGGAGAGAACTTTCTCTAGCTAATATCAACATGGGAGCAGCATAATCAATTAAGGACCTAACATAGGCTATGTACATCATTCTCACGATTCTCACATTAGCACCATAGTTGGGGTTGTAGCCAGCAACATCTTTGAGAGCATTTAGCCTATCTTTGCATTTCTTATTTAGTTGTGGTATAGTGGATTTGTTAAAGGATACATCTACACCAAGATATCTGTAGGTTTTAACGTAGCTAATGATTTCACCCTGCAAATAGATGGGTGGGGGATGTCGTTTGCTTGTTAATATCTTTGTTTTAGAGGAAGATATTATGAGGCCTAGTCGATTACAAATTGCTTGAACTTCATTAAGAATGATGCTCATCTTCTTATGCCCTGTTATATGTATTATGATGCCATCAGCATAGCTTATAGCTATATGTTTAGGTGAGGTAGGTAGAGCATTTAGGAGACCATTAATCAGAATACTAAAGAGCATGGGACTAAGAACTCCTCCCTGCGGTGTACCTAAAGACATTTCTTTAGACTCACTTCTAAAGCCTTGATAAAGGACAGAGGATACTCTATTTGACAGGTATCCTATTATCCAGCAGAGTAAGCTACCACCAATATTAATTTTGGCTAGTTCATGTAGTATAACGGTTCTGTTCGCAATATCAAATGCAGATTTTAGATGAAGAAAAGTGGTAAAACTAGTAGAGGTGTGTGCAGTGAGAAAGGTGGAAATACAGTTCTGCACACTTTTACCTTTCATGAACCCATAAAGTTAGGGGGAAAGTTGGTGTCTGATTCAGTAGTACAGTCTGTTAAGTATCATTCTTTCAAAGGTTTTACAAAGACAACTAGTTAAGGAGATCGGTCTAAATGTATCGGGTTGTTGGGGCTTAGGGATAGGCACGATGAGACTATTGGTCCAGGAAGTAGGAAGAACGCCCTCAATGTAACTGAGATTGTACAGTGCCAACAAAGGGTTATCAGGCACGTGCCTTAGAGTTCTGAGAATATCATAGGTTATACCATCCTCTCCAGGAGCAGTTGATCGACCTATTTAATCCACTAACAAATTGTTCCCATTCCTGTTGCCTAAGTTCTTGCTTTCCATTCCTTGCATTTGTTAGTGCAACTTGGAACGTTCTGAGCAGGTCTGGGGTTCTACATTCATGGTATGCTTTACCAATCCACCTAGTTGCATGTGTTAGATTGCGTAGCTCTGGATCATTATAGTATTTACATTGGTTTTTATTGTTATTTATAGTGGAGGGTCTATGTTTCGTTTTCCTGCCCACTTGATCTATGAGGACAGTCTCAATAGTGGCAACTAAATCATCATTAAATTTTTGTGTGCCAATGGGCTGATAATTCTCATACCATTGATCCAAGTGGTTAATAAGGTTATCTCTGTGTTCTTGGTTGAGAATAAGTTTCCTCCTTTTGAATTTAGCTTCATGATTGCTGGAGATGCGCTCAAGATTGACAGATGTGAATCTTGGGAAGTGATCAGATAGAAGATCATCAACTATGACAGAGTCATGCATCGTATATGATGTATTAAATCCAAGACACAGATCTAGTATGCCACCATATATGTGAGTAGGCTCAGTAGTGCCCACAATTCGAACATTATCATGCTCATTTAGCAGTTTCACTAGTTTAGTTCCATTGGTGTTTGTTATAGACCCTCCAATATTCTTATGTCTGCCATTAAAATCTCCAAGAATGAGGGTAGGTTCACTATTGATGCGATCTGGTAAAGCATCAGGTCGAAGCTGGTTCGCTGGGGCATAGAGATTAAAAATGTTTATGGAAATATCGCCTGCATATACTTTGACACCATGATACTGCGTGTTAACTCGACTCTGCAACGCTATATTATTATTTCAGTAGATATACATGGTGGCAGTAGCCTGAACTGACTCAAGTGGAAGTTATCATTGAATTTGAACCTCTTGTTTAATGTGATATATGTCAGAATTCTAATTTTATGCTCAATATTACCTACTTAGTCTCTCTCTCTCTCTCTCTCTCTCTCTCTCTCTCTCTCTCTCTCTCTCTCTCTCTCTCTCTCTCTCTCTCTCTCTCTCTCTTCATCTTTGTAATTTGTAATTAGGTGTAAGACCTTGCCTGCACCATCCATTATATGTACCATATTATTAACACACATACAAGACGCCTCTGAATGTATTCTTAGTGAGGTGTGTATCGTATTAAGTAGTAGTAATTGGAAGTGTTCATTGAACTTGAACCCTTGTGCCATTTGACCTGTTTTAGACTTCTGACTTACTCTTGCATAAGCTATAAGGGGAAGATAAGCGAGGAATTCTTGCATTGTGAGTCTTATATGAGATAGCATCACCTGCAAACATGGCAACTGTCATAGAGGAACCTATTTCAGCAGGTGATGGAAATGATGATAACTTCTAGATCTTTAAAAGTAAACAAAGGAGAAAAAGTGAGAAAGGGCTAGAGTGCCGACGTAGTCAGACTCACTTGACTCGTAGACAATGTGATACTAAACGTCCTTGGTGCACAGAGGCTGCAAGAAGTCTTTCTTCAAAGGAAGAATGTGTTAAGCTGAACTTCCCTGACAACACCCCGCTGCCTGCTAAGTGTACATGACAACACCCTGATGCCTACTAAGTGTGCATGACAACACCCCGCTGCCTGCTAACTGTGCATGACAACACCCTGATGCCTGCTAAGTGCGCATGACAACACCCTGATGCCTGCTAAGTGTGCATGACAACACCCTGATGCCTGCTAAGTGTGCATGACAACACCCTGATGCCTGCTAAGTGTGCATGACAACACCCTGATGCCTGCTAAGTGTGCATGACAACACCCCGCTGCCTGCTAAGTGTACATGACAACACCCTGATGCCTACTAAGTGTGCATGACAACACCCTGATGCCTGCTAAGTGTGCATGACAACACCCTGATGCCTGCTAAGTGTGCATGACAACACCCCGCTGCCTGCTAAGTGTACATGACAACACCCTGATGCCTACTAAGTGTGCATGACAACACCCCGCTGCCTGCTAAGTGCGCATGACAACACCCTGATGCCTGCTAAGTGTGCATGACAACACCCTGATGCCTGCTAAGTGTGCATGACAACACCCTGATGCCTGCTAAGTGTGCATGACAACACCCTGATGCCTGCTAAGTGTGCATGACAACACCCTTCTGCCTGCTAAGTGTGCATGACAACACCCTGATGCCTGCTAAGTGTGCATGACAACACCCTGATGCCTGCTAAGTGTGCATGACAACACCCTGATGCCTGCTAAGTGTGCATGACAACACCCTTCTGCCTGCTAAGTGTGCATGACAACACCCTGATGCCTGCTAAGTGTGCATGACAACACCCTGATGCCTGCTAAGTGTGGATGACAACACCCTGATGCCTGCTAAGTGCGCATGACAACACCCTGATGCCTGCTAAGTGTGCATGACAACACCCTGATGCCTGCTAAGTGCGCATGACAACTCCTTGATGCCTGCTAAGTGCGCATGACAACACCCTGATGCCTGCTAAGTGTGCATGACAACACCCTGATGCCTGCTAAGTGCGCATGACAACACCCTGATGCCTGCTAAGTGTGCATGACAACACCCTGATGCCTGCTAAGTGTGCATGACAACACCCTGATGCCTGCTAAGTGTGCATGGCAACACCCTGATGCCTGCTAAGTGTGCATGACAACACCCTGATGCGTGCTAAGTGTGCATGACAACACCCTGATGCCTGCTAAGTGTGCATGACAACACCCTGATGCCTGCTAAGTGTGCATGACAACACCCTGATGCCTGCTAAGTGTGCATGGCAACACCCTGATGCCTGCTAAGTGTGCATGGCTAATGGAAGCTGTAAAGAAACATCCTAACTCAAGGATCTAATTTAGGAAAAACACACACAACTTTGTGTTTGTGGAACAGAATGCAGAACTGATCAATGATCTACTTAGTACACCTTATGGGGGTATTAAGCTGCTCCGACCTCCATCAGACACTCACCACTATAAAAAAATGGGTCAGTATCATAATCTTTGGATACCCTCTTTACATGGACCCATCCCATCTGACTCTAAGTGAGCATATCATCAAGCCTAAAAGACTTAAAGGAAAATCCCAAATTATTGCCAGCTGGGTAGGCCCTGTGCCCCTCCCCCGAAATATCTGGGTGCCTGGCCTACGTTTCCTAAACATCGAAGTGTACCTACCCCCTCGACGCAGGTGTTACAAATGCCAGCACTATGGCCATGTTGCAGTAGACTGTGAAATACTACATTCTTGGTGTGGTAAGTGTACTGGGAAACATTCTACTAGAGAATGCACAGTAGGCCTTGACAGCCAAAAATTTAAGTGTATTAACTGTAAAGAAGCTGGGGTTACAGTTTCCCACAAGGACTGCAGTCAGAACCCAAACAACCTTCGACGTAAACCTGATAACAGTCCTTTAATGGTAACTCAGGATGAGGCCATCCAGTCTACCAAAGCCAGAGCTGAGACTGAACCTCTGCAAAGTGCGGAAGAACCCAACCTCACTGCAAAGGATTCTGGTGATACCAGAATGCCATCACACACACTAGTTGTGGAGGAGCTAGCCATCCCTGCTAGCACATGTGGAACTACTGATCTGCCACTGCTGATACCTACGCCTACACCTGAATATGGGGATGAGCTTGTCATTTCTCCCAACACACACAACTACAACAGTCAGACGGACACCACACAGGTAACCCCCCTGGAAACTGGAGATGAGTCAGATGCACAGGACCTACCTACAATGAATGATGAGGCAGACTTGCCACAGGCACCATCAGATAAACTAATGTAACCATGGCGCCTGTTAAGGTGATAGGTGTTAAAGAAAGAACATAAGAGCATAAGAACATAAGAAAGAAGGAACACTGCAACAGGCCTACTGACCCACGTGGAGCAGGTCCATGTCCACCCCCGGATTAGACCAATGACCCACCCCCCGGATTATCCCAATGACCCACCCAGTCTGGTCATCCCCACTCAAGGATGGAGCACTGTACCAACCCAGCAGAAAAGCTAGTCAGGTCCAACTCACACCCACTCATGTATTTATCTAACCTATTTTAAAAACTACACAACGTTTTAGCCTCAATAACTGTACTCGGGAGCTTGTTCCACTCATCCACAGCTCTATTACCAAACCAGTGCTTTCCTATATCCTTTCTAAACCTGAATTTTTCCAACTTGAAACCATTACTGTGAGTCCTGTCTTGGCTGGAAATTTTCAGCACGCTATTTACATCCCCTTTATTTATTCCTGTTTTCCATTTATACACCTCGATCATATCCCCCCTAATTCTACGCCTTTCGAGAGAGTGCAGATTCAGGGCCCTCAGTCTAACCTCATAGGGAAGATTTCTGATACATGGGATCATCTTTGTCATCCTCCTCTGTACGTTTTCCAGAGCATTTATATCCATTCTGTAATACGGTGACCAGAACTGAGCAGCATAGTCTAAATGAGGCCTAACCAAGGATATATAGAGTTGAAGAACAACATGAGGACTTTTTAATTATTTATACTTAAGAACATAAGAACATAAGAACATAAGAACGAAGGAACACTGCAGAAGGCCTACTGGCCCATGCGAGGCAGGTCCAAGTCTCCTACCGGCTTAAGCCAATGCACCCAACCTAGTCAGGTCAGGTCACATTGACTTAAGGGAGGAACACGGCAACCGACCTGGTAGCACAAGCTATCAAGTCCAACTCACACCCACCCACATCCACTCATGTATTTATCCAACCTATTTTTAAAGCTACACAACGTTCTGGCCTCTATAACTGTACTCGGGAGTTTGTTCCAGTCATCCACAACTCTATTACCAAACCAGTACTTTCCTATATCCTTCCTGAATCTGAATTTTTCCAACTTAAAACCATTGCTGCGAGTCCTGTCTAGGTTAGATATTTTCAGCACACTATTTACATCCTCTTTATTTATTCCTGTCTTCCATTTATACACCTCAATCATATCCCCCCTAATTCTACGTCTTTCTAGAGAGTGCAGATTCAGGGCCCTTAGTCTATCCTCATAGGGAAGGCTTCTGATACATGGGATCAACTTTGTCATCCTCCTTTGTACATTTTCCAGAGAATTTATATCAATCCTGTAAAACGGTGACCAAAACTGTGCAGCATAATCTAAATGAGGCCTAACCAAGGATGTATAGAGTTGAAGAACAACATGAGGACTCCTATTATTTATGCTTCTTGATATGAAGCCAAGGATTCTATTAGCTTTATTGCGAACACTTATGCACTGTTGTCTTGGTTTCAGATTACTGCTAACCAGAACTCCTAAATCTTTTTCGCAATTTGTAATATTAAGATCTACATTATTTAGTTTATATGTGGCATGGTTATTGTCCTGTCCAACATTTAGAACTTTGCATTTGTCTATATTAAACTGCATCTGCCACTTCTCCGACCACTGCATCAGTCTATTCAAATCTTCCTGGAGTGCTCGAATGTCCTCGTCAGAATGAATTCGACGGCCTATTTTGGTGTCATCGGCAAACTTGCCGATGTCGCTCTTTATGCCCTAATCTATGTCGTTTATGTAGATTGTGAACAGCAGGGGGCCCAACACTGACCCCTGTGGAACATCGCTCGTAACGCTTCCCCACTCTGATTTCTCCCCATTTATGCAAACTCTCTGCTGCCTATTTGTCAACCATGCCTCTATCCAGGAAAAAATTTCTCCTCCTATTCCATGTGCTTTAATTTTCCTCAATAGTCTCTGATGTGGGACCCTGTCAAAAGCCTTACTGAAGTCCATATACACAATATCATATTCATTACCATGATCTACCTCCTCAAATACCTTAGTGAAAAAAGTTAATAAATTCGTAAGGCAGGAACGCCCCTTTGTAAAACCATGCTGAGATTCGTTGATTAATTTATGCTTTTCAAGGTGGCTACGAACTGCCTCGGCAATTATTGATTCCATAAATTTTCCCACTATGTAGGTTAGGCTTATTGGTCTATAGTTCGAAGCTAAGGACCTGTCACCTATTTTGAAAATAGGTATCACATTTGCCATTTTCCACTTATCTGGCACCATGCCAGTTTGTAGTGATATGTTGAAAAGATTAGCCAAAGGTGTGCTAAGCTCCTCTTTACATTCCTTTAGAACCCTTGCATCAGGGCCTGGGGATTTGTTAGGTTTTAATTTATCTATTTGCCTAAGGACCATGTCACTTGTGACCCTAATCGTGCACAGTTTATTATCGTCCTGTTCTACATAATTTATCATTACTGGAATATCGCTGGTATCCTCCTGTGTAAAAACTGAGAGGAAGTATGTGTTAAAAATTCTACACATTTCCTTATCACTGTCAGTGAGCTGACCCGAGGAACTTTTGAGTTTGCCTATCTTGTCTCTGATCTTACTTCTGTATACCTGAAAGAATCCTTTTGGGTTAGTCTTCGATTCTCTTGCAACTTTAACCTCATAATCTCTTTTTGCTTTTCTAATTCCCTTTTTTATTTCTCTCTTTAACTGAATATATCGATTTCTTAATTGCCCCTCTCCTCTTTTGATCTGCCTATATATGCCTCTCTTTTGACCAATCAGATATTTTAATCTATTGTTCATCCATTTAGGATCATTTTTGTTTGATCTGATTTCCCAATTTGGAACATAATTTGACTGAGCAGCTAAAACTATGCCCTGGAAAGCATCATATCGGCAACCATCACCACCTACCTGACCCTTAGTCAGGTCATTCCAGTTCAGCCCACCTAAGTAATTTTTCAGTCCTATGAAATCAGCCAAGCGAAAGTCAGGGACGGAGACTTGATTGCCATTATTAGGGGAATTCCATGATATATTAAAACTGAGTGATTTGTGATCACTTTCCCCAAGCTCATCATTAACCTCAAGATTATTAATTAGTGTTTCCCTACTGGCAAGAACCAAGTCAATGAGGTTATTTCCCCTAGTAGGCTCTGTCATAAACTGTTTTAAAAAACAATCCTGGATCGTATCAAGAAAGTCACCTGACTCTAAATTTCCTGTCAAATTGCTCCAGTCAATCTGTCTATAGTTGAAATCTCCCATTTTCGTATGTAGATGCCTTACGAATTTCGTCCCATAGAAGTTTACTGCACTCCCTATCAAGATTTGGGGCCCTGTAAATCACACCCAAAATTAGTTTTTCTCGGCCCTCGAGAAGCTGTAACCAAACAGATTCAGTGGCTGACGCTTCTAATTTAATATCTTGTCTAACACAACAATTTAAATTGTCTCTGACATACATCGCTACTCCACCACCTTTCCTGTTGACCCTGTCAGTGTGGAATAATTTATAGCCTTGTATGTGACATTCAGAGGGCATCTCTCTATCTTTCAGATTGAGCCAGGTCTCTGTTATAGCAATAATATCTATGTATCCTGCACTTTCAATTAATCTTAGCTCATCTATCTTATTTCTTACACTCCTGCTATTAGTATAGTAAACCTTAAGGGAGCTAGTCCCTTGCTGCCCTCTGCTGTCCCCCTTTGTTTGCTGACCTGATCTATTGTCTTTATTTATAACTTCATGCTGAATGCCTTTTATACATTTACTGTTTCCAACCCTAGTGTTGCAACCTGCTTGTTTCCGACACACACCCATACCTCTATCTTCCATCAGTTTAAAATCATAGGCATTTCACCAATGGCCTTCTCAATCGAGTCTGCAAGTGCTACCACCCCAGCCCCAGAGAGATGTACCCCATCCCTTGCATACATATCATGTTTGCCATAAAAGTTGTTCCAGTTGTTCCAGAATGGGATTGCAAGTTCCTTACAGTATCTGTCTAGCCAGCAATTTACACCAATTGCCCTAGACAACCATTCATTTCCTACTCCCCTTCTAGGCAAGATGCTACATATGATTGGGATCCCTCCCTTAGACTTAATGAAATCTATAGCTGACCTGAACTTATCTAGCAGCTCTTCTCTCCTACCCTTCCCAATATCATTTCCACCAGCACTGAGACAGATAATGGGCTTGTTCCCATTACCTGACATGATATTATCCAGCCTGTTAACTATGTCCCCAACACCAGCTCCAGGGAAGCACACTCTATCTCTCATCTTCTTATTCCTATTACAAAAAGCACGGTCAGTATATCTTACCTGAGAGTCACCAACCACAAGAATGCGCTTACCTCCATTAGCAGGGGCAGTAGTACCCTTACCTTCACTGGCCACTGAAGTACATTCATCCTGAAGAACAGAGAAGCGATTTCCTACCTTCAGATCTTCACTCTTAACTTTCCTTACTCTGATGCGCCTCCCATTACTGTGAACCACTCGCCACTTGTAGCAGGTGCTGGGCTGCACCTCACTGCTGGTAGCCGTTGCTACCTCCCCAACTACAGCCTCCTCACAGTGAGAGACAGACTGCACCTCACTGCTAGAAGCCTCATTCCCCACAACTCCAGCCACCTCACACTCTCTCCCAGACCCATTGAGGTGGACCTTCAGCCTCCGAATCTCCTCCTGGAGAAGCAAGACCTCCTCCTTCAACTCTCCAACCTCAATTTTTAAAATACTGCAGAAGCAAGCCATGCTTTGTAACCGTCCACGCTAATCCCCAAAGCAGCTCAGGGTCTGTGACCTCACGCGACGACTGACCACTGACCACTGGATATGAAGCCAAGAATTCTGTTAGCTTTATTGCGAACACTAATGCACTGTTGTCTTGGTTTTAAATTACTGCTAACCAGAACTCCTAAATCCTTTTCGCAATCAGTAGTATTAAGATCTACATCATTTAGTTTATATGTGGCATAGTTATTTACCTGTCCAACATTTAGAACTTTGCATTTGTCAATATTAAACTGCATCTGCCACTTCTCCGACCATTGCATCAGTCTATTCAAATCATTATGGAGTGCTCTAGTGTCCTCATTAGAATGAATTGGACGGCCTATTTTGGTGTCATCAGCAAATTTGCTTATGTCGCTATTTATTCCCTCATCTATATCGTTTTTGTAAATTGTGAACAACAATGGGCCCAACACTGACCCCTGAGGAACACCGCTTGTGAAGTGCCCCCATTCTGATTTCTCCCCATTTATGCAAACTCTCTGCTGTCTATTTGTCAGTTATGCCTCTACCCAGGAAAAAAGTTTCTCCTCCTATTCCGTGTGCCTTAAGTTTCCTCAATTGCCTCTGGTGTGGAACTCTATCGAAAGCCTTACTGAAGTCCATATACACAATATCATATTCATTACCATGATCTACCTCCTCAAACACTTAGTAAAAAAAGTTAGTAAATTCATAAGAAAGGAGCGCCGCTTTGTAAAACCGAGTTGAGATTCATTAATCAATCTGTGCCTGTCAAGATGGCTATGAATTGCTTCGGCAATTATTGATTCCATAAATTTTCCCACTATGGAGGTAAGGCTTATTGGTCTATAGGTCGAAGCCAAGGACCTGTCACCTGCCTTGTAAATAGGTATTACATTTCCCATTTTCCACTTACCAGGCACTATGCCAGTTTCTAGTGATATGTTAAAAAGATTAGCGAAAGGTATGCTAAGTTCCTCTTTACATTCCTTTAACACCCTTGCAAACAGTTCATCAGGGCCTGGGGATTTGTTAGGTTTTAGTTTCTCTATTTGTCTGAGGATCATGTCACTAGTTACTGCAATCGTACATAGTTTATTATCATCCTGTTCTACATACTCTATTATTTCAGGAATATCGCTAGTATTTTCCTGGGTGAAAACTGAGAGGAAGTAGGTATATAGAATTTCACACATATCCTTATTACTGTCAGTGATCTGACCAGAGTTACTCTTAAGTGGGCAAATCTTGTCCCTAATCTTACTTCTGTATACCTGAAAGAATCCTTTAGGGTTAACCTTTGAATCTCTTGCTACCTTAGCCTCATAATCCCTTTTTGCTTTTCTTATTCCTTTCTTTATTTCTCTCTTTAATTGAATATATTGATTTTTTAACTGCCCATCCCCTCCTTTGATACGCCTATATACGCCTCTCTTTTGACCAGTGAGATGTTTTAATCTATTATTCATCCATTTGGGATAATTTTTTGTTAGATCTAATTTCCCTACTCGGAACAAAAGTTGTCTGGGCAGCTAGAACTATACTCTGAAAAACGTCATACTGGCAACCAAGATCACCTACCTGATCCATAGTCAGGACATCCCAGTTTAGCCCACCCAGGTAATTTTTCAGTCCCATGAAGTCGGCCAAGCGAAAATCTGGGACAGAGATTTGACTGCAGTTATCTGGGTAATTCCATGATATATTAAAACTAAGTGATTTGTGATCACTTTCCCCCCAGCTCATCATTAACCTCAAGATTATTAATTAGTGAATCTTTGTTGGTAAGAACCAAGTCAAGCAGATTGTTTCCTCTAGTTGGTTCTGTCACAACCTGTTCTAAAAAGCAATCCTGAACCGTATCAAGAAAGTCACTAGACTCAAGATTTCCTGTCATATTGTTCCAATCAATTTGTCTAAACTTAAAATCTCCCATTATCACAACATTTTCATATCTAGATGCCTTATGAATTTCGTCCCATAATAGCTTACTGCCCTCCCTATCAAGGTTTGGGGGCCTATAAATCACACCCAAAATTAATTTATCAAGTCCCTCGAGAAACTGTAGCCAAACAGATTCTGTGTTCGATGTCTCTAATCTTATCATGTCTAAGACAATAATTTAAATTTTCTCTGACACCCATCGCCACTCCACCACCCTTCCTGTTGACCCTGTCGGTGTGGAATAGTTTATAACCCTGTAGGTTGCATTCAGAAGATATTTCTCTATCTTTCAGGTTGAACCAGGTCTCTGTTATACCAATAATATCTATATTACCTACACTTGCAAGTAATCTTAGCTCATCTATCTTATTTCTTAGACTCCTACTATTTGTATAGTAAACTTTAAGGGAGCTAGTCACTCGTTGCCCTCTACTATCCCTCTTTGTTGATCAATTGATTTGCCATTACTAGCAACTTTATTTTGAATATTGTCTTTTAAACATATCCCTGAGGTATCCCGGTAATAACTGCTGTTTTTAATCCTAATGCTGCTGCCTGATTGTTTCTCACAAACACCCATACCTCTATAATCTATCAGTTTAAATTCCTAGACAAATCATCAATTACCCTCTCAATTGAATTGGCTAATGCAACCACTCCATCCCCAGAGAGATGAACCCCATCCCTTGCATACATATCACGTTTGCCAAAGAATAGGTCCCAGTTATCAATGATTGCAAGTTCCTTGCAGCACCTGTCTAGCCAGCAATTTATACCAATTGCCCTAGACATACATTTACAATAATGGGTTGCATTGCAAAGCGAGCCTCTATTATGCCTAGACATTATGGTCCGATTTAACATTATTGGCTTACTGATTACTTAACACTAAAAATTATATCATGGAGCTCTTCATCGGGCTGCTAACGGAGTCACTGGCTTCTTGGACCTCTTGGGGAGGGTCGATGGTGCTCGTGCAAGCAGCAGATCCCAGGGCAACTTGCTGCTGTTTGCAATGGCTGTCTACCGAGGAGAGACAGGCACCTAGCAACATCTGTTGTTGGGGCAGTGGATGAATTCCCTGCTATGTTTGTTTACTGCTCATTACTCTGTAATTTGTCTATGATTGTAATCATGTGATAACGTGTTTATCATTCATTACCTTTGAAACTTGTCATGATTGTGACCAGCTCTACCTGGAGCTCATTACCTTTGTAAATTCTCATGATTAATGTGTTTATGATTCATTACCTTTGCAATTATTCATGAGTGTGACCAGCTCTACCTGGAGCTCATTACCTTTGTAACTTGGTCATGATTATGACCAGATCTAGTTCATTACCTTTGTAACTTGCTCAGCTATCAAAACTTTGGAGTCCAGTCCCTGGACCAATTATGTACCTCTGTAATCTTTTGACTACCGCCCACAGGATGGGTATGGGGTGCATAATAAACATATTAAACTAACTAACTAAGTTGTACAGTAGATTATTAATTATAAGTGAATCTAATTTATGTAAGACAAAATATATATTCATATATTCAGAAATGTTTTTTTGTGAAACAATGATTCAATTATATTCCTGTCTACAATGGATAAAAGGTTTAAAAGTAATTGTTGAAATTATGATATGGGAATACGTATTGAGTATGTGAGTACTGAGTATTGAGCATTTAGTCTTGGGTGATTAAGTGGCTTTTGAGAAGAGGAGTGACCCTTGCTATTTTGAGGATTGTTGGGAAAGTAAATGATTCAATCGATTTGTGAAAGAGTGTTGCAATAATAACTGAATAAACTTACTTATTCCTCAGGTCATGACGTGAGAATGAAGTTGGTCAAGGACTACTCAGGCGCTGTTGGTTATATCCCTCCAGCAGGCATATTTATGTTCCTGAAGGTGTGTCTGAAGGTCTGTCGGTCTCCCTGACATAATTTATCACAGCCAAAACATAGTATGTTGTATCCTCGTACTGTGTCAATACTTCTGGATTTAAGGTTTCTAGTAATCTCTTTCATAGTTTTGGTAGAATCAGGACGATGGTAATGGCAACCTGCCCAGCGGGAAGGAACTGTTTACCAGTGTTGATATCTCGAGACGTGCTGTGTATGAGGGTCACTCTCATGCTGCAGGAGTGGGTAATGTGTCTTGGGAATTTTAAGTTAGTGAAAACTTCCTCAATATATTCCTGCTTTGTTATAATATTCATCAGTGCAAATTCGGAGCACTGAGAGGAAGAAACCTTCATGGTTTAAAACCGTCTTGGTTTAAAAGTCTTGGTTTAAAAGTCATGGTGGGACAAATAGTGAATTAATCAATAATAATAATAATAATAATCTTTATTTCTACACACTACCATACAGAAGCCCCTTGTCACAGACCGGGCAGCGGGGGCGTTGACCCCAAAAAAAACCTCCAGATATAATGCAGGTATTCCTAAGGATCAGATAAGATTATATAGAGCATTTCGGGAAAATTTGGTTAATTTTGTCCCCAGGATACGACCCACATCAGTCGGCTAACACCCAGGTACCCATTTACTGCTAGGTGAACAGGGACAGCAGGTGTCTTAAGAAACACACGTTAATGTTTCCACCAGTACCAGGGATCGAACCACGGACCACAATGTGAGTTGAGTGCGCAACCAACCCAACTACGGGACATCATAAAATGATCATAGCTTACTATCTGAGGGAGACTCGGGGTGTCTCCCCTCCCTGTTAGGTTAGGTTTAGATTTAGACATTCGGTTGTTATGATTCATTTGTCGTGTATGCTACCTCCACAGTGTGAAAAGACTCAACAATGACCCTCTGTGAGAGATACAGTATGTCTAACCTAACTGCGTAACCTCGCCGTGCAAACATATGCTCCACCTCCCATGACCCCCCCCCCAAAAAAAAAGCATCCTTTAAATGTATATCCCGTAAAAGGTCACTTAAAACCTTCGACACATACCCCGCCCCCTTGGGTTCCACATCTACCAGCTTGATGATGCAGTTAGAGTCACCATCTACTATTGCCACGGATGGCAATGCTCGCAAGAAAAACACTAGGTCCTCATGCACAAAATTCGTCTTCACATGCACATCACGCTCTGTTGTGATGTGCATGTGAAGACACTCTTTATTTATTAACTTGAACATGATACAGAGAAGTTCAAAGGAATACAGTAATTAAGTGTAATATGCCAAAGCCCCTTGTATGCAGAGCATTATGGGCAGGCTTAAAGTTAACTTAAGATTAACTAAGAAATGATATATTCAGTGGTAAAACATTATTGTAAACAGATCACAATTAAGCACAAATGAGTATTACAAAGACAGGTCATGTGGTCATTTACTGTGTTGCTGAGCATTCAGTAGAATGGAGTATTCTGTTAGGTAATGTAATGAAAAGTAACAAAGTTTGATTGGGTCATAGGTTAAACATTTATGAGATACAATTATGAGAAACATTTGTGAGATACAATTTATGAGATACAATTATTCAGTATTTATTTAGTTATGGGTGAGTAAGTAATTTTATATTCACAGGTAATGAATTCCAGATTTTAGGGCCTTTTATGTGCATTGAGTTTTTGCATAGTGTGAGATGGACACGAGGAATATCAAAGAGTGATCTGTGCCTTGTGTTATGGTCATGTGTTCTGTTGAGGTTGGTAAGGAGACGTTTGAGGGGAGGGTTTATATTCGAGTTAAGTGTTCTATGTATGTAGTAGGTGCAGTAATAAGTATGGATGTTTTGTATGGTGAGTAGGTTTAGAGTTTTGAATATTAGTGGAGTGTGCTGCCTGAAGTGGGAATTTGGTATCATTCTGACTGCAGCCTTTTGTTGGTAATTAGTGGTCTGAGATGGTTTATTGTTGTTGAGCCCCATGCACAAATTCCATAGGTGAGATAGGGGTAAATAAGTGAGTGATATAGGGCCAGGAGGGCTGACTGTGGAACATAGTACAGTATCTTCGATAGCATGCCTACGGTCTTGGAAATTTTCTTGGAAATTTGTTGTATATGTGTTTGAAATTTGAGTCTATTATCAAGGTGGATTCCTAAGAATTTTCCCTCTGTGAGCTTTGTGATAGATGATCCATTTATCATTATGTTAAGAGGGACATCTGTAGCTCTGTTACCAAACTGAATGAAGTAGGTTTTGTCAATGTTTAGAGTAAGTTTGTTAGTTCTCATCCAGGTAGATATTTTCTGTAATTCGGTATTCACAGTATTGGCTAGCATGACTGGGCTCGGGTGAGAGAAGACGTATGTAGTGTCATCTGCAAATAGTGTGGGTTAGTTGCGATGCATTTGGTAGGTAATTTATGTATATGAGAAAGAGAAGAGGGCCTAGGACACTTCCCTGTGGGACACCAACTATAATTGGCTGTGCGGTAGAGTTTGCCCCATTTGTGTACACATATTGGCTTCTGTTGCTGAGGTATGACTTGAGGTAGTTGAGGGAGTGCCCTCTTATACCATAGTGTGACAATTTTATGTGGAGCAAGTCATGGTCAACTGTATCAAAAGCTTTACGTAAGTCAATAAAGATCCCCAGTGGGACTGGGTATTGAGAACTTTCAAAACAAGGGAAACAATACCGATGGTGACACTCTTCAAATCGCTAGTGCTCCCTCACTTAGAATATTGCTAAGTGCTGATGGCCCCGTTCAGGGCAGGAGAAATATCGGAGCTGGAACAAATACAGAAATCGTTTACGGCTCACATTGAGCCAGTAAAGCACATAAACTACTGGGAACGCCTGCAAGTCTTGAACATGTACTCATTGGAGCGGAGGAGAGAGAGGTACATCATAATATATACCTGGAAGGTACTCGAGGGCTTTGTCCCAAATCTGCACACTGCCATAACAACATACTGGAGTGAGAGATATGGGAGGAAGTGTAAAATAAACCCAGTGAGGAGCAGGGGTGCAGTGTGGACAATAAGGGAACACTATATCAACATCCAGGGTCCCAGACTTTTCAACATCTTACCAGAAGATATCAGAAACACTGCTGGAACAAGTGTTGAAGCCTTCAAGAGGAAACTAGACAAGTATCTTCACCAGGTGCCAGATCAACCAGGCTGTGAGGGCTGTGTGGGGCAGCGGGCCTCCAGCAGCAGCAGCCTGGTTGACCAGGCGAACCTGGCCCATGGCCGGGCTCAGAGAGTAGATATACTCTCGAAATTCTTCAAAGGTATATCAAAGGTTCTCTATTGCAGTGTATATATGTTCTAGCATGTGGATAATAGCATCATTAGTATTTTTATTAGGCCTGAATCCAAATTGACAGGGGTTGAGTATGTTGTGGGAGATGAGGTAGGAATAGATTCGCTTATGAATTAATTTTTCGAAGATTTTAGAGAGAGAGTGTAAGTTGGATTTTGGCCTATAGTTATTCAAGTCTGTTTGGTCTCCTCCTTTATGGATCCGGGTGACCTTTGCTATTTTGAGAACTGTAGGGAAGGTAGAGGATTCGATGGATTTGTTAAAGAGTGTTGCAATGATTGGTGAGAGCACTTGTGATGCTTTTTTGTATATAAAGGGTGGTAAGGTATTTAAATCTCTTGTCTTGTTTTTTAACGTGTTGATAATAAGGGAGACTTCAGTTGGGTTAGTCGGAGCTAGGAACAGTGTGTTCGGGTAGTTGCCAGTGAGGTAGTCATTGGGTGGGGTATCTGAGCTTGGAATTTTATTGGCAAGGTTTTTCCTATAATGGAGAAGAAATTATTGAGTCTGTTTGCTGTTTCAGTTGGTGGGAGTTGGGGTTCATCTGGTTTTGTTAGTTCAATTTCACTATTTCGTGATATCTTTTTTGTTCCTAGAATGTCAGATAAAGTTTTCCAGGTCTTTTTTATATCACCTCGTAAGTTGGATAATCTGTTCTCATAATACAATTTTTTAGCCCTTCTTATCAGGCTGGTCCACCACCCATCCACATGCAAGACCCTCCCCCTCCTTCACTTCTCTGCAAAACAAACGGGCTCGCCTCCCGGATCAAGACACCCACTTCCTGCTTTTAAATGAGCAGATGGCAGTGCCACCACCTGATACCCTTCCACCTCCAAAACTCGACCATCCTTGAAATTGTGTTGTTGTAGAAACACGACATCCACCTTACATTTATACAAAAGCATCCTAAACCACTCTCTCTTTACACCATTACACAATCCATTAACATTTACTGTCATACACCTGAGGCCACTTAAAGTTTCCATCCCTGCCTCTTCTCGACACTTCCCAGTTCCACCAGAACTTAGTGCACCACCTTTCACCCTCACCTCCCCACCTCTTTCAGTGCTGTCTGCCATGGCCACCACTACAATCCCATCCACCCAAGACTTCTTCCCAGGCTGCTGCGCCGGCATCAGGATATCATCTGAATATGACACGCTGTTAGTCACAGGCTCCCCAAGGTGCTCCTGCCGTTCACTCACCACGGCCGGCAGCTCAGTACCAGCCACCTGCTCAGGTACACCCATCTCCTCTGCAGGCTATGACTAGGTTTGCAACACAGTAACTAGTTTCTCCTCTAGCACCAGCACCTCCGCCTGTACCTGTGCCTCGTCACTTGCTGCCGGTAAAGTCTCGGGACCCATTAACTCTTCAAGTGCCATGCCCTCTCCCGACTCAACAGGTGTCTCCTCCACCACCTCGCTCCACAGACGACCATGCCCTCTATTGCGCCATTGTGCCTCAACAGCCACCTCCCTCACTGGAGCTGGTGCGTCTTCTGCCTGGCCATGTGCCCAATGCTGCTTTCCACACACCCCTGCCATGTCACCGTAAGCTCCACATAGGTGGCATGTACGCCTCTGCCCGGTGTAGGACACCATGACCTGTGTTTTAAAATCCACCAAGTACTCCTAGGATGGTATGGGGTGCCACAAAGTCATTATCAGGGTAAAGGTGTCTTCTGGGAGACCCACATAAGCACTTGATACCCACTTTCCGTGTTGGGCCATATGAATAGTCCCATATGCATCAAAAAAACTTCTGATGTTCGCTTCCTCTGCCTTAAACAGGATGTTGTGAAGCTTAACCCATGTAAAATGACATGAAACATTAATCATCCACATTCAAACAGCCGGTGTAACACCAATACTGATGTCCTGAAAACGAGTCACCAACGACTCATACACTCTGGAGGACAGCAATTTTACAAAAACTCTGTACACTCCATTTAATGCAATTCCATATAACTCGTCGCCCTAAATGCCATACGCCTCATGGATGATGGTGGGAAATAAGACTTGTGCTGAAGCAGGCGATATCGCCCCATGCAGAAGCTCAATCCCCACTGTGTTGACACGACATCTTACAGTGAGCACCATATTGACTAAAGGTAGCTCTCCTGGTTAAACAGCAGAGGGGTGCAAAGCACAGCTGCACCCCACCGCAGCCAGGCAGCAAATGATGGCAACAAACATTAAAGGAAAACCCTGGTAGAGGCTGCAGGTGTTTTGACCTGCCATAATCAAAAACCAAGTATTAATCCAAGTAGTGGTTCATTTATGTCATGTCTGACCCATCAGGCTACCTTGCAATAATACATGCACATCATACAAACCCAGACTTAAAAGACCCCCTTAAGTACCTTCATACCCTCAATCCCACACACACAGATACACAGACCCCTGCGACACACTCCTCACACACACAATTGCACCCCCTGGGGGAGACCAGCCCATTCTTACCCCTGACAATCTATAAATCCCATAAATCCCTCAACTTAAAATCCCTATAACCCACCGGAAAATCCCTCTCCCACCTCCCCCCATATAGTTCTCTGTTGCAATACTTCGTGCTATAAAAAGTCGCAGCCAGGGCCATCCTACATTCCCCCACCCCTTTATCTCTCATTGCCCAAGAGATAAAGATGAAATCCAAAACTAAGTATGCCACCGCTCTTTGAACCTTCACCCCAACCCCACCTACACCTAAATTCAGCGCTCTCAAAACCGACAACCCTCTCTCCCCCCCCCCCAAACCGGAACACTCTCCCCATCCATTCCAGCACAACCCCTAGACGTTCGCAAAAGTAAACTAAGTGGAAAGCCGACTCATCTTCCCCACACTCTTGAAATACCTCACCCTCCCTGATCCGTCTATTGCATAAAACCACCCCGGACAGCAAAATCCCATGGAGGAATCTATACATTACCTCCCTCACATATGGCCAGACGTGCAACCTTTTAAACTGTCCCCATATGTCTTCCAATGCATACATCGAGTACGCCCCTTCCACAGCCACTGCCTCCATAGGCCATACCACCCTCTCTATGGACCCAACCCTCATGTTCTTTGGATCTCTAACGAGCATTAAGACATGCAACATCTCACAACCTTGCAAATCCCATCTCCTTCACCACCTCCAAATATCCTCTTGCATAATACCCAACCCCTTGCCCCCCATCCCAAATTGCTGCTATGTGTAATATTTTGCTAAATAGAAGCACATTGACCACAATGACCCTCTGGTGTAGCGTGAGATGGGTCGGGCGCAAACCATCTGACCTTCCCAGCACTCTATCGACTGCACACCTCGAATTAACCTCCCTTGCCATCTGCGCATCGCCCATGTACACATCCCCATAAATCTTTACCCGATCCACAACACACCACCGCACCCCATCACCCCCACCCCCAGCCCACTCCATGCCTCTAATCCCATGAGCTTTGATTTATCCATGTTCACTGCCATACCTGCTGCTGCCCCAAAAACATCCACGACCCTCTCCACACCCTCTAATCCCTCCCTTCTTTTCACTAGGACTGTCATATCATCAGTGTAACCTATGATTCCAGGTCTCCCACCACTCTGATCATCCCTCCCTCCCTCCCTCCCTTACACACCATTCCACTGCCCTGTAAAAAGGGTTCTGTAAACATGCAAATAGCATTTGTGATAGAGTACAATCCTGTCGTAAATCCCTGCCCAGCCGCACACGCGACCCTACTCTCCCATTTATCTACACACACACATGCCTGCTCCCTGATACAAAGTACTCGCCCATCGCACAATTTCTTCTCCAAACCCCTGCCATCTCATGATTTTCCACAATGCATTCCTCTCGACACTATTATATGCCGCCCTCCAATCCAGGGCTAATACTCCTCCCCCCCTTGTGTACTCTCTTAAACCCTCAAATGACCCCATGCCCCTTGTACATTGACCTACCTGGTACCCCATATTGGCCCTCTACTATAATCTTACCAATGACTCTTTAAACAATCACCCAATATTTTTGCAAAGAGTTTGTAATCCGCACACATGAACAATATCATTCGATAATCCTTCACCGTTAACTGACTATCCTCCTTTGGGACCAAGACCACAATCGCCGTCACTTGCAACTTCCCCAACTCGCCTCTCTCTTTGTGACATTAAACAATTTCACTAAAAACTCCATCAGTTCGCCCCAATGCTGTACATAAAAGTCACTCGGCAGCCCATCTAATCCTGGTGCCTTACCCTGACTCATGCCCATTAATGCCGTCCGCACCTCCTCCTCCACGATATTCCCATTTAACTTTTTCCTGTTGTCCCAATCTCCTGTCTCCCTTAATGCCCCCTCACTCACACCTGCACTTCTCATATACACACTAAGCCAAGCATCCACATATCCCCCTTCCCCTCCGTAGTGACCAGCTCTTGCCCCTCTCTATACCCCTCCATTTCCTCACGTACACGCAACCCTACCATTTCCATAGCAATGCGTCGATGTGCCTACCCTTGCAGGACACATGCCAATGGCCTATTACCCTATCTCACATCCTCTAACCCCCCCAACACCCTTACTGCATCAAACCATTCATTTTGCAATTCCCTGAGTCTATCTTTCAATCCCTCTATGTCTGCAACTGGGACTCCCACCCCTTCCCCTTCTCCCATAACATTCCTGGAACTGCCCCCCAAGATACCTAATAAGCCCATAAGTCAACTGATTCTTATGCCGCCCCTGGTGTACATAGAATTCCCGAATCCTCGTCTTCACTATTGTATCCCACCAGCTCAGCACATCCCTCCTCCATGCTCACCCCTTCTAACAACCTTTCCCATAAACGTGCAAATAAGACCCTCTTCTCGACACCATTAAGCAACTGAACATTCAATTTCCAGTAGCTCTTATACCTATTCAGCATCCCCTCCCATCCCAATTCTACCAAAATACCTCTGTGGTCTGATAAGACCACATCCAAGACACTCACTCTCCATACCACTGCTTTTCTAGTCATGTATAACCTGTCCAGCCTTGCAGCATACCCCTGCCTCACAAAGGTGTGCTCCACCTCCCACACCACAGCCCCCCATATCTACCAACCCCACCTCGGTTAACAGCTCCCTCAAAACACCAGAGCAATATCCCGCCTACCTAGGTTCCACATCCCTATTACGGATCTCACAATTCCACAGCTACCACCGGAAGCAACCTCAGGTGATATACCAACACATCGCATACAAACTCATTCTTATCCCAACCTCCCCCTCCGCCGGGCCATAAACACACACAAAGGTCACCCTCTCCCTCCCCCACAACCCATCCACTCGTATAGCCCTCCCCTCTCCACCCTCCTCACAATGATGCACAATAAACGGGCTAGCCTCCCTCATCAAAACAGCCACACCTCCTTTCAATCTCGTAGAGTGTGCCACATATACAGTATACCCCTCAATCACCAACATACAACCTTGTTTGTGATTGTGCTCCTCATTTCTCAAGCCATTAATATAGTGAGACTCTTGAAGCCATCAGAGGAGGCTTGCCTTTAGGCACAGCTACACCACTTTCCCTCTTCCTCCTAATACCACCTTGGGCCCCATATGCCCCTCTGGAACCACCTTTCACAGGTCCCTTGCCCGTCAATCCTCCAGGTCCACGCTCCTCTACATCCGCCCCAACCTTTTTACCAGAACGCTGTGCCAGGGTGAGCACATCATCCATATCCGAGAGAACTGCTGCTCTCTTCCGTGACCCTCGAGTCTTCTTCCCAATATCCTCCTGGAAGCCATCCATATGCACGTTCGCCACCACAGTACAACTCTGCAAAGCAGCCTCGACTAGTGACTGTGACAGTCCTCCTACCACGTCTCCCGGGTCCACAGCAGACTCCAGGGCACCCACAAGTCCCTCATCAGACACCTCACCTGGGGTTCCTAACAGGTCATGGGGCACCATGTCAATGGTGACCTCCACGTCCCTGTCCTCACCAGGCGGCACCTCACCTACATCCTCCGGTACCTGCCTGGAAGAGCTCGGCTCCCCCAGAAGCGTTACACAATTTCCCTCCATCAATTCCTCCTCGCCCACCTCTACACTCCAAGCCTTACTTGATATAGGCTTTTCTGGCCTGGGCTCCTCTGTCTTCTCCTGGTCCTCCTGTGTCCTCGTGTGAAGATCAGTGTCCTGCATACCCTGCCGACGATCACACTGCACTGCAATGTGGCCATAGACCCCGAATAAGTGACAAGTACGTCGTTGCCTCAAGTAGGTCACCATTATTTGCGTCCTGAGGTCATCTAGTTGAACGTATGAAGGAATGGGATGCTGTAATGTCATCTTCAAGGAGAAACTTCCCTCAGGCATCTCAGCATACGACCATTCCTTCCACTTCCTCAACATAGCCATGTGAACTGTCCCATATCTTTCAAACACAGCATGCAGGTCCGCCTCATCAGCCTCAAAAGGCACATTCCGTATTTTCAACCCCATGTAATAATGGGACACGCCATGGAGCCTTACCGTCACAGCAGGATTCACTGGCATACAAATATCCTGAAATCTGGATCTTCTCTTCATATATGCTGGTGTTACGAAACCTCATGAAGATCCGGTATGCCCAATTCAACTCCACACCTTACAGCTCTTCATTTGCTATACCGTATGTGTCTCTGATGATGGCAGGCAGTAAAAGCTGAGCTGAGTGGGCAAACACAGCCCCATGCACCACTTCTATGCCGACAGTATTTACCAGGCATCTACCCTGCTGTGCCATTTTGAGAAAATCCATAACAGAGAGTTAAATGTGTGTTTATCAAGAAGGAGGTGTTGCATGAGGGATTGTGTGGGGGATGGCTGGATATTGTACATGAGAGGCTGAGACAATTGTATGGTTGAGTGGAGTTGTGGGAGTGTGAGACTGTATTGCATGCTTTGGTGTTAGCTCGGGAACCGGGGAAGTCAGGATAGGTGTTTTGTGTAGGTTGCTCGTGGGTAGGGTTGTTGCGCCAGTGGAGGGGATTTTCCCCATGTACGCGTGGGGGAATATATGGTTCCACTTTGGTAAGTTGAGGTTAAGACCCACGGTGCGTGAGGTAACATATCACTTTCTGCATGGTTTTTGCCATCCAGAATAGAAAGGTCGTAGAGGGTGGGGGGGGATAGGCTGTGGTACCTGTGGAGGGGAGGAAACAGTGTATCATGTAGCATATTTTTGCGAGGGATTGGGGTGTAAGGGGTTGGTTGAGTAGGGTGGTTATGAGGGTAGGGGGAAAAGGGGTGTTGGTGCTGCCAGTGCTTCGTCTTGATGTAAGAGGGTTGGATGCGGGTGTTACTAGGGCTTTGGTGTACATCATGGTAGATTATGTATATATTTCGTGGGGAATGAAGGGGCAGGGGGTTTGGGAGGTGAGGCAGCAGGTTTTAGCGGCTACGTTCTACCGCACATTGTGTTGTAATACGGAAATTTGCAGGAAGAGGTGGGAGATTGCTTTTTCGGAGGGATATAGAGTGCAAACATTAGGGATTTTATTGGATCTGTAAAAAGGGAGGGAGGGTGCAGGGGTATGTGTCTGTTGCTGCATATGTGGGAGAGGAAGTCAGGGGTTGCAACAGGTTTGCCTCCTGGGGTATGTGTGGGGTAATGTGTGTGTGGGTGTGTGGGAGTCATAAACATGAGAGCAACGAAGTCTCGGGCGAATGTGGCCTGAGAGTTTAACATATTTTTTTTTATATTTTATTTAAAACATTATAAATAACAAGGTGGTATAAAATATTAAATAACACCACAATACAGGATCTGAACAAGATTACTAAGAATCATATCACAAATGCAGAAGAAAAATTTTGAAAACCCAATACAAAATAGGAATGTGTAACAAACACGCAAAATACATACACACCATTCACTGACACACATTATACAAAATGATAATATATCTGACACATACACACAAAACTGTTGGAGGGGGGCGGCCCCCATGAAAACCCATCTATAAATACATCCACATCATTCGCACACTTAATGATCACAGCAGTGATCAAACATTAATTTATGTAACATTTATATATACATGCAACTGTTTATGAGATTTTACTTAAGAACAAACTCTGGTAATTATTCGAAAACATTACTCCATAACAAAAATAAGCATTACACAAATTACATAATCATATAAATTATCAACAACTGCAAAATTTTTACAGCATACGTTGCATCAGCAACGAAACTTAATACCATTACAAAAGTTATGGAAAACAAACTATGTAAATACATATATAAAAACCATCTAAGAGGAATTAAATTCCCTACAAAATTACAATAAATACTACGAAAATACATACCAGAAAAATTATCTTTGCAAAAACTGGTAGACTAACATGGACAGTGACTTCTATAACTCCCTTTTAATCACAAGGACCTAATTTATACAAATCTTGGGCTTATCAAAACCTTTCACACAAAACTTACATGTCAACACAGCACCACGCATTACATACCTTCCCGACCCTCACATTTTTTTCGCAAAAACTTTGCCTCATACACTCCCCCTCCTAAAACTAATGTCAACCCGCTTATAAAGGAAACCAGTCCTTTACGTATAATTAGCTCGCCAAATGAATGAGGCCATTGACCGTAATTTTGCAGTAGGTCTCTGGAAAACGTGCCCTCCACTGTCCCTGGTAAATAAGTTTGTTCCTGCAAACCGTTCTATATATGCCTGCCGCAATTGCTCTAATTCTAATTCCCCCCCCCGTGTCCCTCATCCCCCAGGAAATACACAGAAAATCCGCCACTACATACATAATCACCATTTTCACTTCTCTTGAGACCCCGCGTACTTCTAATGTTAAGGCTTGCAGGGTCTCTACATTACCCCCACCCATCAACCTAAAAACCCTCACTAACCACACCCTTACCTCCCTCAACTCTTCACAGAAATAAACCGCATGAAAAGCTGTTTCCTGTTCTCCACAGTGATCGCAGGTCTGTTCCCTCACCAATCCCATTGAACACAAAACAGCTTTCAATGCTAATACCCCCATCATAAATCAATATACAAACTCCTGTACTCTCGGCATTAACTTAAGCTTTCGAAAGTCATTCCATATCATCCCCCAATCATACAAGGGATAAACCGATACCCCCTGTATGATTTCTGGCCTCCTGCTCATCGCCACCAAACGCCCAACCCGAAGTTTTGCCACCTCCCTAATCAATAATAATAACCTCAGCATATCATCGCATTCAATTAATTCTTTTCCACTCCACCATCTCCACACATCCTCCATCACTTTCCCCACTCTAACCCCTCTTTCTCCCCCCGCCCTAACGAACCTCTGTTTCACATATAGGGCCTTCACCCTCGGCCCCAATGCTAAAAGGCCTAATCCTTCACTGCGTATATTCTACATCACCACCTCCTTGCTTAGCTATGCCCTCCCGAAACCCCAAACATAACGTAATGCCCTCCTCTGAATCTCCTGTACGACCTGAGTCTGCAATGGATACACCACAGCCATACTCCACACTTTACTGTAAACTAATGAATTTACGATTATCGCCCGCTGTTGTAAGGTGACGTCCCTCGCCCATAAACTCCATAACCTTTTTGCTGCCTTCTCCACCACCACCTCTGAATTCACCTGCCTAGCCTCCCGCACATCTGTCATGTATATAACTCCACAAATTTTTAGCCGAACCACCACTTCCCACCCAAACTCCAACCCCAAGCCCCCCACCACCCAGGAACCCACCTCCAGCAAACTTGATTTTGCTCAGTTCACCCGCATTCCAGACGCCCTCCCGAAAAGCTCCAACACTCTTTCCACCGTATGCAATCCATCCACTCCAGCTATCAGAACAGCGGTATTGTCCACATACCCCACCACATCTATACACCCATCCTTCTCCCCATTTAAAATCCCCCCTCAACGAGCCCATAAAATGGATGCTGCATACATGCAAACAATATTTGAGACAGGGGACACCCCTGTTTCAATCCCCTCTCCAACTTGACAGCCCTACCCAACCTGCCATTAATTTGAACCCGCACCATTACAGATGAATACATTGTATCAACCCACCTCACCACTCCCATGCCAAAACCGAGATGCAACAAACTAGCCCTCAGAAAGTTTCTATCCACACAGTCATATGCATTTTCCCAATCAATACCCAAAAGCCCTCCCCCATTGCAACTCTCCAAAAAATCCCTAATGCGGCCATGCCCATCACTCATACTTCTGCCTGGAATACCCATCTGCCCCATATGAATAACCCCACCTAACACCTTCTTCATCCAATTGCCCAGTATCTTTGCAAAAATCTTGTAGTCAGCACACATTAGCGAAATAGCTCTGTACACACTCAATACTCTTCCCTCTTGCTTTTTGCATACTAATACGACCACACCCATTCGCTGTGTCTGACTTAACTGTCCTTCCCGTTGCATGCAATTCATGACCCTCATCAGACAGTACTTAATGTGCTCCCATTGAATTCTGTAAAAATCATTTGAAATCCCATCAATACCCAGCACCTTGCCAGTACTCATGTTGAACACAGCCTCCTCAACTTCCCCCATGCTAATCTTACCTCCCATCCCCATGCCCTCCTCTCCACATGACCCTAACCCTCTCCCCCTCAACACCTCCTCAATAGCATCGCCTTCCTCCTCTCTCCCCCACTTCCTTTGGAACCAGAAATCAGAATAATTACTCATGCCTTCTGTAGTATTTAGTACCTGCCCCTTGTGATATCCACCCATATCCTCACTTACCTCCAAGTTTAAAATAGTCGAATCCTTCTGCCTTACCCTAAAACCTCACAAAACACTTCCCGAAGGTTTATCCCCCCACAGCACAGCCTCCATTTCTGCCCTTACATGTACCGCATCAAATCTATCATTATATAACTCCGCCAACCTGTCCCTGAGTTGCACCATGTTTCCATACTGCCGCCCCCCTTCCTCATAACACCCATTTAGCTGATATTCCAAATAATTTTGCAACCCATACCTCCACCCTGCCTCTTCCATTCCCTTCCTTTTATAAAAACCTGCTATACCCGGCTTAGCATGCCTTTCCCACTTTTCTAAGACACACGACTCCACCTCTCTAGAATCCCAAAAAGTTTGCCACCATTCCCCAAACGCCATACTCACCTCCTCACTCCTCACGAGTCTTGCATTTAATTTCCAAAAACCAGATTGTATCCTAACCATACGCTCCCAATCAAGATCTCCCATAACTGCCCTATCATCAGAAAACCCCACATCAAAAGTCCTAACTCCCAACACACGTACAGCTTCCGTTGCATACATCCTATCTAATCTTGCAGCATAACCCCGTCTGACAAACGTATACTCAACCCGCCAACCACCCCTTTCCACAACATCCAAAACCCCCACGTCTCCCAACACATTACATAACATGCCCAACATACACCCCACCTCCCTCGGTTTTACATCCCCACCCCGAATAATACAATTCCAATCTCCCCCTATGACAGTGACTAAAGGTAATCCCCTTAAATAGTACATCAAAAATTCCCTCACAAAGTTCTCCTTGACTCGTGCGTTGCCATCTGCCAGCATATATACTTCTATAAAACAAACCCTCGTTGCACCCCACTCTCCCTCCACCCTCACGATCCTCCCCCCTCCTCCCACCCCAAAATACGCAATGGACTGGTTTCCTTTACAGCCACAGCAACCCCACCTTTCAACCTCAACAAGCCACTCACATACAACGTATATCCTTTCAAAGACAACTCACAACCAAACTTATAATTGTGCTCCTGAATGAAACATATATCTACATTAAATCTCCTTAAAAACCATTCCACCCATACTCTTTTAACCTCGGCTCTCAGGCCATTAACATTAATCGTTACAACCTTGAATTATGACAGTAAAGGCGGCTTGCCCCACTGCCTTGGAAGGGTACCCGCGTGACTTGGCTGCTGACTAGAGCCACGTTTGGCACCCTGTCTGTCCAGTTCCCCAACCCCTCCATTGTCCTTTGAACCTTTCAGTACTTCAGTACCGCTACACCCACTCTCCGGGATGTCCACCCTTGGCCTCCAAGACTTCTTTCCAGGTCTCTGCCCGGGCGTTAAGACATCATCCATATCCGATGTCCCAGCTGTTCTCTTGCGTGAACCTCTGTTTCCACATGTAACCTCTTCTGTGCACTCTCTGTGCACCTCAGCCACTACCGTGTGCACCTTGCCCTCATTACACACGGTCTCTCCACGTCCTGATGCTTCTGTTGTCTCCTCCAATGAGCGTCCACGCTGCTCATTATCTAGACTCCCCTCCACCTCGCTCAGGAAGGTATTCAAAACCTCATCCAGCATTCCATTCTGTTGCATTACAGGCTCACCGTCATTGCTCGTCGTCGTCGTCTGCTCAGGCCCCGTCCCCACTGGTAATGTAGCACATGAGTCCATCTCCGCCTCTGCTTTATCCACTTCCTCACTCCAACTGCACGATGCCTGCCTTTCGGCCACACCTGTCTTCGGCACCACAGGACCCAACTGCTGATCCACCGGTGTTGGCATCTGTTCCCTCCGTCCTGGTTTCCTATGGCATTGGGCTGCCATATGGTCAAATGATCCACACACCCTACATGTCCTGCTCTGTCCTGAATAGTATACGTAGACCTGCATTCGGAACTCTTCCAATAAAACATACGAAGGTATTGATTGCTGTAACGTCATCTT
Organism: Cherax quadricarinatus; assembly: GCF_038502225.1. Classification (NCBI taxonomy): domain Eukaryota; kingdom Metazoa; phylum Arthropoda; class Malacostraca; order Decapoda; family Parastacidae; genus Cherax; species Cherax quadricarinatus. The sequence continues at coordinate 35,830,724 of NC_091301.1, read as the reverse complement.
CACATTGAAGGATCCCTCGGGCAGTCCCACATAAGGCCCATCCTTCCACACTCCCAATTCCGCTGCATGAATCTTGCCATAACGACGGAATACCGCTACCATATCATACTCTGTAGCTTCAAAGGGCACATTTCTGACTCTTACATATGTCACATAGCTGGATACATCATGTAGACATACCTCCACTGCTGTATTCACGGCCATCCTCTTCTCTTGGTACGTGTCAACTATGCTTGAGTAAAATCCAGCATTTATGAATTTGATGAAAATCCTCGTAACTCCGTTAACAGCCACACCATGAAGCTCTTCATTGGGTATCCCATACACATCACGAATAACCGTAGGGAGTATCACCTGCATTGTAGAACTGCTTAGGGTACCATGTACCAGCTCAACAAAGACAGTATTCACACGGCGACCATGTCTATCCACCATTTTGATTGCTCAAAACAGGAAAACTGCGCAGAAAACCAACTGAATCAGGAGCGTCTGTGCAGCAGGTCCACACGGCCCGAGAGCGATGAGGACAATGAGCTTAAGATTGTACAGAGAGATTCTGTTCTCTATCTATTGTATTTAAAGTGTACGGCATTACTGTTTGTTGGGGTAATGTCATTGTGTATCTTTGTGTGTTCGTCTGTTTGCTAGAATGTACTTGCTACGTATTTGTTCTGTGTACTCACCTAATTGCAGTCACCTAATTGTGGTTGCAGGGGTCGAGACTCAGCTCCTGGCCCCGCTCTTTACCGACCGCTACTAGGTCCTCTCTCCCCCTGCTCCATGAGCTTTATCATACCTTGTCTTAAAACTATGTGTAGTTCCTGCCTCCACTACATCGCTTGCCAGACTATTCCACTTTCTAACTACTCTATGACTGAAGAAATACTTCCTAACATCCCTTTGACTCATCTGAGTCTTCAGCTTCCAATTGTGACCCCTTGTTTCTGTGCCCCATCTCTGGAACATCCTGTCTCTGTCCACCTTGTCTATTCCACGCAGTATTTTGTATGTCGTTATCATGTCTCCCCTGACCGTCCTGTCCTCCAGTGTTGTCAGACCGATTTCCCTTAACCTTTCTTGACAGGACATTCCCCTTAGCTCTGGAACTAGCCTTGTTGCAAACCTTTGCACTTTCTCTAACTTCTTGACGAGTTTGACCAGGTGTGGGTTCCAAACTGGTGCTGCATACTCCAGTATGGGTCTGATATACACAGTGTATAAAGTCTTGAACGATTCCTTACTGAGGTACCGGAACGCTGTTCTCAGGTTTGCCAAGCACCCATATGCCGCAGCAGTTATCTGGTTAAATGTGTGCTTCTGGCGATGTACTCGGTATTATACTCACTTCTAGTTCTTTCTCCTTGAGTGAGGTTTGCAGCCTTTGGCCACCTAGCCTATACTTTGTCTGCAGTCTTCTTTGCCCTCCTCCGATCTTCATGACTTTGCATTTGGCGGGGTTAAATTCTAGGAGCCAGTTTCTGGACCACACATCCAGCCTGTCCAGGTCTCTTTGTAGACCTGTCTGGTCCGCATCTGATTTAATTCTCCTCATTAACTTCACGTCATCTGCAAACAGGGACACTTCTGAGTCTATCCCTTCCATCATGTCGTTCACATATACCAAGAATAGCACTGGTCCCAGGACTGACCCCTGTGGGACCCCGTTCATCACTGGCGCCCACTGTGATACCTCATCACGGACCATGACTCGCTGTTGCCTCCATGTTAGGTATTCTCTGATCCATTGCAGTGCTCTTCCTGTTATATGTGCCTGTTCCTCCAGCTTCTGTGAGAAACTTCTTGTGAGAAACTGTGTTGAAGGCCTTCTTGCAATCCAAGAATATGCAATCAACCCACCCCTCCCTCTCATTTCTTACTTCAGTTACCTTGTCGTAAAACTCTAGTAGGTTTGTGACACAAGATTTGCCTTCCATGAATCCGTGCTGGCTGTCGTTTATAATCTTGTTCTGCTCCAGGTGCTCCACCACTCTCCTCCTGATAATCTTTTCCAAGACTTTGCATACTATACATGTCAGTGACACTGGTCTATAATTTAGTGCTTCATTTCTGTCTCCCTTCTTAAAGATGGGGACTACATTTGCCTTCTTCCATACTTCAGGTAGTTGCCCTGTTTCAAGGGAAGCGTTGAAGATTTTGGTTAGTGGCACACGTAGTGTCCCTGCACCCTCTCTAAGGACCCACGGAGAGATGTTGTCCAGTCCCACCGCCTCTGAGGTATCAAGGTCACTTAGGAGCTGCTCCACCTCCTCCTCAGTTGTGTGTAATTCATCCAACACTTGTTGGTATATCCCGTGTTGCTGTACGCCACTGTTTTGTCTCCCAGTTGTCCCTTCAGCCTCCACTGTAAATATTACCTGAAATCTCATGTTGAGCTCCTCACATACCTCCTGGTCGTTTCTTGTGAGCTCCCCACCTTCTTTCCTCAGCCTGATTACCTGGTCCTTGACTGTTGTCTTCCTCCTGATGTGGCTGTAGAGTAGTTTTGGGTCAGACTTGGCTTTCGATGTTATGTCATTTTCATACTGCCGCTGTGCCTCCCTTCTTATCTGTGCATACTCGTTTCTGGCTCATCGACTAATCTCTTTATTCTCCTGAGTCCTTTGCCTTCTGTACTTTTTTGATTCTCTAGAGCACTTAGCTTTTGCCTCCCTGCACCTTCGGGTAAACCAAGGGCTCGTTCTGTCCTTCCCAAATTTCTGTTACCCTTTGAAACAAACCATTCCTCTGCCTCCTTGCATTTTGTTGTTACAAAGTCCATCATTTCGTTTACTGATTTTCCTACCAACTCCTGTTCCCACTGAACCTCCTGCAGGAAGGTCCTCATTCCTGTGTAGTCCCCCATTTTATAGTTTAGCTTTTCCCTTTCTACTCCTGTTACCCTCTCCACTTTTAGCTTCACGATGCATTCAAAGCTCATAACTATGTGGTCACTAGCTCCAAGGGGCCTTCCATACGTGATGTGCTCAATGTCTGAGCTATTCAGGGTGAACATGAGGTCCAGTCTTGCTGGTTCATCCTCCCCTCTCTCTCTGGTAGTATCCCTAACATGTTGGTGCATGAGATTTGCCAGCACCACATCCATCATCTTGGCTCTCCATGTTTCGGGACCCCCATGTAGCACCAGGTTTTCCCAATTGATCTCCCTGTGATTGAAGTCACTCATGACCAGTAACTTTGCTCTACTTGAGTGGGCTCTTCTTGCCGCCTCAGCTAGTGTCCACCATTGCTCTGTTGCATTCATCATAATCCTCGCTTGGCCTCCTGCAGTTCTGTGGTGGGTTATACATAACTGCAATGACTACCTTGTGTTCCCCTGACTGAACTGTACCTACTATGTAATCCCTTTCTCCAATCTCGTCCATACCTTCCATTTTTTGATAACCCCACCGTTTTTTTTATTAGTAGTGCAACCCCTCCTTCCCCCCTGCTCCTTCTATCCTTCCTCAGGATCTGATATCTTGGTGGGAAGATTGCATCTGTTATTATCCCAGTGAGTTTCGTTTCTGTAACCACTACAATGTATGGGGACAACTCCTTGATTCTTTCGTGCCACTCCTCACATTTATTCATTATTCCATCTGCGTTCGTGTACCAAAACCTTCAACTTCCTTTCAATAACTGTGGTCTGAGGAGAGAGGTGGGCTAGGGGGAGCAGGGGCCTATAGGGGGTTGGTGTGTGGGTGGGGTCTTTGGTGTGGGGTGTGGGGGCAGAGAGCCTATGGGGGGTTTCAGTGGGGGTGGGGGTGGGGGTGGTGGTGAGGGGGATGGGGAAGAGGGCCTATGGGGGTTACAATTGGGGAGGGGGTTGTGGTGAGGGGGATGGGGGGAGAGGGTACATTGTGTGGGTTACTGTGGGTTTCTGTGGGGTTGAGGTTTGAGCTGAGGGGGATGTATGGGTTACTGAGGGTTACTGTGGGGGTAGGGTTTATGCAGAGGGCGATGTGTGGGTTACTGTGGGTTTCTGTGGGGGTGGGGTTTGTGCTGAGGGGGATGGGGGCAGAGGGTGCAGTGAGTGGGTTTTGGGTTAGGTCATTTGGTTGCTTTGGGATTGCCATGGTTGTGTTCCTTCTGTGGGTGATACTGGAGGGGGTTGTGTTTGTTCTTCCACGTGGGCCTGATTTCTCCTGCTCTCCATTTTCCTTGCCTCCCATTCCTCCTTGCGACGTTGCACCCTCTCTTTCAGTGTCATCCTTTCTTCTTCTGTTCTGTCTCGGTCGAGGTACACACTCCAGAACACCTGATTGTCCCTTAGGCGTGCTTTCTCCTGCAGGATCCGGTTTCGAGCTGACTCTGCCTTGAAAATCACTTTGACTGGATGCTTTTTTTCCCTCGCAAATCACCCAATTCTCTGAAAATTTGTCAGCTGAGTCATGTCGTCCTCTCCTATTGCTTTCATGATGCTTTCAATCGCTTTTTTCTCCTTCTGTTTCCTTGCCACGTAAGTTTCCCCATCTACTTCTTGGAGCCCATAGACAAAAATGGCCCTCTCCCTTTCATCCTCCCACTGTGCTTCCCTGAGCATCCTCTGATTCAAATTAGTTCCTGCCATTGATGTGTTGCTTCTTACTCTCTCTTCCCTATCTGGTGTCCCTCTGCTTATTTGTTCCTGGACATGGCAGTTGTCTGTTAGAGCCTCTGTGTATAGTTTAGCTCCTTCAATGACTTTAGTCCCCTCATTAGCTCTTGCTGTTCTCCCTGCCTTTTCCCAGGCCCCCATTGGGTCCGATGGGGTCATCGCATACAGTATATCTCCTTTGTCCCCTACTGTTCCCTCATTGGTGCCATGGCTGTACTGTCCTTTGGTTCTTTAGGCTGTTTCAGACTCTTTAGTTCTTCTACTAAGCTCTGTATCTTAGCTTCAGCTACTGTGATTTGTAATTCCCATTTCCTGCCCTACTCAGCTATTTTCTCTTCGATTTTCTTGCTGATCTCTTCCAGCCTCCCCCCCCACTCCTCCTCTCTTTGCGTGAGCTCTGCCTCCCAGTCCTCTCTCCCAGGTCCACCACTCACTTCATCCACCATTCCTCTGGTTCTCCGTCCAGGTTTTTGGTGTCCCATGGGTTGTTTTCTTTTCACGGTAGGAAGAGCTCATGCCAAGGGTGCTGTGGAGGGGGTGTTTGTTGTGAGGAGAGGGGGGTGTTTGTTGTGGGGAGAAGGGAGGAAGAGACAGGGAGGGGACCTATGCTAGCCCGACTGACTGCTGTCTCACTCTGAGTTTAGGGTTTGGTTTTTTGTCACGAGAAAAGCTGAGCTCTATCTAAGAGTTGGATGGTGGAGAGGAAAGGCAGTCCCATTATTTTGTGCCATGGTGGCACGGTTACCACTGGGAGGTGGCAGCCTAATCCTGAGCGTTCTCGGGGTGAGGGTGTGGCATGCAAAGAGTACGTAACCTTTATTCATAGCATGTACACACCCTCATTTACAGGCTATCTCCCCCAACCAGCGAACCATGTAACTAAGAGTTGACGATGGGGCCCCATCGTTCAACTAGTAACCAGGTTCCAGCCAATAATAAGATGGTTTTAGCAATCACAGAGGTTATGTGGGTACCACTCTCCTGTCTGCCCTTGTCATTCCCATTCCAGAGCTGGTTGAAGCACGGTCTGCTCTCTTGTGGCTTCTATTCTGCCTTGCTTACCGTGGAGTGCACTAATACCTATCACTGTACATAGTGTTTATAGTGTACATATTGCTGTTCTAAATTGGTGAAGGATAATGTAAGTCAAAACTTTTCTGCTGTGTTTATTTTGCTCCCTTTACACCCAGGATAACAGGCCATTTGGACTCCTGGGTTGTAATATGGGTAGCCTGTCCGAGAACTGGAGCTGGATTTAGAGAAAGGGTTGAGCCTAGGGTGAAGCTGGTAGCAGGAACATTGTGCAGCTTGCTGTCTGGCATTGCATTAGCTTTGCCAACGCTTTACAAATTTTGCGTGTCAGTTACTTTGCTATGGTCAGCCTTGCTATTGTGTGATCATTCAACAGCTCGCTGCTAGCTTGTTCGGTGTGCTCGCTTCGCTACAGTCAATTTTGTAGAACAGTGTGTAGCTGGCTGTCTGGCATTGCTTCGCAAATTTTGCGTGTCAGTTGCTACTAGTCTGTCCGGTGTGAAGAATTTTGCAGCCAGCTTTGCTATTGCGTATCCACCTTGTATGCGTATTCTGCAATCGTACTGCACATAGCTAAGCGTGTTCTGCAAATAACGTTACGTTGGGGTATTTTGCAATCATACTGTGCATAGCTAAGTGTATTCTGCAAATTAACGAGTTACGTTGGGATATTCTGCAATCGTACTGTGCATAGCGAATAACTTTTGCCACCTAGACGAGTCAGACGTCTGGTGTCAGCATATACTTTGCATAACCTACCTAAATTGTCCCTACAGCGTTGTTGGAAAATTGCTTGTTCCATTGGCATTAAATACAAATGCACTCTAACAGCTGCGCAACTGCGTTCACTGATTGCTGACAAACTTCGAGAAGAAGAGATGGCACATCAGACTCCTCCCTCTACGGGAGCTAGGGCAAAAACTACTATGTTCTCGCAGGAGGAAGATGATACATCAATGGAGCAAAATAGTCAGTATAGTGCAGCAGGGTTGTCTCGAGGTGAATCAGCAGCGTTGGCACTTGAGCTGGCAAAAATCAATCTTGAGCAAACTAGGGAACAGAGAGCATTCACAAGGGAAGAATTTGATAGGGAAAGAGAAAGGAGGCAGTTTTCGCATTCTGTAAATGATTTTAGTTTACAGAAAGCAGTACAGCTTGTTCCCCGCTTCAATGAGGCCGAACCAGAACAATTTTTCGAAAGCTTCGAAAATCAGGCTCGAGCCTTGAGGTGGCCAGAACAGCATTAGGCATCGTTGGTTCACACAGCATTATTTGGTAAGGCACAGGAATTTACGTCAGTATTAAATGACGCTGAATTTTCTGATTATCAAGTAGTGAAAACCACAGTTTTGGGAGCATATACATGTATCCCAGCTAAGTATCGTAAGCTTTTTAAGCTGGGCAGACGACAGCTTGGTCAATCCCTAGTAGACTTTGTGTGTCAACAGACCAAAGCTTTTACCAGCTGGTATAAAGCAAGTGGTGTCGCCACCTTTGAGGAGCTGGTACAGCTTATTCTGATTGACAACCTGCTGGAGTCTGTGGGACCAGAGGCTCGAGTCTTTCTGCAGGATCGTGACTTAACCACTGCATTAGAAGCAACCAGGTTGGCTGATACCTTCGAAACTAACCGCTCCTTGTCCGAGCGGTCCCGTCTCTCTTTTCAACAGCCTGGCATAAGCAGAGATCGTCAACCTTGGAGAATGAAGTGCCAGCCGGAGGGAGAACGTCTACGTCAGCCAATTAAGTCACCTGGTGAGCCACGCTTCTCAACTTATGGTCCACCTGCTGAGAGACAAACTACTCAACATGGTGCATCTCGACAACAGTATCCAGAGAGACACCAGCCAGAGCGACACCAGTTGCAACGTCAGCAGGGAGTAAAGGGCAAGCCTGTCGTCTGCTTCCTCTGTAACAAAGTAGGTCACATCCGTCCCAACTGCCCCCACAAACCCCAACCCATTGGGAAAATCTCTAATATCCCTAGTAACATGTCCCCGAGAGAAGTAGAAAAAGGGATGGCCCCTTATTATTGTAAGAGTCTTATTTCCCTTCAGGAAAACTCAGAAATAACTGAAGTCAAAACCTTTAGAGATACTGGAGCATATTGCTCACTTATAAGAGAAGGAATATTACCCCTTTCAAACAACACTTCCTTGAATTCCTCTGTTTTACTGGAAGCATTTGGATGAGCTATATATTCTGTCCCTTTGCATAAAATTTATGTACAGTGCAAATATTACACTGGGTACTTGACTGTGGGTGTATCCAAAGGATTCCCCATGAAAGATGCCATGTTATTACTGGGTAATAACATTAATACTGCTAGTGTGTGTCCTGAACCTATAATGATTAATTCATCTCCGGTGTTGGCCATAACTCGGGCAACATCCCAAGGGTTGTCTGGCGAGAATGTTGACCTATTCTTGGACGACTCCGATCTCGAAATAGCCACGTTGTTTTATGAGGCACACCGGCCGGAGCCTCGTAAATCAAGTGAATAGACCCCGATCAAGCCTTCCTATTCCCAGGTTGCAGGATTGCCAGATATTTATGTTTCCATGCCCGAGGGACTGTCCTTCCGGGAGGAACAATGAAAGGGCCCTTCTTTAAAATTCGCTTTTCAGGCAGCCATGGGTAAATCCTCTTTGGATCATCCGGTCAAGTATGAACTTAATAACGACTACTTGATCTGCACTGAGACTGGTAAGGAGATAGAGGGCCGGCAATTGCCTGACAGGTTAGTGGTTCCAACAAAGTTTAGACCTCAAATATTGAATATAGCTCATAATACTTCATTAGGAGGTCACTTAGGAATTACAAAGACCTTGTATAGAATCACAAAAGAATTTTATTGGCCAAAATTAAAGCAGGATGTGAAGAATTATATCAGGTGTTGCCGAGAATGTCAGCAAGTAGGGAAACCTGGACATTCCATTAAACCTGCACCTCTCCAACCTATACCTGCTGATGGAGAACATTTTGCAGATTTAATTATAGATTGTGTAGGTCCACTACCTAGGTCAAAGTCTGGAAATCAGTATTTATTTACCATTATAGATACAGTAACCAGATATCCTGAAGCAATTCCAATGCGCAGTATTAATACTAAAGCTATTCTTAAAGCTTTAACCAAATTTATTTCTTGTTTTGGCATTCCTAAAACTATTCAAAGTGATCAAGGTACTAACTTCACTGCCAAAGCATTTAAGGAAGCATTAACTAGGTTAGGGATAATCCACAACTTATCCACTGCCTATCATCCTCAGTCCCAAGGCGCCTTGGAAAGATTCCATCAGACGTTAAAACCATGATGAGAACTTTTTGCATGCATTTTCCTACAGACTGGGATGAATCACTACCTTTGTTGCTGTTCTCAGTACGAGAAACGATGCAAGAGTCTACAGGGCATAGTCCGTTTGAGCTGATCTTTGGGCACAATGTACGAGGTCCTCTTCGGGTGCTCAAAGAATGATGGACGGGAGAAGACGTTAGCTCAAGGTTGCAGGTGGCACGTCAGTTAGCCAAGGCTAACCTAACGACAGCTCAAAATAAGATGAAACAGAGGTATGACAGAAATGCACAATTCCGCTCCTTCCATCCAGAAGTCAAGGTGTTGGTGCAGGAACCTATACCTGGCCACACCTTGAAAGCTAGATTTACGGGACCTATGTAAATTGTAAGTAGATTATCTGATGTAAATTATGTGGTAGCTCTCATTGATAAGACCTCAAAAACTAAAACTTACCACATTAATCAATTAAAATCTTTTCATACACCAGATAAAGTCCCAGTAATGACTCTGTCCTCTACCTCTGAGGACGACTCTGATTCTTTGCACTCTATCTCTGAAATTAATGTTAAACTTTCAAATTCTGTCCTCCTCAATGATCCTAGCCCTTTAATGGAGGGACTATCTGAAACTCAAGCAACAAGTTTAACTGATATTCTACAGTCATACCCTAATATTTTTTCAGATGTGCCGAAAAAATGTACGTTAGGTTATCATGATGTAGATGTGGGAAACTCTAAACCTATTAAACTCTCCCCCTACAGAGCTAATTCTGAAAAGCAGAGACTACTTCAGCAGGAAGTAGAATTTATGTTAAAGCATGGTTTAGTGGAGGAGTCATCTAGTCCATGGGCTTCACCGTGCATCCTTGTTAAGAAGGCTGATGGAGGGTTTTGTATGTGTACAGACTACCGTAAGGTGAATGAGGTCACAATTACAGATGCTTACCCTCTTCCTCGTCTGGATGACGTAATTGACTTTGTGGGTAAGGCTACTTTTGTGTCCAAGTTAGATCTCCTTAAAGGTTACTATCAGGCACTTTTGACGGATAAGGCGAAGGAAATCTCTGCCTTCGTAATTCCAGGAGGTCATTATCAATACACAGTTACCCCCTTCGGAATGAAAAACTCCCCCTCTTCATTCCAGAAACATATCCATCAGGCTATTAAAGGACTTGAGGGCACGGCAGCGTACCTAGATGATATTGTTGTGGTGTCTGATACTTGGGATCAACACCTACTTAGACTTAAGGCTCTTTTTGAGACCTTTCAGAGTTCCCATTTAACTGTTAATTTATCTAAATCTTCCTTTGGCTAGGCCACTGTCACTTTTCTAGGCCATGAAGTAGGTAGTGGTAAAGTTGCTCTTAAACTTGCTAAAGTTCTTGCTATTAAAGATTATCCAGTTCCTCATGATAGGAAATCTCTTCAACGTTTCCTAGGCATGATAGGATTTTACAGAAGATTCTGTAAGAATTTCTCAGATATTGTAGCCCCTCTTACCTCTCTTACCAATCACAAAGTTCCCTTTAATTGGACCCCAGACTGTAACAATGCTTTTGACAAAGCAAAAAGATTATTGTGTACTGCACCCATTCTTTTGTCTCCAGACTTCTCCAAACCTTTTTCATTACAGGTTGATGCTTGTGAGTCTGGGGTTGGGGCAGTATTATTGCAAAACGGGAACGAGGAGTTGCAGCCTGTAGCTTATTATTCTGCTAAGTTCCAGCTGCATCAGAGGGCTTACTCTACCATTGAAAAAGAAGCCCTCGTGCTGGTACTGGCTTTGGAGCATTTCGATGTTTATGTGGGCCAGACATCGCAGGAGGTCACTGTCTACAGTGAACACAATCCTCTAGTATATCTCCAAACGATGAAGAACCACAACACAAGGCTCATGCGCTGGACGATAAGGCTGCAGCCCTATTATATTAAAACTGTACATATTGCCGGCAAAGAAAATATGTTGGCAGACTCATTATCTAGAGTCTAATTATATTATTTAATTAGGTTAGGATGTTAGGTTACTTGTGGTAACCCTTTCCATGCTTTCTTTTTTTTTTATCCCCTGGTGTGGTTTTTTTTTTTAGTGAGGGGATGCGGGCTACCATCTGCCTGTATCTTGGACCTATGCTAGCCCGACTGACTGCTGTCTCACTCTGAGTTTAGGGTTTGGTTTTTTGTCACAAGAAAAGCTGAGCTCTGTCTAAGAGTTGGATCGTGGAGAGGAAAGGCGGTCCCATTATTTTGTGCCATGGTGGCACGGTTACCACTGGGAGGAGTCAGCCTAATCCTGAGCCTTCTCGGGGTGAGGGTGTGGCATGCAAAGAGTATGTAACCTTTATTCATCGCATGTACACACCCTCATTTACAGGCTATCTCCCCCAACCAGCGAACCAGGTAACTAAGAGTTGATGATGGGGCCCCGTCGTTCAACTAGTAACCAGGTTCCAGCCAATAATAAGATGGTTTTGGCAATCGCAGAGGTTATGTGGGTACCACTCTCCTGTGTGCCCTTGTCATTCCCATTCTAGAGCTGGTTGAAGCACGGTCTGCTCTCTTGTGGCTTCTATTCTGCCTTGCTTACCGTGGAGTGCACTAATACCTATCACTGTCCATAGTGTTTATAGTGTACCTATTGCTGTTCTAAATTGGTGAAGGATAATATAAGTCAAAACTTTTCTGCTGTGTTTATTTTGCTCCCTTTACACCCAGCATAACAGGCCATTTGGACTCCTGGGTTGTAATAGTGGTTGAGTATGCGTTAGAGAGAGAGGGAGAAAGGGAGAGTCAGAGTGTGTGGAGCATGTGAGTTGGGGAAGATCAGCCTTTAGTGTGCTTGCAGGCCTCGGAGGAGAAGGGAGAGGGAGGAGGAGAAGGAAGAGGAGGTGAGGGGCGGAGATGGAGAAGGTATAGGAGGAGGATGACAGAGAGGGAGAGAGAGTGTGTTTGAGTGTGAGCTAGAGGGTTAGAGAAAGAGAAGGAGGATAGAGATAGTGTGGTTGAGTGTGAGTTAGAGAGAGAGGGAGAGAGAGAGGGGGGGAGGGGAGTGTTAGAGTGTGTGGGGCGTGTGGGTTGGGTAGTGTTCTTGCTGGAGTAGGCGAGGGGAGAGGGAGGGGGAGAATGGAGGGTAGGTGGGGGGAAGATGGAGGAGGTATAGGAGGAGGACCAGGAGGAGGAAGGGAGGGAAAGAGATAGGTAGGGGATGTTGGTAGGAAGGGAGGGAGGTGGGAGAAGATGGAGGAGGAGCAGGAGGAAAGGAGGGAAAGAGAGAGGGAGGGATGGAAAGAGAGGGGTAGGGGAGGTAGGTAGGGATGAAGAGAGGGGAGGTGGGGGAAAGATGGAGGAGGCACAGGAGGAGGAGGAGCAGGGGGAGGAATGGAGGGAAAGAGAGAGGGCGCCAGGGAAAGAGAATGGTAGGGGAGGTAGGTAGGGAGGAAGGGAGGGGAGGTGGGGGAAGATGGAGGTATAGCAGGAGGAGGAGCAGGAGGAGGAAGGGAGGGAAAGAGAGAGGGAGCCAGGGAAAGAGAATGGTAGGGGAGGTAGGTAGGGAGGAAGGGAGGGGATGTGGGGGGAAGACGAAGGAAGTATAGGAGGAGGAGGAGGATGTTAGGTAAGACACATATGCAACAGTTAGGTATCTTTATTATGAAACGTTTCGCCTACACAGTAGGCTTCTTCAGTCAAGTACAGAAAAGTTGATAGAAGCAGAAGATACTTGAAGACGATGTAATCAGTCCATCACCCTTAAAGTTTTGAGGTGGTCAGTCCCTCAGTCTGGAGAAGAGCATTGTTCCATAGTATGAAACAATATGGAGATGAAGTGACAGAATGGAGCTTTTTATAGCGCCAAGAGGTGAGACGTAGGCCACTAGGAGAGGTAAGAACTTAGATGTTGAAAGGTCAGGTCCCTCTCAAATCCAGCCGCTCTCACTAGTGGAAGTTGTCGAAGTTGATTGCAGGTCTGTACCAAGATACCCTTGTGTTGCAGTGTCTGACAGATTGAACATTAAAAGGGTATAAAATACCGACAGGTTGTTAGGTAAGACACATATGCAACAGTTAGGTATCTTTATTATGAAACGTTTCGCCTACACAGTAGGCTTCTTCAGTCAAGTACAGAAAAGTTGATAGAAGCAGAAGATACTTGAAGACGATGTAATCAGTCCATCACCCTTAAAGTTTTGAGGTGGTCAGTCCCTCAGTCTGGAGAAGAGCATTGTTCCATAGTATGAAACTGGAGCTTTTTATAGCGCCAAGAGGTGAGACGTAGGCCACTAGGAGAGGTAAGAACGTAGATGTTGAAAGGTCAGGTCCCTCTCAAATCCAGCCGCTCTCACTAGTGGAAGTTGTCGAAGTTGATTGCAGGTCTGTACCAAGATACCCTTGTGTTGCAGTATCTGACAGATTGAACATTAAAAGGGTATAAAATACCGACAGGTTGTTAGGTAAGACACATATGCAACAGTTAGGTATCTTTATTATGAAACGTTTCGCCTACACAGTAGGCTTCTTCAGTCAAGTACAGAAAAGTTGATAGAAGCAGAAGATACTTGAAGACGATGTAATCAGTCCATCACCCTTAAAGTTTTGAGGTGGTCAGTCCCTCAGTCTGGAGAAGAGCATTGTTCCATAGTATGAAACAATATGGAGATGAAGTGACAGAATGGAGCTTTTTATAGCGCCAAGAGGTGAGACGTAGGCCACTAGGAGAGGTAAGAACTTAGATGTTGAAAGGTCAGGTCCCTCTCAAATCCAGCCGCTCTCACTAGTGGAAGTTGTCGAAGTTGATTGCAGGTCTGTACCACCTCAAAACTTTAAGGGTGATGGACTGATTACATCGTCTTCAAGTATCTTCTGCTTCTATCAACTTTTCTGTACTTGACTGAAGAAGCCTACTGTGTAGGCGAAACGTTTCATAATAAAGATACCTAACTGTTGCATATGTGTCTTACCTAACAACCTGTCGGTATTTTATACCCTTTTAATGTTCAGGAGGAGGAGGAGGAAGGGAGGGAAATAGAGAGGGAGGGAGGGAGGGAAAGAGAGAGGTAGGGGAGATACAAGGAGAGTGTGAACTGTGGGTATGTGTGGGTATGAGTGGGTTTATGAGACGGGTCCCTTATGGTAGTGTGTGTGTGCGTGCATTACTATCCTGCCACCAGAGTCACGCGAGGGGAGAGGGAGGAGGAGAGGGAGGGATAATCTCGCTGCCAGGTTTATGGGCCTATCCTAGACTCTCCATGTGCATGCTGCTCTGTACCGAGAGAGCCTGTACTGGCAGTACCCTGCCTATGCCTTTGCACCTACTCGTGTGTACCTGGAGCTATACTTACTTAATGAGTAAACACCTGTGCACCTACTCGTATATACCTGGAGCTATACTTAATGAGTATGTCAGCATAGTTGCTGGTCCTCCTTACATGTGTTATATAGCTTAGTTGAGTACCATAGTACCATCCATGTGTTTATATAGAAGATCCCTAAGCCTAGTGACTGTATGACATCACGGGATGCAGCATGAGTGAGTGGGTCACTCTACCTCGCCCTCACTCCATGCTTAGACATACAGCAGGCAGTAACAGGCAGGCCGGGCCCCATCCCTTACCACAGTCTGACAATATAGTGTTACCATCCAACAAGTGTGTTTACCTTCATCTATCACATCTCCTTCCAAACCCCCACGACAAATTGGTGACAGCGGTGGGATCGTAATTCTGACGATTACAGCTATTTCTGAAGATAATTTTTTTACTGAGCCGGTCGCCATCTTGTGATGCTTGGCCTGCCGAGAAGGGTAATGCTCGACCTACCCCAAGCCAGCTTCCCCAAGCAACCTTGCACCAGCTCTCTACATTATTCACTGGTCAGTCTCTGTGTATTAGTGTTATCTGCTTATTTGCATCACTCCCGAGGGGTTGACCCAAGTTTGCAAAGTGAGCCAAACCAGAGCAACAGTCTGTGGTGGGGGAGTCAGACCAAGTCCAGTCCAGCATAGCCTTACACCATCCAGCCTTGCCTGCCAAGCCAGCTTTCCACCCCTGCTGTGCTCATCGTTAGAAGTTATCAAGCCATTCTGTGTGAAGGGTTAAGCAAAGCCAGCCAGCAACTAACCCAGGTGACTAACCCAGTACTCAAGCATGCCACATGAGTACAGTCTTCTTCATCGCTTTGTGCTTCAAGTTCTAGCCATTCTGAGTGCTTTATCATCCCTGTGATGTTGTGGTATTTCCATGGGTTTGTTTTAAGCCAGCCCGGCTTAGAATATTTTCGCTCCTAGTGCAGGTGTCCCCAGGGAGGCTTATGTAATTCATCCCATAGGCCCAGTCACCACACGGTGTCTCGCCACCACCCTGCCTCAGCCGCCTCACCCAACCACTACCATTGTTTTCTACCCTTATTACGGGTTCTAGCACCATATTTTAAGGACCACATAGGGGGTCAAGAGCCAGAGTGTGTTTTTTCATCAGTGGCACCATCGTTAAAAGCCTCCTGTGTGGGTCCATCGTCGATTTAAGCACAAATTCTATGATCACATGGAGAGTAGCAGGGAACGCAGCCAGTCATGAGAGGACATAACCATCCTCGACCACACACTTCATTCAACACGTCGCTACAGTGATAATATTTTTCATAGAGACATTTGCGAGTGTTGAGACATTTCTTTTTTGTGTTTCCAGTGATTTTTTTAGTGACATTCAGTAACTCTTGATTAGACTCAGTGTTTATTATATACTGTTTGCTATATATATTTTTTTTCTCTTCTTAATTCAGTGTTAATTTTCGTGCATTATTTTATGTCTGTTGTGTTGTGCTTCTTTTTTTTATACTTGAAGTAAGTATCTTAGTGTTTTTCCTTGTTGTGTGCAACATATAAGCAGTATAAAATTTGTGTTACACTTCACAATCAGGGCCGGATTAAGAAGTCTCAGGGCCCTAGGCTATTCAGATTGGCGGGGCCCCTTTGAGTTACAGGTAAGCGAAGCGACCCCTTCCAGCTTGGGGGGGGGGTTGGTGTGAGCCTGTTTAAAGTCTAATTAAATACATTCTGGCTATTTAGATTAAATTTAATAGGGAAAGTACATCAAGACAACCAAAACCATTTACCAACAGCCATTATAACTATCTTCTTGTTAAATCATGCATTTTAAAGAGAATAAACTCAAGACAGCATAGTATTACTAGATTAGGCTATTAAAGTAGTGACATCATGTACCTATTATATTCAGCATAACCACTACAGCACTATTATTCCCTTTATAAATCACTGACCATTCTTGTTATCATTGCATCATGCATAAGACTATCAAATCATATAAACTCAAGAAAGTAAAGAATTGTTTATATTCACAGGCACTTCTTAAATAAACTTTTTTATGGATTTCATATTGGCAAAAATCATCAATTATATTCTGAAAATCAATATTTCTTGTTAGATCAGACTCAATGGTCAACAAGGCTAGGTTACACAATTTGTCTTGGCTCATTGTTGAACGGAGCTGGTTTTTCACTCTTTTCAAAACAGAAAATGAACGTTCTCCTTCACAGTTAGTAGCTGGAAGTGTTAGGTAAAGGCGATACACTATGTCAACATTAGGGAAGGTTTCTGAGATACCTGCATTTCTTAAATGTTTCAAAGCAGCTGAGGGCGCACATTTTTCAGGTGGAGCTTAAATCTGATTCATATACCCAGAAAAATGAACTATTTCTTCAACAAATGTGTCCTGAACATCTGCTGAAAGGTGTTGTTGCAACTTTAATGCAGCTTCTCTCAATTCTGCATCTGGCATTGTAGTAATTTTGAACAGAAATCCAAACTTGTCATTGAGATTCTGGTAGATTTCTTTTCTTTTCACCAATTCTGTAATCAGTGAATCCAGAATGACGAAGTATGTAGCTGTCTTACATTTCTGCCTTGGTAGCAACACAATTTCATTGTCTGGCTCTTCAAAATTGCGTTTCCTCTTCCTTGACCGCTGATGATCAGCCCGGTAACTGTAGTCTTTCACCAGCAGTTTAGCTTTCAAAAGCTTCATCATCCGGAGTTTACCTGGAGTTTACCTGGAGAGAGTTCCGGGGGTCAACGCCTCCGCGGCCCGGTCTGTGACCAGGCCTCCTGGTGGATCAGAGCCTGATCAACCAGGCTGTTGCTGCTGGCTGCACGCAAACCAACGTACGAGCCACAGCCCGGCTGGTCAGGAACCGACTTTAGGTGCTTGTCCAGTGCCAGCTTGAAGACTGCCAGGGGTCTGTTGGTAATCCCACTTATGTATGCTGGGAGGCAGTTGAACAGTCTCGGGCCCCTGACATTGCGAAGTGAGCTTACAAATTCCACTAAGCCTGCATAGAGGTTAGCACAAGTAGCCATTTCAATTTCAATTTTCTGAAGTGTCTTGTTCGTGGCATTTAACAGTTCCAGTATACAGTCCCAAAGCACACAGAGTAAGGCCAATTCAAAATCTTCCAATTTCGATGCTAAGCTGGCTGCTTTGCTTCTTGTAGTTGCTGTCTGGTCTTCATCCTCTGCTATTTGGATCAAAGCAGAACGTATTTCAGCAAAGCTGTCTTTCAAAGCATGTGTTGCATCATGCTGCGCTGACCACCTTGTTGTTGATAATGATTTGATGACATCTCCATGAATGGTTGACTTGAGTATAGTCCACCGATGCGTTGAAGCAGAGAAAAAATTAAAGAGTGCTTGTAAAAGTCCAAAAAATTAAACTGCAGCGACACAACACTCCGCAGCACATGACCCAACAAGATTAAGAGAATGTGCTGAGCAGGGCACATATTCAGCAAGTGGGTTGATTTGCTTGATACGGGCTTGCAATCCATTACATTTACCCGACATGTTACTTGCATTGTCGTAGCTCTGGCCACGGCAATCCATAATAGAGAGATCATGTTAAGCAGAGTATCCAGTACTACATTCATCATTGTTTCTCCATCATGGCCTGAAAGAGGAATGAATTTTATAAAGCGCTTTACAGGCTTACCACTGGAGTCGACAAAGCTAACAATGAATGTCAATTGATCTGTATGTGAAATATCTGGTGTTGAATCTACACTTATTGCAAAGTATTTTGCAGTTTTCACAGCTGCTATGATGTTATTGAGGACCTTCTTAGTCATCAGTTCAATAAATTCATTGCATATAGTAGATGACATGTAAGATACAGTGCCTCTTCCTGCATTCCCAAGGCGTGACACATGATTTGCTAAGAATGGTTCGAATTGTGCTAACAGTTCTATGATCCCTAGGAAATTGCCATTGTTTTCCGAACCAAAAACCTCATTTTCTCCACGGAAAGCAAGTCCTCTTAGAGCTAAGAATTTTACAACAGCAACAACTCTTTCTAGAACTTTTCTCCAATAAGTGCGCTCTTTTTCAGTTTGATTTTCCAAATGAGAATCCAATAAGCCTTTTTTCTGTGCACGAAATACACTGGCTAAAATGCAGCTCCTGTGAGTGGTGCTGTTTTCATGTTCCTCGAAACGCTTGGAATTTTTCCAGTCATTGAACCCCTGTGTGAAGGTATTTTCTTTGGTAGAAAATAGCTTGCATGCTGAACAGTACACTTTTCCTGAGCTTTCAGAGTATACCATCCATGATCTTTTCACAGTTTCTGAATTTGCAAGCTTCCTATAAAACATAGATGACTTTAAACAACGACGACTTCCATCATCATAAATCCTTGCTGATTTCCTAAAGTCAATGTTCAGAGTTTGACTGAAGTTTTCTGCAATGAAAGCATTACGTAGAGAATCTGGGATTACATTTGGCCATGAGGCAGGATCTTTTAAGACAAATCCTGTGGATGAAATGTCTGTTGAGACATTGAGAGGAGACACAAAAGAAGTAGATGCTGGCTGAGAAATAATGGAGGGAGGGCTTCCTGTATGATCTGACGTATCTGCAGATTCAACTGTACTGGTAACATCAGAAACTGTTTTCGTGAGCATGTCTGTGATCTTTCTGCAGCTTCCTACATCTTTCTTTTTCTGTTCTTCTTCTTGAATTTTCTTCTTTCTTTTCTGTGACCCACTCGCATAAGAAGTCCAACATCACGTTCACGAGATGCCATAATGAGGATGTATCACTGTCTGT
This sequence comes from Cherax quadricarinatus, assembly GCF_038502225.1. Classification (NCBI taxonomy): domain Eukaryota; kingdom Metazoa; phylum Arthropoda; class Malacostraca; order Decapoda; family Parastacidae; genus Cherax; species Cherax quadricarinatus. Next base: position 35,811,696 of record NC_091301.1, on the reverse strand, counting down.
AATCATGCAAATACAAATTTTTCATTATCAATTATTACTAATTTTTTAATTATTATTAATTTTTTTTTTCTGTCAATTGGGGGTATATGGCCCTTGTAGCCCCCTTTCCTCTGGCTGCGCATCTAAAAATTCAAAACGTTACCAGAAAGGAATCATATACAGAACTTTTACCATAGATTAGGTTAGTGATTTGGGCTACGAATATTTTAATAATTCATCCTCCTTGATCTCCAATTTACTTAAACAGAAATCATACCGAGTCCAAGAACAATGCACAATGGTATTTATATTACCATTTTCATAACTAAACTAATCATTATGTTTTGCATGATATATGGCCTACCACCATAGATAAGAACATGAATTAAAGAATGCAGGGACAATTTTCAGTTTCACCCAACCAACGATTTTCTGATGTGGCTTATGTGTTTCTGGGGAAATATGTAGTAAATTAATTGATGTTCTACATCACTTCTGTCGCAACTTGAAAACTAAGCATTTGCGATGGAAGTGATGTAGAACATCAATCAACTGAGATCTGTTATTGAAATGATAAAGACTTAAAGACAGGACAAAGTGCTTTTAAAACCTACAAACGGAAGTCAGTTTGCGTTTTTAGGTTTTTCTTTATAGTATTTTTACCAAAAATGCGTCTTTACTGGTCCATGCGTCTTTACTGGTCAAGTAACCCTATCAGGTACCTCCCTTAACATTTAGAGGCGAAAACAAACATTTATCCATACACATCAATGTCTATCAACAACACTTCAGTTAATTTGTCACAGTACAAGTCTAGATAACGTGTAATTACTACAGAAAATTGGAGAGGAATCTCCCATACTCACCCATTAGCGGGAAAACACAGCTGTTCTGATGTAAACAAAGGCGTGTTGAGTGTTGCCATCTATGGTTAGGTTTATTTATTTTTATTTTATTTTATTTCATTATTTATTTTTGTTTTGATTAATTTTTAAAAATCAATTTTACTCTCCAAACACTTGAACTTTTTAGGTAGGGACCCCTTTGCACTTGCACCATGTGCGCAGTCTTGGATGAGCCCCTGAACCCCTTAGACTGCGGGGCCCCCAAATGCGTGGGGCCCTAGGCAAATGCCTAGTTTGCCTATGCGGTAATCCGGCCCTGTTCACAATTACCTTGTGTTCACAGTATTGCAGTGAAGTAATTCAGTAATTTATTACCTTGTATTCTGCATCACAACTCAGTGTTGTCTGTTATATTTTTTCTCCCAGCATTTGTGTATTCTTGTTTTGTTTTCTCTGTGTGTTGAACATTCTTGTGTTAATTCTTTTCATTTAACCAGTGTCTAATTTGTCTTATCTCCACAGACAACAGTGTCATTATTTTGTGCAAGCAAGACAATTATTTTACAAATTTTCATACCTCAAGTTTCATAGCAAGAAAATTCTAGTATTGTGTTTATATTGATGTGTTGTGTTCTGCATCACTGTAAGTGTTCAAACTTTTTTGTTCTGTTTTTGCATCTATTATTTTTATATTTCATTGAACAAATTCACTCTTAGTGCATTTTTTTAAGTTCTTCTTTTAAAGTAAATCATTCTTTTGCTTGTTCAGTAAGTGTTGCTTAAGCTGCAATTAAGAGTTAAAGTGTTCACTCAGTTCATTCCTCAATAATATTTTTTTTCTTGTAAACTGTATTTTCTTGTGTGTGTAATTTTTTTATTATTGCACATTGACTCATTTTACAATAATTCTTGAGTAAACATTGTGTTGCCATTAAAATTTTTCTTTCAGAAATTTTAAGTAGTGTTGTGCAGTACTTTTGATTAGTAATTGTTATTTGCAATATTGTTACAGTTTATTTCAGTGCAGTTTCATATGCTCTGTTCTGTGCATAATATTTTATTCTTTGTGTGCCATTTTCTTTTCTTTTTAGTGAATTGTTTTCCCAGTTTGTTTTAATTTTGCAAAAGTTTTATTGAGTCCATTTTAACATTTTTGATTGATTTATCATTTGCTGTTGAATTTCCCTATTGCATTGAGAGTAAAGACAACTCACTGTGCCATTAATTCAATTTAAAGTAAATTTGAGTAAAATTAGATTTGAGTAAAGTACAATTTCTCTTGATTTTCAAAGTGTTGCTTATTCAGTTGAGTATTTTCTTTTGTGAGTGTGAGTTTCCTTGCTTACAGTGTGACTTGTCAATTTTATTTACTTATGCAGAATAGTTAAGTAATTTCTTCCCATTTAAGTTCACTGTGTTGTGTGTTCCTCAGTTACATTTTCTTTTATTTCTCTAAATTCTTGTTTTACATTTTGCAAACATGTCTCAAGTCTTCTCGAGCGATGCCTCAGCACATTCTGCTAGTACAACCATTAATGCATCAGTCCAAAATTCGAGTAATTCCTTATCAAAAAATAGACACACTCAGACTTCGAGCCTTCGCAACTTTAGTCGGGATCCTTATGATGCCACAGCTGTTGGCATGGCCGACGCGGCAGGTTGTGTAGCGGGCTAGCTGTGGGATTTTCAAGGATAGCTCCTGGTCAAAGAGGCTGACCAGGTCCCTACTTAACAGAACTCAGTGTGAATGCTTTGAGAAGATACCAGAGCAGCGAACGGACATCCCAGTGCATCATTTCAGCGTAAATAGATGAAGTGTTGTGCAGTTTTAGAGGGTTTGGTGTTGTTGAGTCAGGACCAGTCAGCACCTCTCCCCCTCTCCGCTGGGGGGGAGGGGGAGGGCGTGTGTAGTAAACAGTGACCCTCTCATAACACCTCACCCCTGCGCGTCTCCCCCGCCTCACCCACCCAACTCCCAGCGCCACCCCATCTGTAGAGGGTACTTCTCCCCTAACCCACGATGTCAGCGATGGTACTGCAGCCGCAGGGAGTGCCGGGCTCACAGGAACTTCCACTACAGGGACAGCATCGTGGAGTTCGACCGCGAGGCAGCTGCCAGGTGTGCCACAGGCAGTGTGTACTCAGTTCCTCAAGCTTCAACATCCGTGCACACGAGGGCCTGGAATCTTCAATCAACTTGGCGTCCACCAGGACGCTGACATGTCCCTAGGACAGCTCTCCATCGGGCTGCTAACGGAGTCACTGGCTTCTTGGACCTCTTGGGGAGGGTCGATGGTGCTCGTGCAAGCAGCAGATCCCTGGGCAACTTGCTGCTGTTTGCAATGGCTGTCTACCGAGGAGAGACAGGCACCTAGCAACATCTGTTGTTGGGGCAATGGATGAATTCCCAACTATGTTTGTTAACTGCTCATTACTCTGTAATTTGTCTATGATTGTAATCATGTCACAACGTGTTTATCATTCATTACCTTTGAAACTTGTCATGATTGTGACCAGCTCTACCTGGAGCTCATTACCTTTGTAAATTCTCATGATTAATGTGTTATGATTCATTACCTTTGCAATTATTCATGAGTGTGACCAGCTCAACCTGGAGCTCATTACCTTTGTAACTTGGTCATGATTATGACCAGATCTAGTTCATTACCTTTGTAACTTGCTCAGCCAATAAAACTTTGGAGTCCAGTCCCTGGACCAATTATGTACCTCTGTAATCTTTTGACTACCGCCCACAGGATGGGTATGGGGTGCATAATAAACATATTAAACTAAAAAAAAAAAAACTCCTTATGATGCTATGCCGTTGTTCAATGGTAACCCAGACAACCTGGAAGAATGGTTTACTGCTGTTCATGCTAGAGCAAATGCCTCATAAGATGGTCCTCCATCAGAGAGTTGCTTAATTAGTATCGGAAAGGAGAGTTTTGCTCGTTCTCCAGCCGCCTTGCATGTGTTCAACTTGATTCGTATGAAGAACTTTCAGGATCTAACCAAGTGGCAAGATTATGAGCAGTTAATCCATAACTATCTTGAACCAGTGCGAGAAACCGATCCTTTTGTCGTTCTTAAGGAATTAGTGTGTAGAGCTCCGAGGCCAGAGGAATCATTAGATGAGTTTGCTCTTCGTCTAAATAACCTAATGTCCTCATTCGTTTAATCAGGTCAAAGTTCCAAGTACCTTAAAGACAATAATAAACCAGCTCTTGAGGGGTTTGCTAATTTAGCAGCATTCTGAGTTATTAAACAGCTAATGCCACCAACATCAATGTATGTGTATAATTCTAGTCCTCTAAATGCCACAATGGGACTGCTTGCAGCTCTTATCCATGTGCGAAATTTGTGTCCCGAGGGAACCTTCCCTTATCGAAAGTCTACGTCAACCACTTTGTCTACTCCTGTACCTCCTCTTGTTTGTGCTACTACCAAAACTCCCAATCTAAATCACTCGCGATCATCATCCAAAGCTAGTGTTAAGAGTTATCATTCCTGTAGCACTCGTAGCATGTATAGTACCCATAGTCAAAGAACTTGCTACAATTGTGGTTATCGTGGCCACATCGCTGTAAATTGCCATGATAGTCACTCTAAGAGGCATCGTAATGCTGATAAGCACCAGTCCGAATTGCCTTATTGTATTTATCACAGAATACATAGTCATGACACATCCGAGTGTAATGCTCTCTATAACCTCCAGTATTCTAGATCTTTCCGTGGCCGTTCCAACCACAGAGCCAGGAGAGGACATAGAGATCGAGGTTCTCAGAATAACCAGAACCAGCCTCATTCTTCCAACATGGGGGAATCCGAGCACCCCAGTCTACTCGTCCAGTCGTGACAGTAGGTGATAATGAGTACACCATCCCAGTTCACAATTCCTATGAAGCCTTAAGCAGCCTTGAGAATGACAATCGTGCTGCTGATGTTGCTTCACACGTCTCTGATGTAGAGGAATTTGGGGATGAAGTGGAACATGCCTTCTCCGATGACAACACACCCTTTTGTTTGCACATAACTCCAAATGAAATGATAGGTCCTTTAGTACAAGCTTCCATTCATAATGCGCCCGTTCATGTGTTCATGGACTCTGGTGCGCAAGTTAATATCATCAGGTCTAGTTTGTTGAACCAACTACTGTAACCCCTCTTAGTGGAGTAGCTGGTTCCCTTCTGCGTGTCCGAGGTCAAACTTCACTCACCTTTTGTATCCAAGGTAGAGACTTTACTGCTTCTTTTCTTGTTGTCGACCAGATTACTTTCCCTGGTGACCTTCTACTGGGATTTGCTTCCGTACGAGACTTACGCATTGTGCTCAACCCTTAACGATGGCATGCCCAAAATGACGTCTTGATCATTCCATTTTGGGGTTACCAGTTTGGATCAGAGATATGCCATACTGCCGCAGAATACGATGTATGGATTAAGTACTTACAAGCCAATGCATTTTCCAGTAGCGTACCCAAGCGGTCAGGCACTAGTAACTCTGTCACTCCCATCTGTGTTCCACCTACACCTTCAGATATGCAAGATAGTGTATTGCCTCAAGTGTCAGAGGATGCTCAGACTGCTTTGAGTGCTCAGCCTATCCCTGCAATGTCTGCTAGTCCAAGTAGTAGTTTCTCCACAGGGGACGCCTTGTCGGAAAACGATTACTTGAAACTAGTAATATCATCTCTTGTTGATGTAACATGCCGTCTGCAGAAAGACATCTCTGTTGTGGCTAGTGCTCTCACTAGAGTGTCTGTTGTTGTTCCTAGTGTTCCAGATGGTGATACTGTCCTAGTTGACAGTGATTCTTGCAAGGTCAAGGGTTTATTTGTTGAACCTTCCTTACACATTGTAAGAGACAGTAAGATCCATTTATTCCTTGCTAACACTTCGGGTCACAGTGTTCGTCCCAGAGCAAATACCAATCTCGTTGACCTGGTTCACTATCCTTACCCTGTTCAAGTACAGGATGACGTGCCACCTGACCAGTGGGTCGGTGCTATTTCAACAGGGGAGACCTCATCCACTCCACTGGATCAATCCATTCCACCAGTTGAAGAGAAAGACTTAGCTCTCACTGACTTCCCAGACGAAGTCAAGCATTTGTTGACTCTGCTAAATAAACGCCGTGAAGCTATTGCCTTACCAGGTGAGAAGGAGGGTATAACAAACTTATTGTCCCATCGTATTCCACTTGAACCTGGTACTAGACCTATCTATATACATGCGTACAGAATGCCTCATTCCCAAGTTGCTGTCGCAGAAGAATTGATCAATCAAATGCTCGTTGATGGAGTTATTGCACCTAGTAATTCACCCTGGAATGCGCCATTGATTCTAGTGCCTAAGAAGGACGGTACTTGGCACCCGGTGATTGACTTTAGGAAGTTAAATGTGAAAACTATTCCAGATTGCTTCCCACTTCCTGTACTGGGTGATCTTTTACGCAACATTGGAGATAACAAAGTCTTCTCGACCCTGGACTTGTTACAAGGGTTTTGGCAAGTCCCTCTTCACGAGGACAGCCAAGAGTTAACTGCATTCTCCACTCCCACAGGTCATTATCATTTCCTTTGAATGGCTTTTGGATTATGATCCTCTCCTATCACATTCTCTAGAATCATGACCAATATCTTTAGAGATCTTATAGGTAAAGCACTTATGGTGTACTTAGATGACATAATTGTCATGTCCAAAGATGTGGATACACATCTGAAAAGACTTGATATAGTACTTGGTAAGCTTGAAGAAGCCAATTTAAATATCAAACTGTCTAAATGTCAATTTTTCAGATAAGAAATTAAGTTTCTTGGTCACGCAGTCACTCCTAGAGGGGTTACGACTGATCAAAGTAAAGTAACGGCAGTACTAAATTTCCCATCCCCCAAAACTGCTGATGCTGTAAGATCCTTTGTGGGTCTAGCAGGTTTCTACAGATCCTTCATTGCTAATTTTTCTTCAACAGCAGCTCCTCTAACTGAATTGCTTAAGAAAGATGCTCCTCTCATTTGGACCTTCCGTCAAGAAGGAGCATTCCAGACACTAAAAGAAAAGCTAACATCCGCTCCCATTTTGAAATTCCCAGATTTTTCTAAGCCCTTCTATCTGACAACTGATGCTAATTCAATTGGCATAGGTGCCGTACTAGCTCAGAAGACTGATGGCAAGTACAAGGCAGTTGCATTTGCATTTTGTAGTAGAGTCCTCACGAAGGCTGAACATAATTATACAGTAATGGAGCAAGAAGCTTTAGCAATGGTATGGTTTTTAAAGCACTTCCGAGACATTATTTATCAGTACCCTGTTCATGTATTGACAGACCATGCACCACTGATACCTTTATTCCAGAATAAACAACCTACTGGAAGGTTAGCCAGATGGACCTTGACTATCCAAGAGTTCAATCCCACTTTTGAACATTTACCTGGCAAGTCAAATGTAGTCGCAGATGCTTTATCGTGACACGTTAGTGTAGGAACTGCAGATCCTCCATTTACTGCCGAGGATGTCAAAACTGCACAAAGAATAGATCCCATGTGGTCTGGTGTGATTCGATTCCTTCTCCAAGAAGATCTTATTCTGACTGTGAAGCCACCAGCAGAAGAGTTTACCAGTTAGTAATTCCACAGTCACTAGTGAATGTAGCTCTACAGCTAGTTCATGATGCACCAGGTGTTGCATACCCTGGTATGGATCGTTCGGTGAACGAAGCCAGAATGAAGTACTTTTGGCCACGTATGGCAACTGACATTTCAGACTATGTTAAGAAATGTAGTGTTTGTATGCAACATAAAGGAAATGTCAATGGTCCTAATCCAATCCAGGTGTACCCAACCACTAGCAAACCGTGGGAAAGAGTTGTGTTTGATTTGTTAACCAATTTTAAATGTTCCCTCCAAGGCAACAAACATCTGTGTGTTATGGTAGACCATTTCACCAGATATTGTGAGTTAGTTCCTATTGCAGATAAGACTGCAGAGACAGTAGCTAAAGCGTTTAAAGAACGCATTATCTGCAGGCATACCACCCCTAAGTCCTTAGTAACAGATAATGGAGGTGAATTCTGTAATGAGATACTTGAAAATTTGTGCACCTTGTACAAGATCTCTAAATCCACCATTGTTCCTCATCATCCTGCCAGCAATGGGTTAGCTGAACGAACCAATAAGAAAGTACTTGATGTCTTGAGGGCCACTATCAACCTCAATAGTGAAACTTGGGATGAAGTTATACCAGATGCTCAATGTGCCATAAATTCTGCTTACAATGCTTCCATAGGCGATACTCCACATTATGCATTGTATGGTGTAGACAAGCGTTTACCCTATGAGTTGTTATATTCCACTCCGAAACCCAATTACAACCCTGATGATTTCATAGCAACTCATACCAGCATAGCTCAGAGTATTTTTAGAAGAATCCGTGAAACACTTCATAAATCAACAGCAGAATTTACTAGAGTAACTAATAGCCGTGCTAAGCCTTCAAAAGTTAAAGTAGGTTCGAGAGTAATGCTGACCAATTTCAACAAAACATCTGCAATGCTTAAGCTCGATCAAAAGTTTGTTGGTCCTTATCGAGCTGTTGAACATATCACTGGCAATACGTATAAGGTTAGAGAAATTAGTACTGGTAAGTACAAAGAATCGCATTTAGATCATATGAAGTTAGTATGCGATGTTGATGATATTGCTACCCAGACTAATGTGACAGATGCTGACAATTCTGTTGACTATGTATCCTCTACCTCAAATACTCAGTCAGATAATCAACCTGAATGTCGCTATGCTTTGCGTACTCGACAAGTAATGAGAAACCCACAAGTATCTTTTGTAGATACTCATTCAGATCTCCCTCAGTCAAGGCATGTGTCAGCCATTGCAGAGGAATTCGATCCTCCCAGAGATGATAACCATTCTGTAGAATTGGGTTTAAATGTACACAGTCTGTATAATTAGATGTCCGAGATGAAGGAAATTGTCAACTGTGTGTTTTGTTATTAACTGATCAGTTTTTCAGAATTTTTTTTGTGTTCACGTTCCCTCCGTATTCTGAGAATTTTACAATAATGTTCTGTGTGCACCAGATTGCCTTTGCAGTTAATTCCACCTTGTATATATATTTATTCTTCCTCAGAATCCGTAGAGTGCATGAATACAGATCGATCGATCAATTCCATCCATATTGTACAATGATTTGTTCTTATAATTTGTAATGCATTACGTTAAAAACTCATTACGTTAACACCCATTATGTTAAAACTCATTATGTTAACACCCATTATGTTAAAACTCATTATGTTAACATCCATTATGATACCATCCATTAGTTGTAAGTTACATATGTCTTTGTTATTGCATAGAATCAGCCCAGAACCACCTGCCTGTTCAGCCTATAGCATAGTAGTGTATGTCGAGACGACATACGTAACATGACCGAGCTGTCAGCATAGTTGCTGATCCTCCTTACATGTGTTATATAGCTTAGTTGAGTACCATAGTACCATCCATGTGTTTATATAGAAGATCCCTAAGCCTAGTGACTGTATGACGTCACGGGATGCAGTATGAGTGAGTGGGTCACTCTACCTCGCCCTCACTCCACGCTTAGACATACAGCAGGCAGTAACAGGCAGGCCGGGCCCCATCCCTTACCACAGTCTGACAATATAGTGTTACCATCCAACAAGTGTGTTTAACTTCATCCATCATATCTCCTTCCGAATCCCCCACGACAAGTAAACACCTGTGCACCTACTCGTGTATACCTGGAATGTGCTTTGTACTGCATGATGTGTGTTCTGTTATATTGATTTTATATGTACATAACCTGTGGTTGGTGTTAGTGTGTTATTAAAAATTGAAACCTTATCTACGATGAGTTCACATGGCCTTTGTTGGCAAACAAAGGAGATTTGTGCTTGGATCTTGAGTTACCTGCTATTATTGCAATAGTATATGTATAATTGGTTGTGAATAAGCCGGGGGAGGGGAGGTTTCCCACCCCTGGGGACAGGGGAAATTTTTAGGACTAGTGGGTGTAAATACAGGATGTATTTTATGTCTGTGTGCTATGTATTTCACGCTGTGTTATGAATTTCTTGCAATCAGATGTACAAGGTCAGTGTGGGAAGGTGAAGGTTGTGTCAGCGGTCTATAATCACATACACTCTTCCTGGATGTACATGCTAACCGATTTGCTAATGTATGTGTGTACTCATGTTGGGTGGCTCCAGTAGTTTTTGGTGACACACCTATGAGATTTGGAACAGTACATGGGATACCGGGAAAAAGGGATTGGGGTATGTATCCACACGTAGTTGTGAGTGTGGTGTTTTCTGCTTGTCAATGGCTGGGTTGTATAGCTATAGCAGGTGCATCCATGTGTTTTAAACTTATTTAATTCATGTAATGTCATGTTTTAAATAAAATATAAAAAAAAAATGCTTGTTGTCTGTGTACTCACCATGGCTGAAAAAAGGTGATTATAACTAGGGTTAATACACGCCCTGCTGGCATATATTAATTAACAGTATGTCAGGTATATCACTTGGAAGTTGTGGGTGACCCTACCTGTGTTCTGCATGCAAAGAGTATGTAATCTTTATTCAGAGCATGTTAACATACTAAGGATCTAACGATCTAATGTGGCCCCATCGTCAGATCAGTATCTAGGTTCAGCCAATCATATTGTGCATCTGGCAGTTGTGAAGATGACGTGAATACCACTCACGTTTTCACCCTTTCACTTCCATTCGAGAGCTGGTTGAAGCACTGTGGTCTGAACTCTATTGGCTTCAATTCTGTCTTGATTACCGTGTCTATACTTGGTGAAGGATAATATAATTCAAAGTTTTTCTGTTGTGTTTATTTTGCTCCCTTTACACCCAGGATAACAGGCCTCTGAGTACCTGGGATGTAAAATGGTTAGCCTGTCCAAGAGCTGAAGTTAAACTTAGAGCAGGAGCTGAGCCTAAAGTTGAAGTTAGATCAGGAAGTAATCGTAAATAGCTGGCAATCTTGTATTGTGTCAACTTTGCCAACGCTTCAGGAATTTTGCGTGTAAGTCCTGCTATTGAGTGATCGTAGATACATTGCTGTTTTGCGTGTGAACTCTGCATTCGCTTCATTTTGGTCAGTCTTGCTATTGTGTGAGTATTCTGCAGATCATTTTGCTATTGCATGTCAGTCTTGCCATTGTATGTGCGTATTCTGCATTTGGCTTTGTTGCATGGCGGTCTTGCTATCGTGAGAGTATTCTGGAGTTTACCTAGAGAGAGTTCCGGGGGTCAACGCCCCCGCGGCCCGGTCTGTGACCAGGCCTCCTGGTGGATCAGAGCCTGATCAACCAGGCTGTTACTGCTGGCTGCACGCAAACCAACGTATGAGCCACAGCCCGGCTGGTCAGGTACCGACTTCAGGTACTTGTCCAGTGCCAGCTTGAAGACTGCCAGGGGTCTGTTGGTAATCCCCCTTATGTACGCTGAGAGGCAGTTGAGCAGTCTCGGGCCCCTGACACTTATTGTATGGTCTCTTAACGTGCTAGTGACACCCCTGCTTTCATTGGGGGGATGTTGCATCGTCTGCTAAGTCTTTTGCTTTCGTAGTGAGTGATTTTCGTGTGCAAGTTCGGTACTAGTCCCTCTAGGATTTTCCAGGTGTATATAATCATGTATCTCTCCCGCCTGCGTTCCAGGGAGTACAGGTTCAGGAACCTTAAGCGCTCCCAGTAATTGAGGTGTTTTATCTCCGTTATGCACGCCATGAAGGTTCTCTGTACATTTTCTAGGTCAGCAATTTCACCTGCCTTGAAAGGTGCTGTTAGTGTGCAGCAATATTCCAGCCCAGATAGAACAAGTGACCTGAAGAGTGTCATCATGGGCTTGGCATCCCTAGTTTTGAAGGTTCTCATTATTCACCCTGTCATTTTTCTAGCAGATGCGATTGATACAATGTTATGGTCCTTGAAGGTGAGATCCTCCGACATGATCACTCCCAGGTCTTTGACGTTGGTGTTTCGCTCTATTTTGTGGCCAGAATTTGTTTTGTACTCTGATGAAGATTTAATTTCCTCGTGTTTACCATATCTGAGTAATTGAAATTTCTCATCGTTGAACTTCATATTGTTTTCTGGAGCCCACTGAAAGATTTGGTTGATGTCCGCCTGGAGCCTTGCAGTGTCTGCAATGAAAGACACTGTCATGCAGATTCGGGTGTCATCTGCAAACGAAGACACGATGCTGTGGCTGACATCCTTGTCTATGTCAGATATGAGGATGAGGAACAAGATGGGAGCGAGTACTGTGCCTTGTGGAACAGAGCTTTTCACCGTAGCTGCCTCGGACTTTACTCTCTTGACTACTACTCTCTGTGTTCTGTTAGTGAGGAAATTATAGATCCATCGACCAACTTTTCCTGTTATTCCTTTAGCACGCATTTTGTGCGCTATTACGCCATGGTCACACTTGTCGAAGGCTTTTGCAAAGTCTGTATATATTACATCTGCATTCTTTTTGTCTTCTAGTGCATCTAGGACCTTGTCGTAGTGATCCAATAGTTGAGACAGACAGGAGCGACCTGTTCTAAACGCATGTTGCCCTGGGTTGTGTAATTGATGGGTTTCTAGATGGGTGGTGATCTTGCTTCTTAGGACCCTTTCAAAGATTTTTGTGATATGGGATGTTAGTGCTATCGGTCAGTAGTTCCTTGCTATTGCTTTACTGCCCCCTTTGTGGAGTGGGGCTATGTCTGTTATTTTTAGTAACTGTGGGACGACCCCCCGTGTCCATGCTCCCTCTCCATAGGATGGTAAAAGCTCGCGATAGGGGCTTCTTGTAGTTCTTGATGAACACGGAGTTCCATGAGTCTGGCCCTGGGGAAGAGTGCATGGACATGCCATTTATCGCCTGTTCGAAGTCATTTGGCGTCAGGATAACATCAGATAGGCTTGTGTTAACCAAATTCTGTGGCTCTCTCATAAAAAATTTATTTTGATCTTCGACTCTCATTCTGGTTAGCGGCTTGCTAAAAACTGAGTCATATTGGGACTTGAGTAGCTCACTCATTTTCTTGTTGTCATCTGTGTAGGACCCATCTTGTTTAAGTAAGGGCCCAATACTGGACGTTGTTCTCGACTTTGATTTGGCATAGGAGAAGAAATACTTTGGGTTTCTTTCGATTTCATTTATGGCTTTTAGTTCTTCCCGCGATTCCTGACTCCTATAAGATTCCTTTAGCTTAAGTTCGATGCTTGCTATTTCTCTGACCAGTGACTCCCTACGCATTTCAGATATATTGACCTCTTTTAGCCGCTCTGTTATTCTTTTCCGTCGCCTTAAAGGGAGCGCCTGTCTCTTTCTATTTTACATCTACTCCTCCTTTTTCTTAGAGGAATAAGCCTTGTGCATACATCGAGTGCCACCGAGTTAATCTGTTCTAAGCATAAGTTGGGGTCTGTGTTGCTTAGTCTATCTTCCCAACTTATATCGGTTAGGACTTGGTTTACTTGGTCCCACTTTATGTTTTTGTTATTGAAGTTGAATTTGATGAATGCTCCCTCGTGACTAATCTCATTATGTGGGTCTGGGGCTCCGCGCATACATGTCTGAACCTCAATTATGTTGTGATCTGAGTATATTGTTTTTGATATGGTGACATTTCGTATCAGATCATCATTGTTAGTGAAGATGAGGTCTAGTGTATTCTCCAGTCTAGTAGGCTCTATTATTTGCTGGTTTAAATTGAATTTTGTGCAGAGATTTAAAAGCTCGTGTGTGTGTGAGTTCTCATCAGAGCTGCCTCCTGGTGTTATTACTGCAACAACATCATTTGCTATATTCCTCCATTTTAGGTGCCTTAAGTTGAAATCCCCCAGGAGCAAGATGTTGGGGGCAGGAGCTGGCAGATTTTCCAGACAATGGTCTGCAGTCATACAGTGCATAGCTGATTGTGTATTGCAAATAGCGTGTTACGTTGGGGATAAATGCCGCCTAGATAAGTCAGACAGTGTCTGAATTCACTCTATTAAATCTGCATAAGTTTTCTCTATGGCGTTGTTGGCGAATTGCTCGTTCCATTGGCATTGATTATGAGCACACTCTCACAGCAGTGAAGCTTCGTAATCTTATAAGTGTTAAACTTTGAGAAGAGAAGATGGCATACCAGATTCCTCCTCTGCCGGAACCAGGAGTAAATCCCCGCTGAGGTTCCCACAAGAGGAAAAAACAACACCTGAGCAAAACTGCCAGTCTCATGCGATTGGGTTGTCTGAAGGTGAGTCAGTTGCATTGGCGCTTGAGTTGGTAAAAATCAGTCTTGAGAAAACCAGAGAACAGCGGGCATATACCAAGGAAGAGCTTGATAGAGAAAGAGAAAGGAGGCAGTTTACTCAAGCTGTAAATGACTTTAGTTTGCAAAAAGCAGTACAGTTTGTTCCTCATTTCATTGAAGCTGAGCCTGAATTATTTTTCGAAGCATTTGAAAACCAGGCTCGAGCCTTGAGGTGGCCTGAACAGCACTGGGCATCTTTGGTGCATATAACATTGTTATGTAAGGCACAAGAATTTACATCAGTGTTAAATGACACTGATTTCAGTAATTATCAGGTGGTGAAGACCACAGTTCTTGATACTTAACAATGTATTCCTGCCAAGTACAGAAAGGAGTTCAAGCTAGGTAGACGACAGCTGGGTCAGCCCTTTGTTGACTTTGTGAGACAGCAGACGAAAGTTTTTTCCTGATGGTACAAGGCAAGCGGTGTCGCAAATTTCGAAGAGTTGGTTCAGTTAATATTGGTGGATAACCTGCTGGAGTCTGTGGGACCAGAGGTTCGAGTCTTTCTACAGGATCACGTGTTGACCACTGCATTGGAGGCAGCCAGGTTGGTTGATACTTTTGAAACCAACTGCTCCTTGTTCGAGCGGTCCCATCTCTTTTCAACAGCCTGGCATCAGCGTAGACCATCAACGAAAATTTCCTGATTAAAGAATGAAGTGCCAGCAGGAAGGAGTACGATGATGTCATCCAACAAAGTCATCTGGTGAGCCACGCTACTCAACTTATGGTCAACCTGGTGAGCGACGAACCACTCAACATGGTGTATCTCAACAACAGTACCCAGAGTGGCACCCGTCACAACGTCAACAAGGAGCTAGGGTCAAGAATGTCGTTTGCTTTTATTGTAATAAATCAGGCCATATTCGACCTAACTGCCCCAAATAAACCACAACCATTAGGGAAAATTTATAATGTTATGTGTCTGAGAGAAGTAGAGAAAGGGATGGCCCCTTATTATTGCAATAGTCAAATATCCTTTCAGGAAAATACAAAGAAAACTGAAGTCAGGACCTTGAGGGATACTGGAGCATATTGCTTACTTAAAAGAGAAGGCATACTTCCCCTTTCTGAGCACACTTCATTACATTCCTCCGTTCTTTTAGAAGCTTTTGGAGGAGCAGTGTTTTATGTCCCTTTACATATGCCACAGAATAAAGCGAAACACTAACGTCAAAGACCTGGGAGTGATCATGTCGGAGGATCTCACCTTCAAGGACCATAACATTGTATCAATCGCATCTGCTAGAAAAATGACAGGATGGATAATGAGAACCTTCAAAACTAGGGAGGCCAAGCCCATGATGACACTCTTCAGGTCACTTGTTCTATCTAGGCTGGAATATTGCTGCACACTAACAGCACCTTTCAAGGCAGGTGAAATTGCTGACCTAGAAAATGTACAGAGAACCTTCACGGCGCGCATAACGGAGATAAAACACCTCAGTTACTGGGAGCGCTTGAGGTTCCTAAAACTGTATTCCCTGGAACGCAGGCGGGAGAGATACATGATTATATACACCTGGAAAATCCTAGAGGGACTAGTACCGAACTTGCACACGAAAATCACTCACTACGAAAGCAAAAGACTTGGCAGACGATGCAACATCCTCCCAATGAAAAGCAGGGGTGTCACTAGCACGTTAAGAGACCATACAATAAGTGTCAGGGGCCCGAGACTGTTCAACTGCCTCCCAGCATACATAAGGGGGATTACCAACAGACCCCTGGCAGTCTTCAAGCTGGCACTGGACAAGCACCTAAAGTCGGTTCCTGACCAGCCGGGCTGTGGCTCGTACGTTGGTTTGCGTGCAGCCAGCAGCAACAGCCTGGTTGATCAGGCTCTGATCCACCAGGAGGCCTGGTCACAGACCGGGCCGCGGGGGCGTTGACCCCCGGAACTCCCTCCAGGTAAACTCCAGGTAACCATAAAACATGAAATAAAGACACATGTGCAACATCTGGGTATCTTTATTGTAGACGTATCGCCATCCAGTGGCTTTATCAATACAAATTCCAGGACATAACTTGAAGACAGTAGAACTATGTACAGAAGATGAGGTAATCAGTCCCTCAACCTAGGAGTAGGTGCGAAGAGCACCATAGTCGTGGAGATTCCACGACTATGGTGCTCTTCGCACCTACTCCTAGGTTGAGGGACTGATTACCTCATCTTCTGTACATAGTTCTACTGTCTTCAAGTTATGTCCTGGAATTTGTATTGATAAAGCCACTGGATGGCGATACGTCTACAATAAAGATACCCAGATGTTGCACATGTGTCTTTATTTCATCTTGTCGGTATTATATACCATTCTTACACAAACATAAAACATACATCCAAAGTAGGTATTACACTGGATATTTGACTAGGTGAATCTGATGGATTTCTTATGAAAGATGCGGTATTATTATTGGGTAATAACATTTCAACTTCTAGTATGTTTCCAGAACCTATAATGACTGATTCTTCTCCTGTGTTAGCCATAACTCGGGCAAAATCCAAAGGGATCTCTGATGAGAATGCTAACCTATCCTTGGACGACTCTGATCTTGGAATAGCCAATTTGTTTTACGAGAAAAACTGGCCAGGGCCTCGTAAATTTAGTGAACAGACCCAGATCAAGCCTTCCTATTCCAGGGTTGCAGGATTGCCAGATGGCTCTGTTTCCATGCCTGAGGGACTGTCCTTTCGAGAGGAACAGCAAAAAGACCTTTCATTAAATTTCGCTTTTCAGGCAGCAATGGGTAAATCCTTCTCAGATCACAGTCAAATATGAAATTAAAAACGACTACTTAATGTGCACTGAGACTGGTAAGGAGATGGAGGGAAGACAACAGTCAGACAGGTTAGTAGTTCTAAAAAAGTTTAGACCTCAAATATTAAATATAGCTCATAACTCTTCATTAGGAGAACACTTAGGAATTACTAAAACCCTGTATAGAATATTAAAAGAATTATTTTGGCCTAAGTTAAGGCAGGGCGTAAAGAATCATATCCGCTGTTGTAGAGAATGTCAGCATGTAAGGAAACCTGGACACCTCATTAAACCTGCATCTCTCCATCCTATACCCGCCGATGGAGAACCTTTTGCAGAGTTAATTATAGATTGTATAGGTCAATTACCTAAGTCCAAGTCTGGGAACCAATACTTATTTACCACTATAAATAGAGTAATTAGATACCCAGAAGCAATTCCCATGCACAGTATTAATACTAAAGAAATCCTTAAAGATTCAACTAAGTTCATCTCTTGCTTTGGCATTCCTAATTCTATTCAAAGTGATCACTGCCAAAGCATTTAGGGAAGCATAACTAGGCTTGAAATAATTCACAACTTATCCACTACCTGTCATCCTCAGTCCCAAGGCGCCTTGGAAAGATTCCATCAGACGTTTAAAAACTATGATGAGACCTTTTTGTATGCATTTTCCTACAGACTGGGATGAATCACTACCTTAGTTGCTATTTTCAGTAAGGGAAACTGTGCAGGAGTCTTCCGGGTACAGTCCACTTAAGCTGATCTTTGGGCACAATGTACGAGATCCTGATGTAAATTGTGGTGTCTTCCCTTGACAAGACCTCAAAAACTAAAACTTACCACATTAATCAAATTAAAGCATTTAATATACCAGATAGTCCCAGTAATGACTCTGGCCTCTGCTTCTGTAGATGACCCTGTCTTTTTGCACTCTATTTCTGAGATTAATGTCAAATTTCCCAATTTTGTCCTCAAGGACCCTAGCCCTTTAATGGTGGGGATGGATAAGAATCAAGTAACAGGTTTAACTGCACTCCTACGATCTTACGCTGACATCTTTTCGAATGTTCCGAAAAAATGTCCATTAAGATATGACGTAGATATTGGAAACTCTAAACCTATTAAACTCACCCCTTATAGAGCTAATCCTGAAAAACAGAGGCTACTTCAGAGAGCAGTCGGGGAAAAAAATGTAGCTCTTATGTTTACCGTCCGATTTCCTCCAGTTTTGGTGCACAAGACAAAGTGTTTTCACACCGTGTAAAAAATATTTGTCAAAAATATACCTCAAACAACAATTGAGAAAAGACTGAAAAAGGACTGATTTACTGAAAATGCCCTTGGGGGGCGATTTATTCCTATATGGGACGACGTAAGGTTGTTTGGACACTTGGTGCCGAGAGAACAATGCTTATACGAATTTTATACGGGACCTTTCCTCTAAATAGCTTATCTTTATTTCACAAAAAAAATAAAGTTTGTTAGTTCTTGGAATGTTGCAAAAAATCTGCCTTTCACTCCTACATAACTCCCAAAATATTTGGAATATTTCCAAAAATTGCCCGAAGGAAATTAGAGAAATCATTATTCTACAATTTCTGTGAATATTATTCCATTTAATTAAGTAATAAAGGAAGAAATAGGTACATTAGGTGAATAAGTTACTTCCGAGATATTGGCCTGGAACGCCGGCCGGCCCACCTTCTCAAAAAAAAAAAAAATCGCAAAAATCGCGTTTGCTTGGGTGCATTTCATAGCAAACTGATGTTCTAGTGCAGTTATCCTCTTCAAAACACCGTTTTCTCTTACTCAAAGACGACTTGGAGAGGAGTAACTCGTTTACATCGAAATGTTCCCAACAATCTCTCCCCCCCCCCCATATTATGGCCTTTTTTATTCAGTCTAGAGTATATAACATGTTTGTATGTTATTTATAGTGTTTATTATATCATATTAGATCAATTCTGATATATAAATAAGCCTTAGAGTTGATATATAAGCTGATATAAGCGTAATAATGAAGTGATTTCTCCTGGCTCTCTCTGGAGCGGGAATATGGCCGAGGGTTCGCAGATGGTTCCCGATTGGCTGGCACTTTACGGATAAGCTCCGCCTACTCTTATATGATGCCAAATAGAAAAAATAATGCAAGAAACCTCTTCAAGGGGGGCTCCTTGGCGTGGTGAAGAGGCTCTTGGTCTGAGGAATTAGACCTGTTGGTCTCCTTCCTCAGACCGATCCTAATTACCCCCCAATCCCCCCTCTCTTTTCCCATCCTCCCTTTTTCTTTTCCTCCTCCTCCTGCCATCCCCTCCCTATTACCCATCCTCTTTTTGGCCTTTTTTTTTCCCCACAGGTACGCTAGTTCCTGGGTTGGGGAAAGGGTACTGGGGTCCATCCCATTCCGTTGAGGTTCTTGGCTGTGGTGTAGTTTGCCGTGGAATCTGGATTGCCTGGGGATGTCCCAATCCCTCTCGGGTCTCCCAGAGAGTGGCTTTGGGTATCTTTCGGGCGGATTCCCGGGGTGGTGGCCAAAGGAGGTATGCTTTGTGGCGGATATCCGGCCTTCCTCTCTTTTGTCCACCGAGGTAGCTAAGCAGATGTGAGGTTGCTATCCCAGGCTGCTGGTTAACTGGCATGATGAGTAGGGTATGGCACGGGTTCCATGCTGCATCTGCACTACTTGCGGTGCTGAGGTCCTCTTGGGCGCGGAGGGAGATTTCTGGCCCTCTCATTCCTCCTAGGAGCTATCCCTCCCCAGTCCCCCCTTTTTTTATTCTTTTTTTTTATTTTTATTTTATTTTCTTCTTTCTTTTTTTCCTTAAAAACAAAAAGAAAGAAGTAACCTAACCATGGAAGCCCTAGTCCATGAACCTGATACCCCCGGGCACCTTTTTTACACCGCACCCTGTTCTGACCCCGCCTTGTCTTTGGACCACTCTTCGGACACTCCTAATGCCTCTGTACCTCTTGCCGGTGCTGTTTGGTGCTGTTTCCTCACCCGCTTCAGGTACTGAGGTCTCGACTGACTCCCTCGATTTATCTGACCTCCGCTCTCCTTCGACTATGCTTCCAGCCTCTCCCTCTACAGTGGGGTAATTTTTGAATCGCTGGCCCATTCCACATCGGACCAACTCAGGTCCCACTCCTAAATGCCAACAACAATTACCTGCTGATGATACTTCTCCACCTTCTCATTCTTCTCAGAAAAGATCGACACGTCCTGCACTCCCTTTCCAGTACGCTGAGGTCAGTGGTCAGTACGCTGAGGTCAGTGGCCAGTACGCTGAGGTCAGTGGTCAAGTGCGGTCATACCTGCCAAGCTCTTGGGAGTTAGCATGGGCTGTTACCCATACCATGGCTTGTTGTAGTGCTTTAGAATCCCAGGTTCATGTGTTGAAGAAGGAGATTCTACTTCTTCAGGTGGAAAATAGGAAGCTGAAGCTTCCCATAGATGAGTTTGGGAGCGAGTGTGAGAAGGATTTAGCTGGTAAGGTAGGAATGGTCACCAGCAGTGAGAGTGGCAGCCGCTTTAAGTGGCAAGTGGTTCACAGTTCAGGAAGAAGGAAGATGAGAGTTAATAGAGAAGATGTGAAGGTAGGAAATCGATTCTCTGTTCTCCAAGATGAGTGTACTTCAGTGGTTAGTGAGGTTGAAGGTACCACTGATTCCCCTGCTAATCAAGGTAAGAATATTTTAATAGTAGGCGATTCTCAGGTAAGATATATGGACCGTGCATTTTGTAACAGAGACAGAAAGTTCAGACAGAGAGTGTGTCTTCCTGGAGCTGGTGTTGGCGACATAGTCAGCTGGTTGGATAATATTATTGCAGGTAATGGGAACAAGCCCATTATCTGTCTTAGTGCTGGGGATAATGACATTGGGAAGGGCAGGAGAGAAAAGCTGCTGGATAAGTACACGTCAGCCATAGAAGTAGTTAGGTCTAAGGGAGGGATCCCAGTCATATGTAGCATCTTGCCTAGAAAGGAAGTGGGCAACGAATGGATGTCAGGGCAATTGGTATAAATCGCTGGCTAGATAGGTACTGCAAGGAACTTGCAACCCCATTCATTGATAACTGGGACCTTTTCTTTGGCAAATGTGATATGTATGCAAGGGATGGGGTTCATCTCTCTGGGGATGGAGTGGTTGCATTAGCCAATTCAATTGAGAGGGTAATTGATGACTTGTCTAGGAATTTAAAATGATAGATTATAGAGGTATGGGTGTTTGTGGGAAACAATCAGGCAGCAGCATTAGGGTTAAAAATTGCAGTTTTTACCGGGATACCTCAGGGATATGTTTAAAAGACAATATTCAAAATAAAGTTGCTAGTAATGGCAAATCAATTGATCAACAAACAAAGAGAGATAGTAGAGGGCAACGAGAGTGACTAGCTCCCTTAAGGTTTACTATACAAATAGTAGGAGTCTAAGAAATAAGATAGATGAGCTAAAATTACTTGCAAGTGTAGGTAATATAGATATTATTGGTATAACAGAGACCTGGTTCAACCTGAAAGATAGAGAAATGCCTTCTGAATGCAACATACAGGGTGATTGTGGCATGCAAAGAGTACGTAACCTTTATTCGGCGCATGGACACACCCTCATTTACAGGCTATCTCCCCCAACCAGCGAACCAGGTTGCTAAGAGTTGATGATGGGGCCCCATCGTTCAACTAGTGACCAGGTTCTAGCCAATAAGAAGGTGGGATTGACAATCGCAGAGGTTATGTGGATACCGCTCTCCTGTCTGCCCTTGTCATTCCCACTCTAGAGCTGGTTGAAGCACGGTGTGCTATCTTGTGGCTTCTATTTCTGCCTTGCTTACCGTGGAGTGCACTATATTTATCACTGTACATAGTGTACATATTGCTGTTATAATTGGTGAAGGATAATATAAGTCTAAACTTTTTCTACTGTGTTTATTTGCTCCCATTACACCTGGGATAACAGGCCATTTGAAATCCTAGGTTGTAATATGGGTAGCCTGTCCGAGAGCTGGACTTAGAGAAACGGTTGAGCTTAGGGTGAAGCTTGTAGCAGGAACATTGTGTAGCTTGCTGTTTCGCTTCGCTTTACAAATTTTGCGTGTCAGTTGCTTATGATCAGCCTTGCTATTGTGTGATCGTTCAACAGCTCGCTACTAGCTTGTTCAGTGTGCTCGCTTCGCTACGGTCAATCTTGTGTGCAGTCGGCTTTGCTTGTATGCGTATTCTGCAATCGTACTGTGCATAGCTAAGCGTGTTCTGCAAATTAACGTGTTACGTTGGGGTATTCGTACTGTGCATAGCGAATAACTTATGCCACCTAGACGAGTCAGACGCCTGGTGTCGGCATATACTTTGCATAACCTACCTAAATTGTCTCTACAGCGTTGTTGGCAAATTGCTCGTTCCATTGGCATTCCCTATAAACGCACTCTCACAGCTGCGCAACTGCGTTCACTTATTGCTGACATACTTATTGAAGAAGAGATGGCACATCAAACTCCTCCCTCTACGGGAGCTAGGGCAAAAACTACTATGTTCTCGCAGGAGGAAGATGATATACCTACGGAGCAAAATGGTCAGTATAGTGCAGCTGGGTTGTCTCAGGGTGAATCAGCGTCGTTGGCACTTGAGCTGGCAAAAATCAATCTTGAGCAAACTAGGGAACAGAGAGCATTCGCAAGGGAAGAATTTGATAGGGAAAGAGAAAGGAGGCAGTTTTCGCATTCTGTAAACGATTTCAGTTTACAAAAAGCAGTACAGCTTGTTCCCCGCTTCAATGAGGCCGAACCAGAGCAATTTTTCGAAAGCTTCGAAAATCAGGCTCGAGCCTTGAGGTGGCCGGAACAGCACTGGGCAGCGTTGGTTCATACAGCATTATTGGGTAAGGCACAGGAATTTACGTCGGTATTAACTGACGCTGAATTCTCTGATTATCAAGTAGTGAAGACCACAGTGTTGGGAGCATATACATGTATCCCAGCTAAATATCGTAAGACCTTCAAATTGAACAGGCGGCAGCTTGGTCAATCCCTGGTGGACTTTGTGAGACAGCAAACCAAAGCTTTTACCAGCTGGTATAAAGCGAGTGGTGTCTCTAACTTTGAGGAGCTGGTGCAGCTTATTCTGATTGATAACCTGCTGGAGTCTGTGGGACCAGAGGTTCGTGTCTTTCTGCAGGATCGTGACTTAACCACTGCATTGGAGGCGGCCAGGTTGGCTGATACCTTCGAAACGAACCGCTCCTTGTCCGAGCGGTCCTGTCTCTCTTTTCAACAGTCTGGCGTGAGCAGAGATCGACAACATTGGAGAATGAAGTGCCAGCCGGAGGGAGAGCGTCTACGTCATCCAAATAAGTCACCTGGTGAGCCACGCTTCTCAACATATGGTCCCCCTGCGGAGAGGCAAACTACTTATGGAGCATCTCGACAACAATATCCAGAGAGGCACCAGCCAGAACGACACCACTTGCAACGTCATCAGGGAGTAAAGGGCAAGCCTGTCGTCTGCTTCAGATGCAATAAAGTAGGTCACATCAGTTCCAACTGCCCCCAAAAACCTCAACCCATCGGGAAAATCTCTAATATCCCTAGTAACATGTCCCCTAGAGAAGTAGAAAAAGGTATGGCCCCTTATTATTGCGAAAGTCTTATTTCCCTTCAGGAAAACTCAGAACCAACTAAAGTAAATACCTTTAGAGATACTGGAGCATATTGCTCACTTGTCAGAGAAGGAATATTACCCCTTTCAGAGAATACTTCCTTGAATTCCTCAGTTTTATTGGAAGCTTACGGAGGAGCTATATATTCAGTTCCTTTGCATAAAATTTATGTACAGTGCAAATATTACACTGGGTACTTGACTGTAGGTATCTCAAAAGGATTTCCCATGAAAAATGCCATGTTATTACTGGGTAATAACATTACTACTGTTACTTCGTGTCCTGAACCTATAATGATTAATGCTTCTCCAGTGTTGGCCATAACTCGGGCAACATCCCAAGGGTTGTCTGGGGAGAATGTTGACCTATCCTTGGACGACTCCGATCTCGGAATAGCCACGTTGTTTTATGAGACACACCGGCCGGAGTCTCGTAAATCAAGTGAACAGACCCCGATCAAGCCTTCCTATTCCCAGGTTGCAGGATTCCCAGATGTCTCTGTTTCCATGCCCGAGGGACTGTCCTTCCGGGAGGAACAACGAAAGGACCCTTCTTTAAAATTCGCTTTTGAGGCAGCCATGGGTAAATCCTCTTTGGGTCATCCAGTCAAGTATGAAGTTAAAAATGATTATTTGGTATGCACTGAGACTGGTAAGGAGATAGAGGGCCGGCAATTATACGACAGGTTAGTGGTTCCAACCAAGTATAGACCTCAGATATTAAATATAGCTCATAATACGTCATTAGGAGGTCACTTAGGAATTACAAAAACCTTGTATAGAATCACAAAAGAATTTTATTGGCCAAAATTAAAGAAAGATGTGAAGAATCATATTAGGTGTTGCCGAGAATGTCAGCAAGTTGGGAAACCTGGACATTCCATTAAACCTGCACCTCTCCAACCCATACCTGCTGATGGAGAACCTTTTGCAGATTTAATTATAGATTGTGTAGGTCCACTACCTAAGTCAAAGTCTGGAAATCAGTATTTATTTACAATTATGGATAAAGTAACCAGATATCCTGAAGCAATCCCTATGCGTAGTATCAATACTAAAGCTATTCTCAAAGCTTTAACAAAATTCATTTCTTGTTTTGGCATTCCTAAAACTATACAAAGTGATCAAGGTACTAACTTCACTGCCAAAGCATTTAGGGAAGTATTAACTAGGTTAGGGATAATTCACAACTTATCCACTGCCTATCACCCTCAGTCCCAAGGCGCCTTGGAAAGATTCCACCAAACATTAAAAACAATGATGAGAAGTTTTTGCATGCACTTTCCGACAGATTGGGATGAATCTCTACCGTTGTTGCTATTCTCAGTACGAGAGACGGTGCAAGAGTCTACAGGGTATAGTCCGTTTGAGCTGATCTTTGGGCACAATGTACGAGGTCCTCTTCGGGTGCTCAAAGAAGGATGGATGGGAGAAGACGTAAGCTCAGCACTCTACAACCCGTCTTCAAGGTTGCAGGTGGCACGTGAGTTAGCCACGGCTAACCTAAAGATAGCTCAAAGTAAGATGAAACAGAGGTATGACAAAAGTGCACAATTCCGCTCCTTCCATCCAGGAGACAAGGTGTTGGTGCAGGAACCTATACCTGGCCACACCTTGAAAGCTAGATTTACGGGACCTATGCAGATAGTAAGTAGATTATCTGATTTAAATTATGTGGTAGCTCCCATTGGTAAGACCTCAAAAACAAAAACTTACCACATTAATCAAATCAAGGCCTTTCATACACCAGATAAAGTCCCAGTAATGACTCTGTCCTCTACCTCTGAGGACGACTCTGACTCTTTGCACTCTATCTCTGAAATTAATACTAAACTTTCCAATTCTGTCCTCCTCAAGGATCCTAGCCCTTTAATGGATGGATTATCTGAAATACAAGCAACCAATTTAACTGAGCTTCTACAGTCATATCCTAATATTTTTTCGGATGTGCCGAAAAAATGTACGTTAGGTTACCATGATGTAGATGTGGGAAAATCTAAACCAATTAAACTCTCCCCCTACAGAGCTAATCCTGAAAAGCAAAGGCTACTTCAGCAGGAAGTAGACTTCTTGTTAGAACATGGTTTAGTGGAGGAGTCATCTAGTCCATGGGCTTCACCGTGCATCCTAGTAAAGAAGGCTGATGGAGGGTTTCGTATGTGCACAGACTACCGTAAAGTGAACGAGGTCACAATTACAGATGCTTACCCTCTTCCTCGTCTGGATGACGTAATTGACTTTGTGGGTAAGGCTACTTTTGTGTCCAAATTAGATCTCCTTAAAGGTTACTATCAGGTACCTTTGACAGATAAGGCGAAGGAAATCTCTGCCTTCGTAATTCCAGGAGGTCATTATCAGTATACAGTTACCCCCTTCGGAATGAAAAATTCCCCCTCTTCATTCCAGAAACTCATCCATCAGGCTATTAAAGGACTTGAAGGCACGGCAGCATACCTAGATGATATTGTTGTGGTGTCTGATACTTGGGATCAACACCTACTTAGACTTAAAGCTCTGTTTGAGACCTTTAAGAATTCCCAATTAACAGTTAATTTATCTAAATCTTCCTTTGGCCAGGCCACTATCACTTTTCTAGGCCATGAAGTAGGTAGTGGTAATGTTGCACCTAAACTTGCTAAAGTTCTTTCGATTAAAGATTATCCAGTTCCTCATGATAGGAAATCTCTTCAACGTTTCCTAGGCATGATAGGATTTTACAGAAGATTCTGTAAGAATTTCTCAGATATTGTAGCCCCTCTTACCTCTCTTACCAGTCATAAAGTTCCCTTTAATTGGACGTCAGATTGTAACACTGCTTTTAATAAAGCAAAAAGATTATTGTGCTCTGCACCCATTCTCCTGTCTCCAGACTTCTCCAAACCTTTTTCATTACAGGTTGATGCTTGTGAGTCTGGGGTTGGGGCGGTACTATTACAAATCGGGAACAAGGAGTTGCAGCCTGTAGCATACTTTTCAGCCAAGTTCCAGCCACATCAGAGAGCTTACTCTACCATTGAAAAAGAAGCCCTCGCGCTGGTACTGGCTTTGGAACATTTCGATGTTTATGTGGGCCAGACATCGCAGGTGGTCACAGTCTACAGTGATCACAACCCGTTAGTCTATCTCCAAGCCATGAAGAATCACAACACAAGGCTTATGCGTTGGACGCTCAGGCTGCAGCCCTACAATTTCAAAATTCAGTACATTGCCGGCAAAGAAAATGTGTTGGCAGACTCTTTGTCAAGAGTCTAGTTTAATATTTTATTTAGGTTAGGATGTATTTGTGGTAACCCCCCTTTCAAGCTCTTTTTTTTTATCCCCTGATGTGGGGGTTTTTTTTTAGTGAGGGGATACGGGCTACCGTCCGCTTGTATCTTGGACCTATGTTGGCCTATCTGACTGCTGTCTCACTCTGAGTTTAGGGTTTGGCTTTTGGTCACTAGGAAAGCTGAGCTCTATCTAAGAGTGGGATGGTGGAGAGGATAGGCGGTCCCATTATTTTGTGCCATGGCGGCACGGTTACCACTGGGAGGTGGCAGCCTAATCCTGAGCCTTCTCGGGGGTGGGGGTGTGGCATGCAAAGAGTACGTAACCTTTATTCGGCGCATGGACACACCCTCATTTACAGGCTATCTCCCCCAACCAGCGAACCAGGTTGCTAAGAGTTGATGATGGGGCCCCATCGTTCAACTAGTGACCAGGTTCTAGCCAATAAGAAGGTGGGATTGACAATCGCAGAGGTTATGTGGATACCGCTCTCCTGTCTGCCCTTGTCATTCCCACTCTAGAGCTGGTTGAAGCACGGTGTGCTATCTTGTGGCTTCTATTTCTGCCTTGCTTACCGTGGAGTGCACTATATTTATCACTGTACATAGTGTACATATTGCTGTTATAAATTGGTGAAGGATAATATAAGTCTAAACTTTTTCTACTGTGTTTATTTGCTCCCATTACACCTGGGATAACAGGCCATTTGAAATCCTAGGTTGTAATATATATTCAATTAAAGAGAGAAATAAAAAAAAAGGAATAAGAAAAGCAAAAAGGAATTATGAGGCTAAGGTCGCAAGGGATTCAAAGACTAACCCAAAAGGGTTCTTTCAGGTATACGGAAGTAAGATTAGGGACAAGATTGGCCCACTTAAGAGTAACTCTGGTCAGATCACTGACAGTGATAAGGATATGTGTGAAATACTAAATACCTACTTCCTCTCACTTATCACCCAGGAAAATACTAGCAATATTCCTGAAATAATAGATTACGTAGAACAGGATAATAATAAACTATGTACGATAGCGGTAACTAGTGACATGGTCCTCAGACAAATAGAGAAACTAAAACCAAACAAATCCCCAGGTCCTGATGAACTGTTTGCAAGTGTGTTAAAGGAATATAAAGAGGAACTTAGCATGCTTTTGGCTAATCTTTTTAACACATCACTAGAAACTGGCATAGTGCCTGATAAGTGGAAAATGGCAAATGTAATTCCTATTTACAAGGCAGGTTACAGGTCCTTGGCTTCGAACTATAGACCAATAAGCCTTACCTCCATAATGGGAAAATTTATGGAATCAATAATTGCCGAAGCAATTCGTAGCCATCTTGACAGGCACAGATTGATTAATGATTCTCAACACGGTTTTACAAAGGGGCGTTCCTGTCTTACTAATTTACTAACTTTGTTCACTAAGGTGTTTGAGGAGGTAGATCATGGTAATGAATATGATATTGTGTATATGGACTTAAGTAAGGCTTTCACTAGAGTTCCACACCAGAGGCTATTGAGGAAACTTAGGACACACGGAATAGGAGGAGAAATTTCTTCCTGGGTAGAGGCATGGCTGACAAATAGACAGCAGAGAGTTTGCATAAATGGGGAGAAATCAGAATGGGGGCACGTCACAAGAGGTGTTCCTCAGGGGTCAGTGTTGGGCCCGTTGTTGTTCACAATTTACACAAACGACATAGATGAGGGAATAAACAGCGACATAAGCAAATTTGCTGATGACACCAAAATAGGCCGTCCAATTCATTCTAATGAGGACATTAGAGCACTCCAAGATGATTTGAATAGACTGACGCAATGGTCGGAGAAGTGGCAGATGCAGTTTAATATTGACAAATGCAAAGTTCTAAATGTTGGACAGTTAAATAGCCATGCCACATATAAACTAAATAATGTAGATCTTAATACTACCGATTGCGAAAAGGATTTAGGAGTTCTGGTTAGCAGTAATTTAAAACCAAGACAACAGTGCATTAGTGTTCGTAATAAAGCAAACAGAATTCTTGGCTTCATATCTAGAAGTATAAATAATAGAAGTCCTCAGGTTGTTCTTCAACTCTATATGTCCTTGGTTAGGCCTCATTTAGACTATGCTGCTCAGTTCTGGTCACCGTATTACAGAATGGATATAAATGCTCTGGAAAACGTACAGAGGAGGATGACAAAGATGATCCCATGTATCAGAAATCTTCCCTATGAGGATAGACTGAGGGCCCTGAATCTGCACTCTCTCGAAAGGCGTAGAATTAAAGGGGATATGACCGAGGTGTATAAATGGAAAACAGGAATAAATAAAGGGGATGTAAATAGTGTGCTGAAAATTTCCAGCCAAGACAGGACTCGCAGCAATGGTTTCAAGTTGAAAAAATTCAGATTCAGGAAGGAATAGGAAAGCACTGGTTTGGTAATAGAGTTGTGGATGAGTGGAACAAGCTCCCGAGCACAGTTATTAAGTCTAAAACGTTGTGTTGTTTTAAAAATAAGTTAGATAAATACATGAGTGGGTGTGGGTGGGTGTGAGTTGGACCTAACTAGCTTTGTTGCTGGGTCTGGTACAGTGCTCCATCCTTGAGTGGGGATGACCAGACTGGGTGGGTCATTGGGATAATCCGGGGGGTGGGTCATTGGTCTAATCCGGGGGTGGACATGGACCTGCTCCACGTGGGTCAGTAGGCCTGTTGCAGTGTTCCTTCTTTCTTATGTTCTTATGTTCTTTACGACCGACTTCCTCTATTGCCTATCTTTCCGACCATAGTATTGGCAAGGCACTCCCACACCATGTTGGTAAAGATATTTCTTTTCATGCTCTTAAGAGCGATATGTGCATCATCACTGTACAGAATGCTACCCAAGCTCATGATCTTTCTCTTCTTTCCCATATCGATACTGTTCCTGTCACTATTGAAAAACATCATTCCCTCAATTCTTGTAGTGGTACTGTCATTCTACCCCATACTGTCGTCTTTACAGGCGAAGGAAAAGAATAACAGAGCGGCTAAGAGAGGTCAATATATCTGAAATGCATAGGGAGACACTGGTCAGAGAAATAGCAAGCATCGAACTTAAGCTAAAGGAATCTTATAGGAGTCAGGAATCGCGGGAAGAATTAAAAGCCATAAATGAAATCGAAAGAAACCCAAAGTATTTCTTCTCCTATGCCAAATCACAGTCGAGAACAACGTCCAGTATTGGGCCCCTACTTAAACAAGATGGGTCCTACACAGATGACAGCAAGGAAATGAGTGAGCTACTCAAGTCCCAATATGACTCAGTTTTTAGCAAGCCGCTAGCCAGACTGAGAGTCGAAGATCAAAATGAGAGAGCCACAAAATTTGGTTAACACAAGCCTATCCGATGTTATCCTGACGCCAAATGACTTCGAACAGGCGATGCACTCTGCCCCAGGGCCAGACTCATGGAACTCCGTGTTCATCAAGAACTGCAAGAAGCCCCTATCACGAGCCTTTTCCATCCTATTGAGAGGGAGCATGGACACGGGGGTCGTCCCACAGTTACTAAAAACAACAGACATAGCCCCACTCCACAAAGGGGGCAGTAAAGCAACAGCAAAGAACTACAGACCGATAGCACTAACATCCCATATCATAAAAATCTTTGAAAGGGTCCTAAGAAGCAAGATCACCACCCATCTAGAAACCCCATCAGTTACACAACCCAGGGCAACAAGGGTTTAGTACAGGTCGCTCCTGTCTGTCTCAACTATTGGATCACTACGACAAGGTCCTAAATGCACTAGAAGACAAAAAGAATGCAGATGTAATATATACAGACTTTGCAAAAGCCTTCGACAAGTGTGACCATGGCGTAATAGCACACAAAATGCGTGCTAAAGGAATAACAGGAAAAGTCGGTCGATGGATCTATAATTTCCTCACTAACAGAACACAGAGAGTAGTAGTCAACAGAGTAAAGTCCGAGGCAGCTACGGTGAAAAGCTCTGTTCCACAAGGCACAGTTCTCGCTCCCATCTTGTTCCTCATCCTCATATCCGACATAGACAAGGATGTCAGCCACAGCACCGTGTCTTCCTTTGCAGATGACACCCGAATCTGCATGATAGTGTCTTCCATTGCAGACACTGCAAGGCTCCAGGCGGACATCAACCAAATCTTTCAGCGGACTGCAGAAAACAATATGAAGTTCAACGATGAGAAATTTCAATTACTCAGGTATGGTAAACACGAGGAAATTAAATCTTCATCAGAGTACAAAACAAATTCTGGCCACAAAATAGAGCGAAACACCAACGTCAAAGACCTGGGAGTGATCATGTCGGAGGATCTCACCTTCAAGGACCATAACATTGTATCAATCGCATCTGCTAGAAAAATGACAGGATGGATAATGAGAACCTTCAAAACTAGGGAGGCCAAGCCCATGTCACTTGTTCTATCTAGGCTGGAATATTGCTGCACACTAACAGCACCTTTCAAGGCAGGTGAAATTGCTGACCTAGAAAATGTACAGAGAACCTTCACGGCGTGCATAACGGAGATAAAACACCTCAATTACTGGGAGCGCTTGAGGTTCCTAAACCTGTATTCCCTGGAATGCAGGTGGGAGAGATACATGATTATATACACCTGGAAAATCCTAGAGGGACTAGTACTGAACTTGCACACGAAAATCACTCACTACGAAAGCAAAAGACTTGGCAGACGATGCAACATCCCCCCAATGAAAAGCTGGGGTGTCACTAGCACGTTAAGAGACCATACAATAAGTGTCAGGGGCCCGAGACTGTTCAACTGCCTCCCAGCATACATAAGGGGGATTACCAACATACCCCTGGCAGTCTTCAAGCTGGCACTGGACAAGTACCTAAAGTCGGTTCCTGACCAGCCGGGCTGTGGCTCGTACGTTGGTGTGCGTGCAGCCAGCAGAACAGCCTGGTTGATCAGGCTCTGATCCACCAGGAGGCCTGGTCACAGACCGGGCCGCGGGGGCGTTGACCCCCGGAACTCTCCAGGTAAACTCCAGGTAATCCTCAAGGTAGACACTTATGTTCTTCCTGCCCGCGGGCGGAGACGATACCCTAGCAATGTGGCTCGTTAAACTTTTGACAGCCGTGAACTCCCATCCTCAATTAATGTAGCAGGACATCGGTTACAAGTTTGAAAGGTGATCCCTACACCGCAACAGTGTAGAAATTGCTGGTGATTTGGCCATCCAGCAAAATATTGCAGATCTACAGCCGAATGCCCAGTCTGTGGTGCTGATGGCCATTCTAATACGTCTTGCAATCGACCTCCCTCTTGCCTTAATTGTCATGAGGCTTACCCTTCGTACTCTCGTCATTGCCAAGTCTACTTAAATGAGTGGGAAATTCATTACCTCAAAGAGGCAGAAGGTCTCCCTTATGCCATGGCAGTTTCTCATCTCTGCCTCCAAGGGAGACTACCTCGTGTTTCTTATTCCTGTGTTTCAAAACGTCCCCCCACTTCTGGGGTCCCATCTTCTGCAGCCTCCTCTGTGGTTACCTCTCCCATAGTCACTCCTGTATCTAATTCTTTTGCTGTCCTGGGGTCAGACGTCCCTACTTCAATGCCTCAGTCTGTTCTCACTTCTTCATGTTCTCCCTCACAAGCCTCGGTATCGACGAGAGATCTCGTACGACACCTCCTTCCAATCGTCCCTCTACTTCTCAGAAGTCAAGAAAAGGTCCTTTAACCCCTCCTTCCCTTCTTCCACCTCCTCATTTTACCTTTCCTGTCTCTGTACCTGGTTCTTTCCCTCTCACTGGCTCTGTTTCAAGTGTAGAGGTTCATCCTCCTCCTCGTACTGTACCATCCTCCCCTATTCCCTCCCAAGTTTCTTCCTCTTCTGCCACCTCCCAGGTTTCTGCCTCTTCTGTCCCCTTCCACGCTTCTTCTCTAGTTCCCTCCACCCTTTCGCCTTCCCCTACCTTGGTGCAGTCCATTAGAGTTTAAATCTTTACTCATCCTCCCCCTACCATCTCCAACATTGTCTCCCATACGACGTCTCTGAATTCTGAAACACTTGAAGCAATCTCTGAATGCATTTCAGAGACCAAACCATCAATGGACACTGATCCACCCTCTGTTCCTTCTCTCTCCTCTCCTCCATCTGCGCAACTCCTTTCTTCACAGCGCACCGTTCCTTCACTGCTTGAACGTTTTCCGCTGCCTCCGCATGTGGACTTTTCTAACCCCTCTAGTCCATAGGAACCCTTACCTGCGGATTTCAGGTATCTTTATCGTTGCCAATCATGGCCTATTTACAGTGGAATATACGTGGCCTCAGGGGTAATCGGGGTGAGCTTCAGATGTTAATCTCCCAGTTTTTCCCTGTTGGTGTTTGCTTACAGGAACCAAAATTACACTCTGCTGTTATCTATCCCATCTAAGGCTATAATTTATTGTATTCTTCAGATCCTTTTCCTGATGGGACCTTTAATGAAAGTGCCCTTCTTCTACGCACTGATATTCCATACCGTCAGCTATTTGTTCGTACTTTGCTGCATTACACAGCAGCCTGTATCCAGTTGCATAGGTGGTATACACTCTGTTCTTTATATTTCTCTCCTTCTCGGGCATTATCTAATCCGGATATTGCTTTCTTGTTTCGTCATTACCGCCACCGCTTCTGTTACTTGGCGATTTTAATGCCCATCATTTTCTCTGGGGGGGGGGGTCTTTTGTGATTCCTGTGGCATTCAGTTAGAGGCTTTTCTTGCTACCCACCCCCTCCATGTTTTAAATACAGGTACTCACACCCATTTTGATCCTCGGACTCACACTCTCTCTTGCATCGATCTCTCAGTCTGCTCTTCCTCTGCCGCATTAGACTTCACCTGGTCTGTTCTCCCGGATTTACATGACAGTGATCATTTCCCAATCATTCTTACTTCCCCTTCATATTCACCACCTCTTCGTATCCCACGCTGGCAATTTGATCAGGCAAACTGGAACCTTTACTCACAACTAACTGTTTTTAGTGAGGTTCCTTCTTCGTCCCCCATTGATGAGCTTTTACACCTCTTCTCGTCCTCTGTTTTAACTGCAGCTTCTCATTCCATACCCCAAACTTCGGGCAGGCATTCTCAGAAATGCGTGCCTTGGTGGTCTCTTGCTTGTGCTTGTGCAGTACGTTTGAAATGCGCTGCGTGGGGCAGGTACCGGTACAATAGAAGCACAGAGAGACTTCTTGATTTTAAGCAGAAGCGTGCGATCACTCACCGTGTCATCCGTGATGCTAAACGCACTTGATGGCGAGATTATGTCTCCACCATCGCCTCTGCTTCCTCTCTGAGTACAGTCTGGAAAAAGTACAAAAACTGAGTGGTAAATATTCTCCTGACCCGGCTCCTGTTCTGCGGGTTGCCGGTGTTGATATAGCAAACCCACTAGATGTTGCCAATGAAATTGGCAATCATCTGGTCCGTATTTCTCAGGGGCTCCATCTATGCCCCTCGTTTCTTTCCTCAAAGTCTGCCAGAGAGTTAGCACCCTTGGACTTTTCTTCTCTCAGAGAAGAACAGTATAATATGCCTTTTACACTTCAAGAACTAGAGGCAACACTCTCAGCTTGTCGATCATCGGCAGCTGGGCCTGACGACATTCATATTCGTATGCTACAACATTTACATCAGTCAGCCCTTGCAGTCTTATTACGCCTTTTCAATCTTATTTGGTTACAAGGAGTTCTTCCACAGCCGTGGAAATCTGCCATTGTTCTCTCTTTCCACAAACTGGGCACTACAGGACATGAAGCCTCTCACTATCGTCCCATTGCTCTTACCAGTGCAGTTTGCAAAGTGATGAAATGCCTGGTAAATAGATGTTTAGTGTGGTATTTAGAGACACACAACAGTCTTTCCACTTGTCAATATGGTTTTCGTAATGGACGTTCTACCATAGACCCCTTACTACACTTGGATACGTATGTTCGTAATGCCTTTGCGAATAACCACTCAGTTATTGCCATATTTTTTGACCTTGAGAAGGCATGTGACACAACTTGGAGGTATAATATTTTGGCCCAAGCCCACTCCTTAGGCCTCCGAGGCAATCTATCATCCTTCCTTAAGAACTTTTTAACTGACAGACATTTCTGTGTTCGGGTTAATAATGTGCTCTCCCAGGACTTTATCCAAGCTGAAGGTGTCCCCCAGGGATGTGTTCTGAGCACAACACTTTTTCTCCTTGCTATAAATGATTTGGCCTCTAGTATTTCATCAAATATTTGGTCATCACTCTATGTTGATGACTTTGCTATTGCCTGTGCAGGTGCTGACTGTCACCTCATTACAGTTTCTCTCCAGCATGCGGTCGACCATGTTTCCAATTGGGCCACCACACATGGGTTTAAATTTTCCAGTACCAAAACTCACCAAATTACTTTCACTAGATGCTCTGTCATCTCTGATCATCCTTTGTACCTCTATGGCTCCCGTATCCCTGAACGTGATACTGTCAGGTTTCTGGGCCTCCTCTTTGACCGTAGGTTATCCTGGAAACCTCACATTACCTCTCTGAAGGCAACTTGTCACAGCCGGCTGAACCATCTTAAAACCCTTGCTCATCTTTCATGGGGAGCTGATCGTCGAACTCTCTTTCACCTACATTCCGCCCTCATTTTATCGAAACTTGATTATGGTGACCAGATCTATTCAACTGCCTCTCCTGCTACTCTCTCTAGTCTTAACCCCATTCATCACCAAGGATTACGTTTATACCTTGGTGCTTTTCGCTCTTTCCCTGTTGAGAGCCTCTATGCAGAAGCGAACGTTCCATCCTTATCCGATCGTCGTGATGCCCATTGCCTTCGCTACTATGTACACTCTCATGATCTCTGCAATCCTTCCATTTATAGAATGGTCACTGATATTAGTAGACATTCTTTATTTGTTCGCCGCCCCTGTTTACTTCATCCCTTCTCTCTTTGCCTACATTCGCTCTTGTCTTCTCTTCAATTACTACCTTTCTATGTTCATGTAGCACCTCGCTTTTCCCTACCCCCCTGGGAAGTTCCAGCTGTTTGAGTCTGTTCTTTCTCTCTCCCTTGCTCGAAAGCCCAACTGTCTACGGTCGCTTCCTGCTCTCTTTTTCTTGACCACTTCCACTCTCATTCTCATGCCATTGCAGTGTACACAGATGGCTCTAAGTCTTCTGACGGCATAGGATTCACAGCAGTGTTTCCGGACAGCGTTGTACGAGGACATTTACTATCTTCGGCTAGTATTTTTACTGCTGAATTGTACGCCATTCTTGCAGCACTTATCCATATTGCATCTATGCCTGTGTCATCATTTGTGGTTGTCTCAGACTCCCTTAGTGCTTTACAGGCTATACAGAAATTTGATACACCTCACCCCTTAGTCCTCCATATCCAACTTTGGCTATTCCGCATCTTTACCAAGCATAAAGATATTGTTTTTTGTTGGGTCCCTGGTCATGTTGACGTACAGGGCAATGAACAGGCAGACACTGCTGCGCGGTCAGCAGTACATGACCTACCAGTTTTATATAGAGGTATTCCATTTACGGACTATTTTCCTGCAATATCTACCCACCTTCACACCCGTTGGCAACAACGTTGGTCTACTATGCTTGGTAACAAACTTCAGTCTAGGTTACTGGCCGTCTTCTTGTCACCAGTGTCGAGGTTGGGAGATTACTTTCTCCCGTCTTTGCATTGGCCATACTCGTCTTACTCAGATATGTCATGGAGAGGCGCCCTGCTCCTCTCTGTGAGAATTGTCAGGTTTCATTATCAGTCAGCCACATTCTGTTAGACTGCCCAATTTATCAACATACAGAATTTACCTCCGTCGTCGTCTTCACTCCGCTGCTCTCTCTTTACCTTCTCTTCTCGCTGATGGACCCACCTTTCATCCGGACTCTCTCACTGACTTTTTGACAACAACTGACTTACTTCAGAAACTCTGATACCTTCAGCCCTTTCTACCTCAATCTTTTGCTACCCTCTACCCCCGCACTATCCCCTGCCTCGCTGTTTTCTGTAACCTACTGATCATCCCTCCCCCCTTCTGCCGCCCAATACCCTCGCTTCCTTCCCTACCCTGCAGCGCTCTATAGCCCTTGTGGCATAGCACTTCTTTTTTATTATAATAATAATAATAATGCAAGAAAAAGCTATAAAAAAACAAGGAAAAAATTCAAAAAAATAAATGGGCTGTGAGCAGACGCGCTACCCATATCGCCGTCACTATACCTGATATAAATGAAGATAATTTCTTGGAGAAATATCGTAGAACATTCATTCTGGTACCATTGTGTTGCCAAAGAGTTAAGCTATTTTTCTGTATATATAACTCAATTTCCATAATTTTTCGATTTTTTTTTGAGAGCGCATGGAAAATTGCAGGAGGTAGAATTTCTGTTAGAGCATGGGTTAGTGGAGGAGTCGTCTAGTCCATGGGCTTCACCATGCATCCTTGTTAAGAAAGCTGATGGAGGTTTTCAAATGCATACAGACTACCGTAAGGTGAATGAGGTCACAGTTGCAGAAGTTTACCGTCTGCCACGTCTGGATAACGTAATCAAATTTGATGGTAAGGCTACTTTTGTGTCCAAGTTAGACCTCCTTAAAGTTTACTATCAGGTACCTTTGACAGATAATGCGAAGGAAATCTCTGCCTTCATAATTCCTAGAGGTCATTAACAATATACAGTTACCCCCCTTCGGAATGTAAAACTCGCCCACATCATTCCAGAAACTGATCCATCAGGATATTAAAATACTTGAAGGCACGGCAGCTTACCTAGATGACATAGTTATTGTGTCGGATACTTGGGATCAACACATGTTTAGGCTTAAGGCTCTCTTTGAGACCTTCCAGAGTTTCCACTTAACTGTTAACTTATGTAAGTCTTCCTTTGGTGAGGCTACTGTTAATTTTTGGGGCCATGAAGTAGGTAGGGGCAAAGTGGCCCCTAAATTTGCTAAAATTCTTGCCATTAAAAATAATCCAGTACCTCAGGATGGGAAATCCCTCCAATGTTTCCTAGGTATGGTAGGATTTTATAGAAGTTTCTGTAAAAACCTTGCAGATATTGTAGCCCCTCTAACCTCCCTTACCAGTCACAAATCCCCCCTTTTTTGTACCCCAGAATGTCAAAATTCATTCACAAAAGTGAAAAGACTGCTCTATATGGCACCCATTCTTCTGTCTCCTGATTTCTCAAAATCCTTTACATTACAGGTGGATGCTTGTGAATCAGGGGTGGGGGAAGTACTTCTGCAAGCTGGGGACGATGGGTTGCAGCCTGTGGCCTACTTTTCGGCCAAGTACCAATCACACCAGTGGGCCTACTCTACAATTGAAAGAGCTCTTGCTCTGAAACTGGTGCTGGAGCACTTTCAAATATACTTGGGCCAGACATCTCAGGTGGTCAGTCTATAGTGACCACAACCCTGTGGTATATCTTAATCATATGAAAACCCACAATACAAGACTCATGTGTTAGTCTTAGGCTACAACCATATAACATATATATTAAACACATTGCTGGCCAAGATAATAAGTTGGCTGATTCGTTACTAAGAGTGTAGCATTCAAATGTATTAGGTTAGGATGTGTTAGGGACTATGGGTAAAAACCAGTTCTTTTTTTCTCCCTTTTGTATACTGTTTAAATTATTTGGTGGTTTTTTTTTTTAGTGAGGGGATATTCTGCTAGTGCCCCACAAGTATCTTGGACCTACGTTAACCCTACTGTCTGCTGTCTCACTCTAAGTTTAGAGTTTGGCTTTATGTCACGATAAAAGTTGGGCTCTCTAAGAGTTGGATGATTGAGAGGAAAGGCGGTCCCATTATTGTACTGTGCCATGGTAGCACTTTTACCCATGGAGGTGGAAGCCTAGTCCTGAGCCCTCTTGGGATGGGAGTGTTTCATGCAAAGAGTATGTAATTTTTATTTGAAGCATGTTAACACACTCACATAGGCTGCCTCCCCAACCAGCAAACCAGATACTAAGGATCTAACGATCTAACAGGGTCCTATCGTCAGATCAGTATCTAGGTTCAGCCAATCATATTGTAGATCTGGCAGTTGTGAAGATGACGTGGATACTACTCACGTTTTCACCTTTGTCATTTCCATTCGAGAGTTGGTTGAAGCACAGTGGTCCGCATTCTATTGGCTTCAATTCTGCCTTAATTACCGTGGCGTGCACTAATACCTATTGCTGTACATAGTGTATATAGTGTACATACTTCTGTCTATACTTGGTGAAGGATAATATAATTCAAAATTTTTCTGCTGCGTTTATTTTGCTCCCTTTACACCCAGGATAACAGGCCTTTGAGTACCTGGGATGTAATAGTTTAAGACTTTGTAAGACTCCTCGGCTCTGATCGCATTTTCTGTGACCAATAAGGTCTTACTCTATTTAAGACCTTAGTGTCTTGTGTTGTTTTCAAAGGACTAATCCATGGTCTTACATGTAAGCTCACCTTATAAGGTTCGATCATACCTCTGTGTGGTATGATCGACCATTCTGTGGCCTTCTGTGGTTCGAGGGGCCATCCTGTGGGATTTTGGGTAAGATGAGTTCAATGAAATTAATGACATAAATGGACCACTGCTTGGATTAGTACTCAGTTTTTGATGATGACAGGTCAAAACACCGGCAGCCTCTACCAGGGTTTTCTTTCAATGTTTGTTATCTGAAAGGAGGTGATTATAACAAGGGTTAATACATGCCCTGCTGGCATATATTAACAGTATGTCAGGTATATCACCTGGAAGTCGTGGGTGACCCTACCTGTGTTCTGAGTTTGGGCCCACACATCATCGACCCTAGGCACTGCAGTGGAATTAGGATGATGTCAAGTAAAATAAATTTACCTGGCTCATTGTAATAGGAGCCAGTGATGCTATGTTATTAATGGCTTGAGATGCATAGTAACGTTGTAGCGTCTTCACTTCTGTTGTCTACTTGGCACACATTGCCTGATGGTTATCCCTCACTAATAATCTGCAATTATTCATTGCAGGAAGAATTTCTGGTAAAGTGCACAAAGGAGAGTTATCTATCTCTTCCATGGTCTTTCCTGGAACTAATCAGTGGACGTCTTGGGATTCGTATGCACACAAATACAGATATGAATATTTCTGTGTTGGTCATGGTGTTGCCCTGCTGAGTAGCATCCCGGTCACTTCATCACATATTCACAATCGAATCAAACTGCAGTCAGCCTGTTGCAACCTCCGCCCTCCTTTTATGGGCGGACATCTGCTGACACGCTGTCTGTATGTGTAGATACCGGCTCTGATGACTTAGTTGAATCAAAAGGAATAGATTTCTTGAGTCTAAGGTGCCGGCTGAGAAGAATAATGCTCCTAGGAATATTATCAGTTTCGAGGCAAATTATTTTTAATTTTTTCCGGTCTTGTGAAATAGCAATTTTCTCAGACAAACACATGCTCATCAAATTTTGCGGACTTCTGTAAGAGTGAAAATTCTGCTGGACATACATGAACACTGGGTGTCGATCTTATCTGCTCTAGATCTGTAAACCCAATAGATTCTGTATCGTCAGAAACATATGTTAAGATAAATGGGTGTTTTCTTGAATGTTGTAATTGAGCAACGTATGTAGAAAATATGAGGTTCCCCATTTTCCTAGTGGATAGATAAAACATTCT
Source organism: Cherax quadricarinatus (assembly GCF_038502225.1). Lineage (NCBI taxonomy): Eukaryota > Metazoa > Arthropoda > Malacostraca > Decapoda > Parastacidae > Cherax > Cherax quadricarinatus. The sequence goes on along the minus strand of NC_091301.1, from coordinate 35,771,178 downwards.
TGACCCCTTCTTAACCTTTTCTCACACTGTGAGGAGAGAGAGAGAGAGGTGGGGGCGGGTCTCAGCTCTCTCCTCTCTCACCTGGGGGATGAGGGATGGGTCTCTCACACATTGTTGGAAACAAAGTGTCAGCTGGTGGAATGATATGATGATATTTAATGAGAATGATATAATATGGATTGGGAGAAGGTACGTATGAGTTCCTTGGGAAGGAAGTTGAGGCATTTCTCAGGAGTCGCCCACAGCTCTACTTCCAATTACCTGGCACAAAGACTGACTGCCGTGAGTCACTGACAAGGTGAGTGTCAGGAGCCGCCCACAGCTCTACCTCCAGCTCCCTGACGCCACTCTAATGCCACCTACCGCCAAAAGTCACAACTCTGAGCCGCCAGCAGCTAAAAGCCGCCAGTCTAAGCCACCTCATCTTCATATCCGACATAGACAGAGATGTACACCATAGCACTGCCTCTTCCTTGGCAGACTATACTAGAATTTGCATGAGATTGTCATCCACGGATGACAATGTAAATGTCATAGCAGAGATAAACCCATTTCTTTCACTGGGCAGCAGAAAACAATGTAATGTTCAGTGACGACAAATTTCAGTTACAATGTTATGGAAAACAAGAAATACAATCTAGAAAGGAGTATAAAACAGATTCTAACCACATAATAAAACGAAAAAAATAATGTGAGGGACTTGGACTGACAATCTCGATCAACTCACTTTCAAGGGTCACAACAGTATCACCATCACTACCGCAAGAAAAATGACAGAATGGACAATGAGAACTTTCAAAACAAGGGATGCAAAACCAATGATAATCCTCTTTAAGTCACTTTATCTCTCTAGGCTAGAATACTGCTGTACTCCGACAGCCCTTTTAATGCAGGAGATTTGGAGAATGAACAGAGAACCTTCACTGCACATATAACTTCAGTCAATCACCATAATTAATGGGAATGTTTGAAGTCCCTTGACCTATACTCCTTCGAGCACAGGTGAGAAAGATACATAATTTACAGCTGGAAAGTCCTAGAGAGGCTGATCTCATATCTTCACATAGAAATCACCTCCTACAAAAGCAAAAGACTCATGAGGTGGTGCAACATATAACATATGCCAGTGAAAGCAACGGTGCCATGAGTGTCAACAGGAACTGTTACTTGAATGAGGAGCCATCATAGGGATAGTCTCAGTACAAAAGGTTGTCTGAGTTTCCTCTGACATCTGAGGCGACTGCACTCTGTCCTGCATGCTTGAATTGACATGATCGTACCATTCTGGGGCTACCAGCATGGTACGATTAAGTCTTGACAGACTTGTGTGTTCTATAGTTACGTAACTAAGTGGTTAGACACTAGTAAAACTGTCACTTTTGTCTGGAATCTCATATCTACAACAACATGCATGCAGGATAGTGTGCAGTCGCCTCAGGTGTCAGAGGACCCTCAGACAACTTTGGGTACTGAGACTATCCCTGCAACTACTACGTGTTCAGGTAGTAGTTCCTCCACAGGGGACACCTTGTTGGAAAACTGCTACTTGAAACAAGTCATATCATCTCTCGTTGATGTTACAGGCTATCTACAGAAAGACGTTTCTGTTGTGGCTAGTGCACTCACTAGAGTGTCTGTCACTGTCCCTCTGTGTTCCAAATGATGATAATGCCCAGTGATTCTTGTAAGGTTTGATTGTTGAGCTATCCTTACATATTGTAAGAGATAATATGATCCAGTTCTTCCTTGATAATACCTCTGTTCAGAGTGTCTGCCTGAAGTGAACACCATCCTCATTAACCTTTTAACTCTCTGTATCCTGTTCGGGTAGAGGATAAATTATCACCAGCCCAGTGGGTCGGTGCTATTTCAACCAGGACGAATCCATCCACTCCACTTGTAGAGAAGAATGACCTACCTCCTACTGATTTCCCAGATGAATTTGAGTTTGTTGCATCTGTTGAACAAATGTAGACCAGTTGCTTTACCAAGTGAGATAATGGGTTTAACGAACCTACTGTCCCATCATATTCCACTTAAATCTGGTACTAGACCTATTTATGTACCTGTGTACAGAATGCCACATTCCCAAGTTGCTGTTGGAGAAGAATTAGTCAGTAAGATGTTTAATGACAGCATCATCCTACATAGTAATTCATCCTGGAATGTGCCCTTGATCCTAGCACCTAAGAAGGATGGTACTTGCTACTTGGTGATTGACCTTAGGAAGTTGAATGCTACAACGACAGCAGATAATTTCTCACTTCCTATACTTGGTGGTCTTTCATAAAATATCGGAGATAACAAAATCTTTTCGACCCTAGACTGTTACAAGGGATTTGGCAAGTTGCTCTTCACGAGGACAGCCAAGAGCTAACCGCATTTTCCACTCCAACAGGTCATTATCATTTACTCAGAATGGCCTTTGGATTATGCTCATCAATCACATTTCCGTGGCTCATGACGAATATATTTAGAAGCTTCATAGGTAACGTACTCATGGTGCACCTAGATGATGAAATCATCTAGGTGCACCAAGGTAAGCTTGAAGAAGCCAATTTAAAGACCAAATTATCTAAATGTCAATATTTCATTTAAGAGATCAAGTTTTTTGGTTACATTGTCATTCCTAGAGAAGTTATGACTGACCAAAGTAAAGTAACTGCTGTGAAAATATTTCCATCTCCATAAATTGCTGATACTATAAGATCCTCTGTGGGCTTAGCAGGTTTTTATCGATCTTTCATTGCCAATTTCTCTTCTATTGCAGCTCCTCTCAGTTGCTAAAGAAAGATGCTTCTTTTGTTTGGACCTTCCATCATAACAGAGCATTCCAAGCTCTAATAAAAGAAAAGCTAACGTCTGCTCCTGTTTTGAAATTTCCAGATTTTTTAAAGACGTTCTAACAACAGACGTTAGTTTCATTGGCATAGGTGCCGTCCTAGCTCAAAAGATCAATAGCAAGTACATCCCAGTTGCATATGCTAGTCGTGTCCTTACCAAGGCTGAATAAAATTATACAGTAAGTGAGAAAGAAGTATTAGCAGTAGTATTGTCTTTAAAACACTTCCAGGATATCATATACCAGTACCTTGTTCATGTCTTGATAGGTCACACTCCACTGATTCTTCTATTCCAGAATATACAGCCAACCAGAAGAGTAGCCAGGTTCAATCCAGCCTTTGAACACTTGTCAGGCAAATCAAATGTAGTCACAGATGCATTATATCGACACATTAGTACATTAATAACTGATCCTCCATTCAGTGCAGTGGATGTAAAAAATGCTCAAAAAACAGATTCTGTATGGTCTGGTGTGAATTTGATTCTGGTGTAATTCTCATGCAAATAACCATAAGACAAACGTTACTTATCTTTTAACTGTATGATTTCCAGCAGCCACTTCCTGGAAATCCCTTCGGAATTCCGTATCAGTGTCCACAGAGGCTGTAGAGTAATAAGTGAGTTAGTCACATAATTTGCCCCAAAGAGCGTATATCCAGGATTTCACTGTTATCTGATATGCGTTGTGGTACTCACTTGGTTTGGGCATAAAGCCCGCAAATTATGACCTCAAATAGGACAGCCCTAATCACCTTGTGTCTACCAATGAACTGCAGTTCATTTTTGGCGATACAGGTGAAATTAAGCTTTTCCTTGTTCATGTAACATGAGCTTATGACGTTGGCAGAGCCAGGAAGGCCGGGAGCGATGTCTTGAGTAGGTTGCTACAGATGCATATACACTTTAGCGTAATTATATACAGTGGATCACACTCGTATTTGTTTGGTGTAACACTAATTAAATTTCGTAATGGAGACTGATAGTATTTCAGTGTCTACCACACAAATTCATGCTCTGATGTCTGCATTCAACCTACCTTACCGCCTGCCCAACACCCACCAGTTCATCGTCCGCACGAAAGAACTGCTGAGTTCAGTTTTATATCTACTTTTTGCTAGTCTGTGCAGTCAGAATTAACACAAGAGGGTGGGTTTCCTGATATTTATCTGTAGACTAGAAGTCATAATGTTCCTGACTTGTAGACCAAATGGGGTGCAGGTTTTCTCTTAATTTTCCTATGGGGAAAAGAATAATTACTCTCAGTTAAACCTTCATTGTGTAGTTGATCAGAAATTCTAGCAAGGATAGAGAGACGTGGTACATACATGTGTCTCTCATTAAAGTTGTTTGGTGAGGAAGGAAGAGTCCACTAGCCCCTTCTGGGAGGGCTAAGTCCCTCAGAGAGCTGAAAGGGGTTGAGGGCTGAAAGATACCCTCACCACTTCTACTGGAGATTTTTCTCCACAGATTCGATTTCTTCTACAGGAAGGCTGAACCCTCTCTGTGGAACCACCAGCACCTATCAGTGACTGTTATCAACCAAGAATTACTGTATTGCATACCCGACCCGGGGTACTCCTAGTAGAAGAGTACACCAGTTAGTAATTCCTAAGTCATTAGTGAACATAACTCTGCAGCTAATTCATGATGTGCCAGGTGTTGCTCGCCCTGGTATGGATCATTCTATATAACAAACCAGAATGAAGTACTTTTGGCCTTGCACAACACCCAACATTTCTGAATATGTTAAGAAATGTAGTGTTTGTATGCAACACAAAGAAAATGTTGAATATTAAAATGGTATAAAATACCGACAGGTTGTTAGGTAAGACACATATGTGTCTTACCTAACAACCCATCTGTATTTTATACCATTTTAATATTGGCGCTGTCAGACACTGTAACACAATAGTATCTTGGTACAGAACAGAAAACAACTTAGGCAACTTCTACTAGTGGGAATGGCTGGATTTGAGAGGGACATGACCTCCCAAGTTAAGAAAGCCTAGAGAACAAATGGATTTGTCAGTTAAAAATAGGAGAGGAGAGTTATTAAATGGAGAGTTAGAGGTATTGGGAAGATGGAGGGAATATTTTGAGGAATTGTTAAATGTTGATGAAGATAGGGAAGCTGTGATTTCGTGTATAGGACAAGGAGGAATAACATCTTGTAGGAGTGAGGAAGAGCCAGTTGTGAGTGTGGGGGAAGTTCGTGAGGCAGTAGGTAAAATGAAAGGGGGTAAGGCAGCCGGGATTGATGGGATAAAGATAGAAATGTTAAAAGCAGGTGGGGATATAGTTTTGGAGTGGTTGGTGCAATTATTTAATAAATGTATGGAAGAGGGTAAGGTACCTAGGGATTGGCAGAGAGCATGCATAGTTCCTTTGCATAAAGGCAAAGGGGATAAAAGAGAGTGCAAAAATTATAGGGGGATAAGTCTGCTGAGTATACCTGGTAAAGTGTATGGTAGAGTTATTATTGAAAGAATTAAGAGTAAGACGGAGAATAGGATAGCAGATGAACAAGGAGGCTTTAGGAAAGGTAGGGGGTGTGTGGACCAGGTGTTTACAGTGAAACATATAAGTGAACAGTATTTAGATAAGGCTAAAGAGGTCTTTGTGGCATTTATGGATTTGGAAAAGGCATATGACACGGTGGATAGGGGGGCAATGTGGCAGATGTTGCAAGTGTATGGTGTAGGAGGTAGGTTACTGAAAGCAGTGAAGAGTTTTTACGAGGATAGTGAGGCTCAAGTTAGAGTATGTAGGAAAGAGGGAAATTATTTCCCAGTAAAAGTAGGCCTTAGACAAGGATGTGTGATGTCACCGTGGTTGTTTAATATATTTATAGATGGGGTTGTAAGAGAAGTAAATGCGAGGGTCTTGGCAAGAGGCGTGGAGTTAAAAGATAAAGAATCACACACAAAGTGGGAGTTGTCACAGCTGCTCTTTGCTGATGACACTGTGCTCTTGGGAGATTCTGAAGAGAAGTTGCAGAGATTGGTGGATGAATTTGGTAGGGTGTGCAAAAGAAGAAAATTAAAGGTGAATACAGGAAAGAGTAAGGTTATGAGGATAACAAAAAGATTAGGTGATGAAAGATTGGATATCAGATTGGAGGGAGAGAGTATGGAGGAGGTAAATGTATTCAGATATTTGGGAGTGGACGTGTCAGCGGATGGGTCTATGAAAGATGAGGTGAATCATAGAATTGATGAGGGGAAAAGAGTGAGTGGTGCACTTAGGAGTCTGTGAAGACAAAGAACTTTGTCCTTGGAAGCAAAGAGGGGAATGTATGAGAGTATAGTTTTACCAACGCTCTTATATGGGTGTGAAGCATGGGTGATGAATGTTGCAGCGAGGAGAAGGCTGGAGGCAGTGGAGATGTCATGTCTGAGGGCAATGTGTGGTGTGAATATAATGCAGAGAATTCGTAGTTTGGAAGTTAGGAGGAGGTGCGGGATTACCAAAACTGTTGTCCAGAGGGCTGAGGAAGGGTTGTTGAGGTGGTTCGGACATGTAGAGAGAATGGAGCGAAACAGAATGACTTCAAGAGTGTATCAGTCTGTAGTGGAAGGAAGGCGGGGTAGGGGTCGGCCTAGGAAAGGTTGGAGAGAGGGGGTAAAGGAGGTTTTGTGTGCGAGGGGCTTGGACTTCCAGCAGGCATGCATGAGCATGTTTGATAGGAGTGAATGGAGACAAATGGTTTTTAATACTTGACGTGCTGTTGGAGTGTGAGCAAAGTAACATTTATGAAGGGGTTCAGAGAAACCGGCAGGCCGGACTTGAGTCCTGGAGATGGGAAGTACAGTGCCTGCACTCTGAAGGAGGGGTGTTAATGTTGCAGTTTAAAAACTGTAGTGTAAAGCACCCTTCTGGCAAGACAGTGATGGAGTGAATGATGGTGAAAGTTTTTCTTTTTCGGGCCACCCTGCCTTGGTGGGAATCGGCCAGTGTGATAATAAAAATAAAATGACCTCCCAACGACTACATTCTTACCTCTACTAGTGGCTTACATCTCACCTCCTGATGGTATATAAGGCTCCATCCTGTCACTTCAACTCCATATTGTTTCAGACTATGGAACAATACTCTTCTCCAGACTGAGGGACTAACCACCTCAAAACTTCAAGGGTGATGGACTGATTACATCGTCTTCACGTCTCTTCTGCTTCTATCAACTTTTCTGTACTCGACTAAAGAAGCCTACTGTGTAGGCAAAACGTTTCGAAATAAAAATACCTAACTGTTGCATATGTGTCTTACCTGACAAAGGAAATGTTAGTGGGCCAAATCCAGTCTAAGTGTATCCCACTACTAGCAAACCTTGGGAAAGGGTAGCACTAGGTTTAACTAATTTCCAATGTTCCTCCAGGGCAACAAGCATCTTAGTGTAATGGTACACCATTTCACTAGATACTGTGAGTTAGTTCCTATCGCTGATAACACTGCCGAGACAATTCTGCAATGAGATTCTTGAGAAGTTGTGCACTTTGTACAAGATATCTAAGTCAACCATTGTTCTTCATCATCCTATCAGCATTGGGTTAGCAGAAAGAACCAATAGGAAAGTGCTCAGTATCATGAGAGCAACTATTAATCTCAATAGTTCAAACTGGGATGAAGTCATATCTGATGTACACAGTATCATACAATTTGTTTACAATGCCTCTATAGATGATATCCCACATTATGCACTGTGTGGTGTAGATAAGTGTTTACCATATGGGATGTTATATTCCACTCCAAAACCAAAGTATAACCCGGATGAGTTCATAGTGACTCGTGCCAGCTTAGCTCAAAGAAGAATCCGAGAAATACTTCTTAAGTCAACAGCAGAATTTACAAGAGTCACTAACACTCGAGGAAAGCCAACCAAAATTAAAATAAGCTCGAGAGTTATGTTAACTAATATCTGTACAATATCCGCAACACCAAAGCGCGTTGACCTGCAACTTGACTATCTTTATTCTCTATGTACACAACAAGTGATGAGGAATCCTCAAGTTTCAGTTGTTAATGCTAATGTAAATCTTCCTCAGTTAGGGCATGTGTTAGCTGTTACCACAGAATTTGATCCCCCTAAAGACGATGACAGCTCTACGTACGTAAATCTTACCTAGCAGAGTTGGAGTTAAACGTAAATAACTTGCATAGATAATTAGTATAATCCAATGAGTACTCAACTGTGTGTAGTAAGTCTTGCAGTATGTCAGCTTAATTGTAGATCAAAATGTTTTTTCTAAATGTTCACATTCTTTCTGAATTTTGACATTTAACAGAAAAAAAGCTCAAGTGAACCAAGTTTGTCTTTTCTGTTAAACACTTTTTTCTTTGTAAATAAGTTTCTTCAGAATTCATAGATCACATGAATAATGATCAATTGATCTCATTTGTTCAAATGTTATCTCATTAATTGCTATAATCTACCAATATTCGTAATGTATTATGTTCAAACATGACCTATGTTTGTTGTGTACAATGTTTTCCTTGTATTGTATAGAATAAATACAGAGCCTGAAATTTTTGCTGTCTACCTATGGATTAGTTTTAACCATATGTCGAGGACACCAATGTAATACTTATATACATATTGTCCTATATCACTTATAGTAAGGCTTCCTTGCTAACTGATGTCACATGACTCCATCTTGCACAAGGAGCTAGCAGACAAGCCTCCTCCTCAAAACCTGACTAGACTTAGCAGTGAGCAGATGCAGACAGGCTGGGATCTTCCCACAATGACCAATAATAATGTCTACTTAACATTCAACAGTGTTTTCTTCCATCAACAGAAAACAACGTAAGTATCAAGTGCCCAATACTATTCAATAGTCTCCCATCATATATTTAAGGGGGATTACCAATAGACCCCTGGCTGTCTTCAAGAGGGGACTGGACAACCACAGCCAGGCTGTGGTTCATTTTGTAGGATTTCGTACAGCCATCAGTATTAAGCTGGTAGATCAGGCTCTAATTCCACAGTGAGGCTTTTTATCATGGGCTGGGCTGTGGGAATGTTGACTCCTAGAAGACCCTCCAGGTAGATTGCATGAAAGTAGATTGTTAGGTAAGACACATATGCAACAGTTAGGTATCTTTATTATGAAACGTTTCGCCTACACAGTAGGCTTCTTCAGTCGAGTACAGAAAAGTTGATAGAAGCAGAAGATACTTGAAGACGATGTAATCAGTCCATCACCCTTAAAGTTTTGAGGTGGTCAGTCCCTCAGTCTGGAGAAGAGCATTGTTCCATAGTATGAAACAATATGAAGGTAGATTACAGGTAAGTAGACTGAAGGTAGGTAGACTGCAGGTAGGTAGATTGCAGGTAGGTAGACTGCAGGTAGGTAGACTGCTGGTAGGTAGACTGCAGGTAGGTATACTGCAGTTAGGGAAACTGCTGGTAGGTAGACTGCAGGTGGGTAGACTACAGGTAGGAATGCCGTCATCACTGCCATAAACTTAAAATCTGGCCGCTAGCTTGCTTCATCTAAAGGGGAAACCCCCGCCCACTGCTGGCACCACTACCACCCATGACCCATGACTCAGCCACTGCTCACCCGGGGGGCCTGCCCGGCCAACCCAGTGGCTTGCTGTTACTCACAGGTGACAGGTCTCTAGATAAGAGAAGAGAGATGTAGTGGCTGCGTCACCTCATCACCCACACAGCCCTACCCACTTGTTGCCCACCCATCGCTGACCAGCTAGCCCACCCATTCATCTCCTGCCCACCAACCAATCCACCCATCGCCTGCTTGTCTGTGCTCACTGGCCAACAACGGAAATCCCGCCTCATGGCCACCCAGCGATAACCACTGACCACCAAGAACTAGCTCATCTCATTACCCACTCAGCTATAGGGATGCCACACCAGTTAGCCTGACCAGCTGTACAATGACGGCCCACTGGCAGCCTACCTCATGGCCCAACCAGCCATACCCAATGACCACACAACGTGAGCCCACCCATCATCCATCAAAACACCACGGTGCCCCGTGGCCTGGTGGCTAAAGCTGTTGCTTCACACGGCAAGGGTCTGCGTTCGATTCCTAGCATGGATAGAAACATTGGGCGCGTTTCTTTACACCGGTTGTCTATGCTCCCCCATCAGTATAATGGGTACCTGGGAGTTACTCGAGTGGTGTGGGTCGCATCCTCGGACAATGACCTAATTAACCCGAAATGCTCAGCATAACAAGCGGCTTTTTATATAATAGTATGTTATTGATGTCAGGTAGGACTGTGTACCTTGTACATGTACTTGTAGTAAATAAAGATATTATTATTATCCTGATAGATGGCAATTCCCAAGTGATAGTAACTCCAGCTACGCTGGAGTTACTATCACTTAGGAACTGAAGCTCCTGTAGCTGGAATACTTGACAATATCCTCACTGAAACAGTGAAGACTCCCAGCTCAGGCTGACACATTTCAACACCTCTTGTAAGTGCATGTCAAAATGGTATACAATACCGACAGGTTGGTAGGTAAGACACATTCAAATTCAAATTCAAATTCAAAGTTTATTCTCTATAAAGATTACAATGTTGAATTTACAGAATTTGGTTGTTGTGTGGTTTACATGTAGTTAAATAATGATTACAGAGTGTACCACTAGAACACCTAGCATGGCTAGGCATTTCGGGCAGACTTAGTTTAATTCTTTATTTTAAAATATTACAAATTATGAGGTAAGTTGGTATTATGGCTAAGTGAATAAATACTAGTTTGTGAGTTTAGCAATGTGAATGCTTTTGTTTTGGCACAGTACATAGTTTCAGTATTGGAGTATCATAGGATTCATTATTTTAAGATTGAGATTAATATTTCTGTTTATGGTCAAATGGGTGAGTGAGTGTAAGTGTGAACCACCAGGTGGTATTCGTGTAGTTAGTTGATGGGGTACACGTTTCGCCTACACAGTAGGCTTCTTCAGTCTAGTACAGAAAGTAGGCAGGAGCAGTAGAGATGTGAAGACGATGTAATCAGTCCATCACCCTTGAAGTCGCAGATTTGAGGTTGTCAGTCCCACAGCCTGGAGAAGTTCTGTTCCAAACTCTGGAACTAACTGAAGATCAAGCGACAGTATTTAAATTTCATAGCAAGTGTCTCCCATCAGGTATCAGTGTTACCAAAGCAACTGTCTCCCATCAGGTATCAGTGTTACCATAGCAAGTGTCTCCCATCAGGTATCAGTGTTACCATAGCAAGTGTCTCCCATCAGGTATCAGTGTTACCATAGCAACTGTCTCCCATCAGGTATCAGTGTTACCATAGCAAGTGTCTCCCATCAGGTATCAGTGTTACCATAGCAAGTGTCTCCCATCAGGAACCAGTGTTACCATAGCAAGTGTCTCCCATCAGGAATCAGTGTTACCATAGCAACTGTCTCCCATCAGGTATCAGTGTTACCATAGCAAGTGTCTCCCATCAGGTATCAGTGTTACCATAGCAAGTGTCTCCCATCAGGTATCAGTGTTACCATAGCAGGTGTCTCCCATCAGGTATCAGTGTTACCATAGCAACTGTCTCCCATCAGGTATCAGTGTTACCATAGCAACTGTCTCCCATCAGGTATCAGTGTTACCATAGCAACTGTCTCCCATCAGGTATCAGTGTTACCAAAGCAACTGTCTCCCATCAGGTATCAGTGTTACCATAGCAAGTGTCTCCCATCAGGTATCAGTGTTACCATAGCAAGTGTCTCCCATCAGGTATCAGTGTTACCATAGCAACTGTCTCCCATCAGGTATCAGTGTTACCATAGCAAGTGTCTCCCATCAGGTATCAGTGTTACCATAGCAAGTGTCTCCCATCAGGAACCAGTGTTACCATAGCAAGTGTCTCCCATCAGGAATCAGTGTTACCATAGCAACTGTCTCCCATCAGGTATCAGTGTTACCATAGCAAGTGTCTCCCATCAGGTATCAGTGTTACCATAGCAAGTGTCTCCCATCAGGTATCAGTGTTACCATAGCAAGTGTCTCCCATCAGGTATCAGTGTTACCATAGCAACTGTCTCCCATCAGGTATCAGTGTTACCATAGCAACTGTCTCCCATCAGGTATCAGTGTTACCATAGCAACTGTCTCCCATCAGGTATCAGTGTTACCATAGCAACTGTCTCCCATCAGGTATCAGTGTTACCATAGCAACTGTCTCCCATCAGGTATCAGTGTTACCATACCAAGTGTCTCCCATCAGGTATCAGTGTTACCATAGCAAGTGTCTCCCATCAGGTATCAGTGTTACCATAGCAACTGTCTCCCATCAGGTATCAGTGTTACCATAGCAAGTGTCTCCCATCAGGTATCAGTGTTACCATAGCAAGTGTCTCCCATCAGGTATCAGTGTTACCATAGCAAGTGTCTCCCATCAGGTATCAGTGTTACCATAGCAACTGTCTCCCATCAGGTATCAGTGTTACCATAGCAAGTGTCTCCCATCAGGTATCAGTGTTACCATAGCAAGTGTCTCCCATCAGGTATCAGTGTTACCATAGCAACTGTCTCCCATCAGGTATCAGTGTTACCATAGCAACTGTCTCCCATCAGGTATCAGTGTTACCATAGCAAGTGTCTCCCATCAGGTATCAGTGTTACCATAGCAAGTGTCTCCCATCAGGTATCAGTGTTACCATAGCAACTGTCTCCCATCAGGTATCAGTGTTACCATAGCAAGTGTCTCCCATCAGGTATCAGTGTTACCATAGCAAGTGTCTCCCATCAGGAACCAGTGTTACCATAGCAAGTGTCTCCCATCAGGAATCAGTGTTACCATAGCAACTGTCTCCCATCAGGTATCAGTGTTACCATAGTATGTGTCTCCCATCAGGTATCAGTGTTACCATAGCAAGTGTCTCCCATCAGGTATCAGTGTTACCATAGCAAGTGTCTCCCATCAGGAACCAGTGTTACCATAGCAAGTGTCTCCCATCAGGTATCAGTGTTACCATAGCAACTGTCTCCCATCAGGTATCAGTGTTACCATACCAAGTGTCTCCCATCAGGTATCAGTGTTACCATAGCAAGTGTCTCCCATCAGGTATCAGTGTTACCATAGCAACTGTCTCCCATCAGGTATCAGTGTTACCATAGCAAGTGTCTCCCATCAGGTATCAGTGTTACCATAGCAAGTGTCTCCCATCAGATATCAGTGTTACCATAGCAAGTGTCTCCCATCAGGTATCAGTGTTACCATAGCAACTGTCTCCCATCAGGTATCAGTGTTACCATAGCAAGTGTCTCCCATCAGGTATCAGTGTTACCATAGCAACTGTCTCCCATCAGGTATCAGTGTTACCATAGCAAGTGTCTCCCATCAGGTATCAGTGTTACCATAGCAAGTGTCTCCCACCAGATATCAGTGTTACCATAGCAAGTGTCTCCCATCAGGTATCAGTGTTACCATAGCAACTGTCTCCCATCAGGTATCAGTGTTACCATAGCAAGTGTCTCCCATCAGGTATCAGTGTTACCATAGCAAGTGTCTCCCATCAGGTATCAGTGTTACCATAGCAACTGTCTCCCATCAGGTATCAGTGTTACCATAGCAAGTGTCTCCCATCAGGTATCAGTGTTACCATAGCAAGTGTCTCCCATCAGGTATCAGTGTTACCATAGCAAGTGTCTCCCATCAGGTATCAGTGTTACCATAGCAAGTGTCTCCCATCAGGTATCAGTGTTACCATAGCAACTGTCTCCCAACTGTCTCCCATCAGGTATCAGTGTTACCATAGCAAGTGTCTCCCATCAGGTATCAGTGTTACCATAGCAAGTGTCTCCCATCAGGAACCAGTGTTACCATAGCAAGTGTCTCCCATCAGGAATCAGTGTTACCATAGCAACTGTCTCCCATCAGGTATCAGTGTTACCATAGCAAGTGTCTCCCATCAGGTATCAGTGTTACCATAGCAAGTGTCTCCCATCAGGTATCAGTGTTACCATAGCAAGTGTCTCCCATCAGGTATCAGTGTTACCATAGCAACTGTCTCCCATCAGGTATCAGTGTTACCATAGCAACTGTCTCCCATCAGGTATCAGTGTTACCATAGCAACTGTCTCCCATCAGGAACCAGTGTTACCATAGCAAGTGTCTCCCATCAGGTATCAGTGTTACCATAGCAACTGTCTCCCATCAGGTATCAGTGTTACCATACCAAGTGTCTCCCATCAGGCATCAGTGTTACCATAGCAAGTGTCTCCCATCAGGTATCAGTGTTACCATAGCAACTGTCTCCCATCAGGTATCAGTGTTACCATAGCAAGTGTCTCCCATCAGGTATCAGTGTTACCATAGCAAGTGTCTCCCATCAGGTATCAGTGTTACCATAGCAAGTGTCTCCCATCAGGTATCAGTGTTACCATAGCAACTGTCTCCCATCAGGTATCAGTGTTACCATAGCAAGTGTCTCCCATCAGGTATCAGTGTTACCATAGCAAGTGTCTCCCATCAGGTATCAGTGTTACCATAGCAACTGTCTCCCATCAGGTATCAGTGTTACCATAGCAACTGTCTCCCATCAGGTATCAGTGTTACCATAGCAACTGTCTCCCATCAGGAACCATAGCAAGTGTCTCCCATCAGCAAGTGTCTCCCATCAGGTATCAGTGTTACCATAGCAACTGTCTCCCATCAGGTATCAGTGTTACCATAGCAAGTGTCTCCCATCAGGTATCAGTGTTACCATAGCAAGTGTCTCCCATCAGGTATCAGTGTTACCATAGCAACTGTGTCTCCCATCAGGTATCAGTGTTACCATAGCAAGTGTCTCCCATCAGGTATCAGTGTTACCATAGCAAGTGTCTCCCATCAGGTATCAGTGTTACCATAGCAAGTGTCTCCCATCAGGTATCAGTGTTACCATAGCAAGTGTCTCCCATCAGGTATCAGTGTTACCATAGCAAGTGTCTCCCATCAGGTATCAGTGTTACCATAGCAAGTGTCTCCCATCAGGTATCAGTGTTACCATAGCAACTGTCTCCCATCAGGTATCAGTGTTACCATAGCAAGTGTCTCCCATCAGGTATCAGTGTTACCATAGCAAGTGTCTCCCATCAGGGATCAGTGTTACCATAGCAACTGTCTCCCATCAGGTATCAGTGTTACCATAGCAAGTGTCTCCCATCAGGTATCAGTGTTACCATAGCAAGTGTCTCCCATCAGGAACCAGTGTTACCATAGCAAGTGTCTCCCATCAGGAATCAGTGTTACCATAGCAACTGTCTCCCATCAGGTATCAGTGTTACCATAGCAAGTGTCTCCCATCAGGTATCAGTGTTACCATAGCAAGTGTCTCCCATCAGGTATCAGTGTTACCATAGCAAGTGTCTCCCATCAGGAATCAGTGTTACCATAGCAAGTGTCTCCCATCAGGTATCAGTGTTACCATAGCAACTGTCTCCCATCAGGTATCAGTGTTACCATAGCAACTGTCTCCCATCAGGTATCAGTGTTACCATAGCAAGTGTCTCCCATCAGGTATCAGTGTTACCATAGCAAGTGTCTCCCATCAGGTATCAGTGTTACCATAGCAAGTGTCTCCCATCAGGTATCAGTGTTACCATAGCAAGTGTCTCCCATCAGGTATCAGTGTTACCATAGCAAGTGTCTCCCATCAGGTATCAGTGTTACCATAGCAACTGTCTCCCATCAGGTATCAGTGTTACCATAGCAAGTGTCTCCCATCAGGTATCAGTGTTACCATAGCAAGTGTCTCCCATCAGGTATCAGTGTTACCATAGCAACTGTCTCCCATCAGGTATCAGTGTTACCATAGCAAGTGTCTCCCATCAGGTATCAGTGTTACCATAGCAAGTGTCTCCCATCAGGTATCAGTGTTACCATAGCAACTGTCTCCCATCAGGTATCAGTGTTACCATAGCAAGTGTCTCCCATCAGGTATCAGTGTTACCATAGCAAGTGTCTCCCATCAGGTATCAGTGTTACCATAGCAAGTGTCTCCCATCAGGTATCTGTGTTACCATAGCACGTGTCTCCCATCAGATACAGTGTTACCATAGCAAGTGTCTCCCATCAGGTATCAGTGTTACCATAGCAACTGTCTCCCATCAGGTATCAGTGTTACCATAGCAAGTGTCTCCCATCAGGTATCAGTGTGTACCATAGCAAGTGTCTCCCATCAGGTATCAGTGTTACCATAGCAACTGTCTCCATAGCATCAGGTATCAGTGTTACCATAGCAAGTGTCTCCCATCAGGTATCAGTGTTACCATAGCAAGTGTCTCCCATCAGGTATCAGTGTTACCATAGCAACTGTCTCCCATCAGGTATCAGTGTTACCATAGCAAGTGTCTCCCATCAGGTATCAGTGTTACCATAGCAAGTGTCTCCCATCAGGTATCAGTGTTACCATAGCAAGTGTCTCCCATCAGGTATCAGTGTTACCATAGCAACTGTCTCCCATCAGGTATCAGTGTTACCATAGCAAGTGTCTCCATAGCATCAGGTATCAGTGTTACCATAGCAAGTGTCTCCCATCAGGTATCAGTGTTACCATAGCAAGTGTCTCCTATCAGGTATCAGGTTATCAGTGTTACCATAGCAAGTGTCTCCTATCAGGTATCAGTGTTACCATAGCAAGTGTCTCCCATCAGGTATCAGTGTTAACATAGCAAGTGTCTCCCATCAGGTATCAGTGTTACCATAGCAAGTGTCTCCCATCAGGTATCAGTGTTACTATAGCAAGTGTCTCCCATCAGATATCAGTGTTGCCATAGCAAGTGTCTCCCATCAGGTATCAGTGTTACCATAGCAAGTGTCTCCCATCAGGTATCAGTGTTACCATAGCAAGTGTCTCCCATCAGGTATCAGTGTTACCATAGCAAGTGTCTCCCATCAGGTATCAGTGTTACCATAGCAAGTGTATCCCATCAGGTATCAGTGTTACCATAGCAAGTGCATCCCATCAGGTATCAGAGAGTGTTACCATAGCAAATGTCTCCCATCAGGTATCAGTGTTTCCATAGCAAGTATCTCCCATCAGGTATCAGTGTTACCATAGCAAGTGTCTCCCATCAGGTATCAGAGAGTGTTACCATAGCAAGTGTCTCCCAACAGGTATCAGAGAGTGTTACCATAGCAAGTGTCTCCCATCAGGTATCAGTGTTACCATAGCAAGTGTCTCCCATCAGGAACCAGTGTTACCATAGCAAGTGTCTCCCATCAGGTATCAGTGTTACCATAGCAACTGTCTCCCATCAGGTATCAGTGTTACCATAGCAACTGTCTCCCATCAGGTATCAGTGTTACCATACCAAGTGTCTCCCACCAGATATCAGTGTTACCATAGCAAGTGTCTCCCATCAGGTATCAGTGTTACCATAGCAACTGTCTCCCATCAGGTATCAGTGTTACCATAGCAAGTGTCTCCCATCAGGTATCAGTGTTACCATAGCAAGTGTCTCCCATCAGATATCAGTGTTACCATAGCAAGTGTCTCCCATCAGGTATCAGTGTTACCATAGCAACTGTCTCCCATCAGGTATCAGTGTTACCATAGCAAGTGTCTCCCATCAGGTATCAGTGTTACCATAGCAAGTGTCTCCCATCAGATACCAGTGTTACCATAGCAAGTGTCTCCCATCAGGTATCAGTGTTACCATAGCAACTGTCTCCCATCAGGAATCAGTGTTACCATAGCAAGTGTCTCCCATCAGGTATCAGTGTTACCATAGCAAGTGTCTCCCATCAGGTATCAGTGTTACCATAGCAACTGTCTCCCATCAGGTATCAGTGTTACCATAGCAACTGTCTCCCATCAGGTATCAGTGTTACCATAGCAAGTGTCTCCCATCAGGTATCAGTGTTACCATAGTAAGTGTCTCCTATCAGGTATCAGTGTTACCATAGCAAGTGTCTCCTATCAGGTATCAGTGTTACCATAGCAAGTGTCTCCTATCAGGTATCAGTGAGTGTTACCATAGCAAGTGTCTCCCATCAGGTATCAGTGTTACCATAGCAACTGTCTCCAATCAGGAATCAGTGTTACCATACCAAGTGTCTCCCATCAGGTATCAGTGTTACCATAGCAAGTGTCTCCCATCAGGCATCAGTGTTACCATAGCAACTGTCTCCCATCAGGTATCAGTGTTACCATAGCAACTGTCTCCCATCAGGTATCAGTGTTACCATAGCAACTGTCTCCCATCAGGTATCAGTGTTACCATAGCAAGTGTCTCCTATCAGGTATCAGTGTTACCATAGCAAGTGCCTCCTATCAGGTATCAGTGTTACCATAGCAAGTGTCTCCTATCAGGTATCAGAGAGTGTTACCATAGCAAGTGTCTCCTATCAGGTATCAGTGTTACCATAGCAAGTGTCTCCTATCAGGTATCAGCGAGTGTTACCATAGCAAGTGTCTCCTATCAGGTATCAGTGTTACCATAGCAAGTGTCTCCCATCAGGTATCAGTGTTATCATAGCAAGTGTCTCCCATCAGGTATCAGTGTTACCATAGAAAGTGTCTCCCATCAGGTATCAGTGTTACTATAGCAAGTGTCTCCCATCAGATATCAGTGTTGCCATAGCAAGTGTCTCCCATCAGGTATCAGTGTTACCATAGCAAGTGTCTCCCATCAGGTATCAGTGTTACCATAGCAAGTGTCTCCCATCAGGTATCAGTGTTACCATAGCAAGTGTCTCCCATCAGGTATCAGTGTTACCATAGCAAGTGTATCCCATCAGGTATCAGTGTTACCATAGCAAGTGCATCCCATCAGGTATCAGAGAGTGTTACCATAGCAAATGTCTCCCATCAGGTATCAGTGTTTCCATAGCAAGTATCTCCCATCAGGTATCAGTGTTACCATAGCAAGTGTCTCCCATCAGGTATCAGAGAGTGTTACCATAGCAAGTGTCTCCCAACAGGTATCAGAGAGTGTTACCATAGCAAGTGTCTCCCATCAGGTATCAGTGTTACCATAGCAAGTGTCTCCCATCAGGAACCAGTGTTACCATAGCAAGTGTCTCCCATCAGGTATCAGTGTTACCATAGCAACTGTCTCCCATCAGGTATCAGTGTTACCATAGCAACTGTCTCCCATCAGGTATCAGTGTTACCATACCAAGTGTCTCCCATCAGGTATCAGTGTTACCATAGCAAGTGTCTCCCATCAGGTATCAGTGTTACCATAGCAACTGTCTCCCATCAGGTATCAGTGTTACCATAGCAAGTGTCTCCCATCAGGTATCAGTGTTACCATAGCAAGTGTCTCCCATCAGGTATCAGTGTTACCATAGCAAGTGTCTCCCATCAGGTATCAGTGTTACCATAGCAACTGTCTCCCATCAGGTATCAGTGTTACCATAGCAAGTGTCTCCCATCAGGTACCAGTGTTACCATAGCAAGTGTCTCCCATCATGTATCAGTGTTACCATAGCAACTGTCTCCCATCAGGTATCAGTGTTACCATAGCAACTGTCTCCCATCAGGTATCAGTGTTACCATAGCAAGTGTCTCCCATCAGGTATCAGTGTTACCATAGCAAGTGTCTCCTATCAGGTATCAGTGTTACCATAGCAAGTGTCTCCTATCAGGTATCAGAGAGTGTTACCATAGCAAGTGTCTCCTATCAGGTATCAGTGTTACCGTAGCAAGTGTCTCCCATCAGGTATCAGTGTTACCATAGCAAGTGTCTCCCATCAGGTATCAGTGTTACCATAGCAAGTGTCTCCCATCAGGGATCAGTGTTACCATAGCAACTGTCTCCCATCAGGTATCAGTGTTACCATAGCAAGTGTCTCCCATCAGGTATCAGTGTTACCATAGCAAGTGTCTCCCATCAGGAACCAGTGTTACCATAGCAAGTGTCTCCCATCAGGAATCAGTGTTACCATAGCAACTGTCTCCCATCAGGTATCAGTGTTACCATAGCAAGTGTCTCCCATCAGGTATCAGTGTTACCATAGCAAGTGTCTCCCATCAGGTATCAGTGTTACCATAGCAAGTGTCTCCCATCAGGAACCAGTGTTACCATAGCAAGTGTCTCCCATCAGGTATCAGTGTTACCATAGCAACTGTCTCCCATCAGGTATCAGTGTTACCATAGCAACTGTCTCCCATCAGGTATCAGTGTTACCATACCAAGTGTCTCCCATCAGGTATCAGTGTTACCATAGCAAGTGTCTCCCATCAGGTATCAGTGTTACCATAGCAACTGTCTCCCATCAGGTATCAGTGTTACCATAGCAAGTGTCTCCCATCAGGTATCAGTGTTACCATAGCAAGTGTCTCCCATCAGATATCAGTGTTACCATAGCAAGTGTCTCCCATCAGGTATCAGCGTTACCATAGCAACTGTCTCCCATCAGGTATCAGTGTTACCATAGCAACTGTCTCCCATCAGGTATCAGTGTTACCATAGCAAGTGTCTCCCATCAGGTATCAGTGTTACCATAGCAACTGTCTCCCATCAGGTATCAGTGTTACCATAGTAAGTGTCTCCCATCAGGTATCAGTGTTACCATAGCAAGTGTCTCCCATCAGGTATCAGTGTTACCATAGCAACTGTCTCCCATCAGGTATCAGTGTTACCATAGCAAGTGTCTCCCATCAGGTATCAGTGTTACCATAGCAAGTGTCTCCCATCAGATATCAGTGTTACCATAGCAAGTGTCTCCCATCAGGTATCAGTGTTACCATAGCAACTGTCTCCCATCAGGTATCAGTGTTACCATAGCAAGTGTCTCCCATCAGGTATCAGTGTTACCATAGCAAGTGTCTCCCATCAGATACCAGTGTTACCATAGCAAGTGTCTCCCATCAGGTATCAGTGTTACCATAGCAACTGTCTCCCATCAGGAATCAGTGTTACCATAGCAAGTGTCTCCCATCAGGTATCAGTGTTACCATAGCAACTGTCTCCCATCAGGTATCAGTGTTACCATAGCAAGTGTCTCCCATCAGGTATCAGTGTTACCATAGCAAGTGTCTCAAATCAGATATCAGTGTTACCATAGCAAGTGTCTCCCATCTGGTATCAGTGTTACCATAGCAACTGTCTCCCATCAGGTATCAGTGTTACCATAGCAAGTGTCTCCCATCAGGTATCAGTGTTACCATAGCAACTGTCTCCCATCAGGCATCAGTGTTACCATAGTAAGTGTCTCCCATCAGGTATCAGTGTTACCATAGCAAGTGTCTCCCATCAGGTATCAGTGTTACCATAGCAAGTGTCTCCCACCAGATATCAGTGCTACCATAGCAAGTGTCTCCCATCAGGTATCAGTGTTACCATAGCAACTGTCTCCCATCAGGTATCAGTGTTACCATAGCAAGTGTCTCCCATCAGGTATCAGTGTTACCATAGCAAGTGTCTCCCATCAGATATCAGTGTTACCATAGCAAGTGTCTCCCATCAAGTATCAGTGTTACCATAGCAACTGTCTCCCATCAGGTATCAGTGTTACCATAGCAAGTGTCTCCCATCAGGTATCAGTGTTACCATAGCAACTGTCTCCCATCAGGTATCAGTGTTACCATAGCAAGTGTCTCCCATCAGGTATCAGTGTTACCATAGCAAGTGTCTCCCATCAGATACCAGTGTTACCATAGCAAGTGTCTCCCATCAGGTATCAGTGTTACCATAGCAACTGTCTCCCATCAGGAATCAGTGTTACCATAGCAAGTGTCTCCCATCAGGTATCAGTGTTACCATAGCAAGTGTCTCCCATCAGGTATCAGTGTTACCATAGCAACTGTCTCCCATCAGGTATCAGTGTTACCATAGCAACTGTCTCCCATCAGGTATCAGTGTTACCATAGCAAGTGTCTCCCATCAGGTATCAGTGTTACCATAGCAAGTGTCTCCTATCAGGTATCAGTGTTACCATAGCAAGTGTCTCCTATCAGGTATCAGTGTTACCATAGCAAGTGTCTCCTATCAGGTATCAGAGAGTGTTACCATAGCAAGTGTCTCCCATCAGGTATCAGTGTTACCATAGCAACTGTCTCCAATCAGGAATCAGTGTTACCATAGCAAGTGTCTCCCATCAGGTATCAGTGTTACCATAGCAAGTGTCTCCCATCAGGTATCAGTGTTACCATAGCAACTGTCTCCCATCAGGTATCAGTGTTACCATAGCAACTGTCTCCCATCAGGTATCAGTGTTACCATAGCAAGTGTCTCCCATCAGGTATCAGTGTTACAATAGCAAGTGTCTCCTATCAGGTATCAGTGTTACCATAGCAAGTGCCTCCTATCAGGTATCAGTGTTACCATAGCAAGTGTCTCCTATCAGGTATCAGAGAGTGTTACCATAGCAAGTGTCTCCTATCAGGTATCAGTGTTACCATAGCAAGTGTCTCCTATCAGGTATCAGCGAGTGTTACCATAGCAAGTGTCTCCTATCAGGTATCAGTGTTACCATAGCAAGTGTCTCCCATCAGGTATCAGTGTTATCATAGCAAGTGTCTCCCATCAGGTATCAGTGTTACCATAGAAAGTGTCTCCCATCAGGTATCAGTGTTACTATAGCAAGTGTCTCCCATCAGATATCAGTGTTGCCATAGCAAGTGTCTCCCATCAGGTATCAGTGTTACCATAGCAAGTGTCTCCCATCAGGTATCAGTGTTACCATAGCAAGTGTCTCCCATCAGGTATCAGTGTTACCATAGCAAGTGTCTCCCATCAGGTATCAGTGTTTCCATAGCAAGTATCTCCCATCAGGAATCAGTGTTACCATAGCAAGTGTCTCCCATCAGGTATCAGAGAGTGTTACCATAGCAAGTGTCTCCCAACAGGTATCAGAGAGTGTTACCATAGCAAGTGTCTCCCATCAGGTATCAGTGTTACCATAGCAAGTGTCTCCCATCAGGTATCAGTGTTACCATAGCAAGTGTCTCCCATCAGGTATCAGTGTTACCATAGCAAGTGTCTCCCATCAGGAACCAGTGTTACCATAGCAAGTGTCTCCCATCAGGTATCAGTGTTACCATAGCAACTGTCTCCCATCAGGTATCAGTGTTACCATAGCAACTGTCTCCCATCAGGTATCAGTGTTACCATACCAAGTGTCTCCCATCAGGTATCAGTGTTACCATAGCAAGTGTCTCCCATCAGGTATCAGTGTTACCATAGCAACTGTCTCCCATCAGGTATCAGTGTTACCATAGCAAGTGTCTCCCATCAGGTATCAGTGTTACCATAGCAAGTGTCTCCCATCAGGTATCAGTGTTACCATAGCAAGTGTCTCCCATCAGTTATCAGTGTTACCATAGCAACTGTCTCCCATCAGGTATCAGTGTTACCATAGCAAGTGTCTCCCATCAGGTATCAGTGTTACCATAGCAAGTGTCTCCCATCAGGTATCAGTGTTACCATAGCAACTGTCTCCCATCAGGTATCAGTGTTACCATAGCAACTGTCTCCCATCAGGTATCAGTGTTACCATAGCAAGTGTCTCCCATCAGGTATCAGTGTTACCATAGCAAGTGTCTCCTATCAGGTATCAGTGTTACCATAGCAAGTGTCTCCTATCAGGTATCAGAGAGTGTTACCATAGCAAGTGTCTCCTATCAGGTATCAGTGTTACCGTAGCAAGTGTCTCCTATCAGGTATCAGAGAGTGTTACCATAGCAAGTGTCTCCTATCAGGTATCAGTGTTACCATAGCAAGTGTCTAGTATCAGGTATCAGCGAGTGTTACCATAGCAAGTGTCTCCTATCAGGTATCAGTGTTACCATAGCAAGTGTCTCCCATCAGGTATCAGTGTTATCATAGAAAGTGTCTCCCATCAGGTATCAGTGTTACCATAGCAAGTATCTCCCATCAGGTATCAGTGTTACCATAGCAAGTGTCTCCCATCAGATATCAGTGTTGCCATAGCAAGTGTCTCCCATCAGGTATCAGTGTTACCATAGCAAGTGTCTCCCATCAGGTATCAGTGTTACCATAGCAAGTGTCTCCCATCAGGTATCAGTGTTACCATAGCAAGTGTCTCCCATCAGGTATCAGTGTTACCATAGCAAGTGTATCCCATCAGGTATCAGTGTTACCATAGCAAGTGCATCCCATCAGGTATCAGAGAGTGTTACCATAGCAAATGTCTCCCGTCAGGTATCAGTGTTACCATAGCAAGTATCTCCCATCAGGTATCAGTGTTACCATAGCAAGTGTCTCCCATCAGGTATCAGAGAGTGTTACCATAGCAAGTGTCTCCCATCAGGTATCAGAGAGTGTTACCATAGCAAGTGTCTCCCATCAGGTATCAGTGTTACCATAGCAAGTGTCTCCCATCAGGTATCAGTGTTACCATAGCAAGTGTCTCCCATCAGGTATCAGTGTTACCATAGCAAGTGTATCCCATCAGGTATCAGTGTTACCATAGCAAGTGCATTCCATCAGGTATCAGAGAGTGTTACCATAGCAAATGTCTCAAATCAGGTATCAGTGTTACCATAGCAAGTATCTCCCATCAGGTGTCAGTGTTACCATAGCAAGTGTCTCCCATCAGGTATCAGAGAGTGTTACCATAGCAAGTGTCTCCCATCAGGTATCAGAGAGTGTTACCATAGCAAGTGTCTCCCATCAGGTATCAGTGTTACCATAGCAAGTGTCTCCCATCAGGTATCAGTGTTACCATAGCAAGTGTCTCCCATCAGGTATCAGTGTTACCATAGCAAGTGTCTCCCATCAGGTATCATTGTTACCATAGCAAGTGTCTCCCATCAGATATCAGTGTTGCCATAGCAAGTGTCTCCCATCAGGTATCAGTGTTACCATAGCAAGTGTCTCCCATCAGGTATCAGTGTTACCATAGCAAGTGTCTCCCATCAGGTATCAGTTTTACCATAGCAAGTGTCTCCCATCAGGTATCAGTGTTATCATAGCAAGTGTCTCCCATCAGGTATGAGTGTTACCATAGCAAGTGTCTCCCATCAGGTATCAGTGTTACCATAGCAAGTGTCTCCCATCAGGAACCAGTGTTACCATAGTAAGAGTCTCCCATCAGGTATCAGAGAGTGTTACCATAGCAAGTGTCTCCCATCAGGTATCAGTGTTACCATAGCAAGTGTCTCCCATCAGGTATCAGTGTTACCATAGCAAGTACCTCCCATCAGGAACCAGTGTTACCATAGCAAGTACCTCCCATCAGGTATCAGTGTTACCATAGCAAGTGTCCCCCATCAGGAATCAGTGTTACCATAGCAAGTGTCTCCCATCAGGAATCAGTGTTATCATAGCAAGTGTCCCCCATCAGGAATCTGTGTTACCATAGCAAGTGTCTCCCATCAGGTATCAGTGTTACCATAGCAAGTGTCTCCCATCAGGTATCAGTGTTACCATAGCAAGTGTCTCCCATCAGGTATCAGTGTTACCATAGCAACTGTCTCCCATCAGGTATCAGTGTTACCATAGCAAGTGTCTCCCATCAGGTATCAGTGTTACCATAGCAAGTGTCTCCCATCAGGTATCAGTGTTACCATAGCAACTGTCTCCCATCAGGTATCAGTGTTACCATAGCAACTGTCTCCCATCAGGTATCAGTGTTACCATAGCAAGTGTCTCCCATCAGGTATCAGTGTTACCATAGCAAGTGTCTCCTATCAGGTATCAGTGTTACCATAGCAAGTGTCTCCTATCAGGTATCAGAGAGTGTTACCATAGCAAGTGTCTCCTATCAGGTATCAGTGTTACCGTAGCAAGTGTCTCCTATCAGGTATCAGAGAGTGTTACCATAGCAAGTGTCTCCTATCAGGTATCAGTGTTACCATAGCAAGTGTCTAGTATCAGGTATCAGCGAGTGTTACCATAGCAAGTGTCTCCTATCAGGTATCAGTGTTACCATAGCAAGTGTCTCCCATCAGGTATCAGTGTTATCATAGAAAGTGTCTCCCATCAGGTATCAGTGTTACCATAGCAAGTATCTCCCATCAGGTATCAGTGTTACCATAGCAAGTGTCTCCCATCAGATATCAGTGTTGCCATAGCAAGTGTCTCCCATCAGGTATCAGTGTTACCATAGCAAGTGTCTCCCATCAGGTATCAGTGTTACCATAGCAAGTGTCTCCCATCAGGTATCAGTGTTACCATAGCAAGTGTCTCCCATCAGGTATCAGTGTTACCATAGCAAGTGTATCCCATCAGGTATCAGTGTTAC
Source organism: Cherax quadricarinatus (assembly GCF_038502225.1). Classification (NCBI taxonomy): domain Eukaryota; kingdom Metazoa; phylum Arthropoda; class Malacostraca; order Decapoda; family Parastacidae; genus Cherax; species Cherax quadricarinatus. Next base: position 35,745,209 of record NC_091301.1, on the reverse strand, counting down.
CATAGCAAGTGCATCCCATCAGGTATCAGAGAGTGTTACCATAGCAAATGTCTCCCGTCAGGTATCAGTGTTACCATAGCAAGTATCTCCCATCAGGTATCAGTGTTACCATAGCAAGTGTCTCCCATCAGGTATCAGAGAGTGTTACCATAGCAAGTGTCTCCCATCAGGTATCAGAGAGTGTTACCATAGCAAGTGTCTCCCATCAGGTATCAGTGTTACCATAGCAAGTGTCTCCCATCAGGTATCAGTGTTACCATAGCAAGTGTCTCCCATCAGGTATCAGTGTTACCATAGCAAGTGTATCCCATCAGGTATCAGTGTTACCATAGCAAGTGCATCCCATCAGGTATCAGAGAGTGTTACCATAGCAAATGTCTCAAATCAGGTATCAGTGTTACCATAGCAAGTATCTCCCATCAGGTATCAGTGTTACCATAGCAAGTGTCTCCCATCAGGTATCAGAGAGTGTTACCATAGCAAGTGTCTCCCATCAGGTATCAGAGAGTGTTACCATAGCAAGTGTCTCCCATCAGGTATCAGTGTTACCATAGCAAGTGTCTCCCATCAGGTATCAGTGTTACCATAGCAAGTGTCTCCCATCAGGTATCAGTGTTACCATAGCAAGTGTCTCCCATCAGGTATCATTGTTACCATAGCAAGTGTCTCCCATCAGATATCAGTGTTGCCATAGCAAGTGTCTCCCATCAGGTATCAGTGTTACCATAGCAAGTGTCTCCCATCAGGTATCAGTGTTACCATAGCAAGTGTCTCCCATCAGGTATCAGTTTTACCATAGCAAGTGTCTCCCATCAGGTATCAGTGTTATCATAGCAAGTGTCTCCCATCAGGTATGAGTGTTACCATAGCAAGTGTCTCCCATCAGGTATCAGTGTTCCCATAGCAAGTGTCTCCCATCAGGAACCAGTGTTACCATAGTAAGAGTCTCCCATCAGGTATCAGAGAGTGTTACCATAGCAAGTGTCTCCCATCAGGTATCAGTGTTACCATAGCAAGTGTCTCCCATCAGGTATCAGTGTTACCATAGCAAGTACCTCCCATCAGGAACCAGTGTTACCATAGCAAGTACCTCCCATCAGGTATCAGTGTTACCATAGCAAGTGTCCCCCATCAGGAATCAGTGTTACCATAGCAAGTGTCTCCCATCAGGAATCAGTGTTATCATAGCAAGTGTCCCCCATCAGGAATCTGTGTTACCATAGCAAGTGTCTCCCATCAGGTATCAGTGTTACCATAGCAAGTGTCTCCCATCAGGTATCAGTGTTACCATAGCAAGTGTCTCCCATCAGGTATCATTGTTACCATAGCAAGTGTCTCCCATCAGATATCAGTGTTGCCATAGCAAGTGTCTCCCATCAGGTATCAGTGTTACCATAGCAAGTGTCTCCCATCAGGTATCAGTGTTACCATAGCAAGTGTCTCCCATCAGGTATCAGTTTTACCATAGCAAGTGTCTCCCATCAGGTATCAGTGTTATCATAGCAAGTGTCTCCCATCAGGTATGAGTGTTACCATAGCAAGTGTCTCCCATCAGGTATCAGTGTTACCATAGCAAGTGTCTCCCATCAGGAACCAGTGTTACCATAGTAAGTGTCTCCCATTAGGTATCAGAGAGTGTTACCATAGCAAGTGTCTCCCATCAGGTATCAGTGTTACCATAGCAAGTGTCTCCCATCAGGTATCAATGTTACCATAGCAAGTGTATCCCATCAGGTATCAGTGTTACCATAGCAAGTGCATCCCATCAGGTATCAGAGAGTGTTACCATAGCAAATGTCTCCCGTCAGGTATCAGTGTTACCATAGCAAGTATCTCCCATCAGGTATCATTGTTACCATAGCAAGTGTCTCCCATCAGGTATCAGAGAGTGTTACCATAGCAAGTGTCTCCCATCAGGTATCAAAGAGTGTTACCATAGCAAGTGTCTCCCATCAGGTATCAGTGTTACCATAGCAAGTGTCTCCCATCAGGTATCAGTGTTACCATAGCAAGTGTCTCCCATCAGGTATCAGTGTTACCATAGCAAGTGTATCCCATCAGGTATCAGTGTTACAATAGCAAGTGCATCCCATCAGGTATCAGAGAGTGTTACCATAGCAAATGTCTCCAATCAGGTATCAGTGTTACCATAGCAAGTATCTCCCATCAGATATCAGTGTTACCATAGCAAGTGTCTCCCATCAGGTATCAGAGAGTGTTACCATAGCAAGTGTCTCCCATCAGGTATCAAAGAGTGTTACCATAGCAAGTGTCCCCCATCAGGAATCAGTGTTACCATAGCAAGTGTCTCCCATCAGGAATCAGTGTTATCATAGCAAGTGTCCCCCATCAGGAATCTGTGTTACCATAGCAAGTGTCTCCCATCAGGTATCAGTGTTACCATAGCAAGTGTCTCCCATCAGGTATCAGTGTTACCATAGCAAGTGTCTCCCATCAGGTATCATTGTTACCATAGCAAGTGTCTCCCATCAGATATCAGTGTTGCCATAGCAAGTGTCTCCCATCAGGTATCAGTGTTACCATAGCAAGTGTCTCCCATCAGGTATCAGTGTTACCATAGCAAGTGTCTCCCATCAGGTATCAGTTTTACCATAGCAAGTGTCTCCCATCAGGTATCAGTGTTATCATAGCAAGTGTCTCCCATCAGGTATGAGTGTTACCATAGCAAGTGTCTCCCATCAGGTATCAGTGTTACCATAGCAAGTGTCTCCCATCAGGAACCAGTGTTACCATAGTAAGTGTCTCCCATCAGGTATCAGAGAGTGTTACCATAGCAAGTGTCTCCCATCAGGTATGAGTGTTACCATAGCAAGTGTCTCCCATCAGGTATCAGTGTTACCATAGCAAGTACCTCCCATCAGGAACCAGTGTTACCATAGCAAGTACCTCCCATCAGGTATCAGTGTTACCATAGCAAGTGTCCCCCATCAGGAATCAGTGTTACCATAGCAAGTGTCTCCCATCAGGAATCAGTGTTATCATAGAAAGTGTCCCCCATCAGGAATCTGTGTTACCATAGCAAGTGTCTCCCATCAGGTATCAGTGTTACCATAGCAAGTGTCTCCCATCAGGTATCAGTGTTACCATAGCAAGTGTCTCCCATCAGGTATCAGAGAGTGTTACCATAGCAAGTGTCTCCCATTAGGTATCAGTGTTACCATAGCAAGTGTCTCCCATCAGGTATCAGTGTTACCATAGCAAGTGTCTCCTATCAGGTATCAGTGTTACCATAGCAAGTGTCTCCCATCAGGTATCAGTGTTACCATAGCAAGTGTCTCCCATCAGGTATCAGTGTTACCATAGCAAGTGTCTCCCATCAAGTATCAGTGTTACCATAGCAAGTGTCTCCCATCAGGTATCAGTGCTACCATAGCAAGTGTCTCCCATCAGGTATCAGTGTTACCACACCAAGTGTCTCCCATCAGGTATCAGTGTTACCATAGCAAGTGTCTCGTATCAGGTATCAGTGTTACGATAGCAAGTGTCTCCCATCAGGTATCAGTGTTACCATAGCAAGTGTCTCCCATCAGGTATCAGTGTTACCATAGCAAGTGTCTCCCATCAGGTATCAGTGTTACCATAGCAAGTGTCTCCCATCAGGTATCAGTGTTACCATAGCAAGTGTCTCCCATCAGGTATGAGTGATACCATAGCAAGTGTCTCCCATCAGGTATCAGTGTTACCGTAGCAAGTGTCTCCCATCAGGTATGATTGTTACCATAGCAAGTGTCTCCAATCAGGTATCAGTGTTACCATAGCAAGTGTCTCCCATCAGATATCAGTGTTGCCAGAGCAAGTGTCTCCCATCAGGTATCAGTGTTACCATAGCAAGTGTCTCCCATCAGGTATCAGTGTTACCATAGCAAGTGTCTCCCATCAGGTATCAGTGTTACCATAGCAAGTGTCTCCCATCAGGTATCAGTGTTACCATAGCAAGTGTCTCCCATCAGGTATGAGTGATACCATAGCAAGTGTCTCCCATCAGATATCAGTGTTACCATAGCAAGTGTCTCCCATCAGGTATGAGTTTTACCATAGCAAGTGTCTCCCATCAGGTATCAGTGTTACCATAACAAGTGTCTCCCATCAGGTATCAGTGTTACCATAGCAAGTGTCTCCCATCAGGTATGAGTGTTACCATAGCAAGTGTCTCCCATCAGGTATCAGTGTTACCATAGCAAGTGTCTCCCATCAGGAACCAATGTTACCATAGTAAGTGTCTCCCATCAGGTATCAGAGAGTGTTACCATAGCAAGTGTCTCCCATCAGGTATCAGTGTTACCATAGCAAGTGTCTCCCATCAGGTATCAGTGTTACCATAGCAAGTACCTCTCTTCAGGAACCAGTGTTACCATAGCAAGTACCTCCCATCAGGTATCAGTGTTACCATAGCAAGTGTCCCCCATCAGGAATCAGTGTTATCATAGCAAGTGTCTCCCATCAGGAATCAGTGTTACCATAGCAAGAGTCCCCCATCAGGAATCAGTGTTACCATAGCAAGTGTCTCCCATCAGGTATCAGTGTTACCATAGCAAGTGTCTCCCATCAGGTATCAGTGTTACCATAGCAAGTGTCTCCCATCAGGTATCAGTGTTACCATAGCAAGTGTCTCCCATCAGGTATCAGAGAGTGTTACCATAGCAAGTGTCTCCCATCTGGTATTAGTGTTACCATAGCATGTCTCCCTTCAGGTATCAGAATGTTATCATACAATGTGCCTCCCATCTGGTATCAGTGTTACCATAGTAAGTGCCTCCCATCTGGTATTAGTGTTACCATAGCATGTCTCCCTTCAGGTATCAGAATGTTATCATACAATGTGCCTCCCATCTGGTATCAGTGTTACCATAGAATGTGTCTCCCATCTGATATCAGTGTTACCATAGCATGTTCCTCCCATCTGGTATCAGTGTTACCATAGCACGTGTCTCGCATCTGGTATCAGAGTGTTATCATAGCATCTGTCTCCCATCTGGTATCAGAGAGCATTACCATAGATTGTTCCTCCAATCTGGTATCAGTGTTACAAAAGCATGTGTCTCCCATCTGGTATCAGAGAGTGTTACCATGACATGTGCTTCAAATCTGGTATCAGTGTTACCATAGCATGTGCTTCCCATCTGGTATCAGCGTTACTTTAGCATGTGTCTGACATCTGGTATCAGAGAGTGTTACCATGGCATGTGCCTCTCATTTGGTATCAGTGTTACCATAACATGTGTCTCCCATCTGGTATCAGTGTTACTATAGCATGTGCCTCCCATCTGGTATCAGATAGTGTTACCATAGCATATGCCTCACATATGGTACCAGTGTTACCATAACATGTATCTCCCGTCTGGTATCAGTGTTACCATAGTATGTGCCTCCCATGTGGTATCAGTGTTACCATAACATGTGCCTCCTATCTGGTATTAGATATTATTACCATAGCATGTGCCTCCCATCTGGTATCAGATATTGTTACCATAACATGTGCCTTCCATATGGTATCAGTGTTACTGTAACATGTGCCTCCCATCTTGTATCAGTGTTACCATAGCATGTGCCTAACATCTGGTACCAGTGTTACCATAACATGTGTCTCCCATCTGGTATCAGTGTTACCATAACATGTGCCTCCCATGTGGTATCATTGTTACTGTAACATGTGTCTCCTATCTGGTGTCAGAGAGTGTTACCATAGCATGTGTCTCCCATCTGTTACCAGAGAGTGTTAGTATAGCATGTGTCTCCCATCTGTTACCAGAGAGTGTTAGTATAGCATGTGCCTCCCATCTGTTACCAGAGAGTGTTAGTATAGCATGTGTCTCCCATCTGTTACCAGAGAGTGTTAGTATAGCATGTGCCTCCCATCTGTTACCAGAGAGTGTTAGTATAGCATGTGCCTCCCATCTGTTACCAGAGAGTGTTAGTATAGCATGTGTCTCCCATCTGTTACCAGAGAGTGTTAGTATAGCATGTGTCTCCCATCTGTTACCAGAGAGTGTTAGTATAGCATGTGTCTCCCATCTGTTACCAGAGAGTGTTAGTATAGCATGTGCCTCCCATCTGTTACCAGAGAGTGTTAGTATAGCATGTGTCTCCCATCTGTTACCAGAGAGTGTTAGTATAGCATGTGTCTCCCATCTGTTACCAGAGAGTGTTAGTATAGCATGTGTCTCCCATCTGTTACCAGAGAGTGTTAGTATAGCATGTGTCTCCCATCTGTTACCAGAGAGTGTTAGTATAGCATGTGCCTCCCATCTGTTACCAGAGAGTGTTAGTATAGCATGTGCCTCCCATCTGTTACCAGAGAGTGTTAGTATAGCATGTGTCTCCCATCTGTTACCAGAGAGTGTTAGTATAGCATGTGTCTCCCATCTGTTACCAGAGAGTGTTAGTATAGCATGTGCCTCCCATCTGGTAACATAGAGTGTTACCATAGCATGTGCCTCCTATCTGGTAACAGAGAGTGTTACCATAGCATGTGCCTCCCATCTGGTAACAGAGAGTGTTACCATAGCATGTGCCTCCTATCTGGCAACAGAGAGTGTTACCATAGCATGTGCCTCCCATCTGGTATCAGAGAGTGTTACCATAGCATGTGCCTCCCATCTGGTAACAGATAGTGTTTCCATAGCATGTGCCTCACATCTGGTACCAGTGTTACCATAACATGTATCTCCAATCTAGTATCAGTGTTACCATAGCATGTGCTTCCCATCTGGTATCAGAGAGTGTTGCCATAGCATGTGCCTCCCATCTGGTATCAGTGTTACCATAGCATATGTCTCCCATCTTGTATCAGAGAGTGTTACCATGGCATGTGGTTCCCATCTGGTATCAGTGTTACCATAGCATGTGTCTCCCATCTGGTATCAGTGTTACCATAACATGTGCTGTGGAAAATACTGTATATTTTCGGAATATACAGTATATTTTGTAGGTAATTTGATGGAATATATTTAGTTAATGAAAATGAAAGTTAAAGGCTCAGCTCCGCGAACTGAGTAAGACACCAGAATTGTTAACTGCCTATAATGATATAATTACTGAACAATTAATTAATAAATTTATAGAAGAGGTACCTCCTGAGCAAGCCAAAATTTATGGTCACTATTTGCCACATCACGGAGTGAAGAAGGATTCTAAGACCCCTCCTTTGAGGATTGTGTTTAATTGTAGTGCCAGGAGTAAGAAAAATGCACCTAGTTTAAATGACTGTTTGATGACAGGTCCGTCGTTGACGGAAATATTAAGAGATATCTTATTAAATTTCAGGGTGAAGCATTATGCCTTTACGGCTGACATAAGTAAAGCTTTCCTAAGAGTGGGTTTACAAGAGGCTGACCGGGATTGTACCCGCTTCTTATGGCCTGAGAATCCTAGTGACCCACTTAGCCCTCTGAAAACCTTTCGCTTTAGGAGCGTATTATTTGGTGCTACATCCAGTCCATTCCTACTTCAAGCGACGATAAATGCACACCTTAAACGTATGGAAAGTCCGTTGAGTAAAGTAATGAGCAAACAATTTTATGTGGACAATTTCCTGGGTGTGACGTCAACAGAAGAGGAACTGTTAATGACTTATGGAGAGGCTAATAAAATAATGCAAAATGCAAATATGCCTCTGAGGGAATGGAATAGTAATTCGTCCAAATTAAAGTACAAAATAAGTAAAGATTACCCTGGAGATGAAGTGCCAAAATGTAGTAATGTATTGGGGTTAACTTGGGATACTGAGAGAGATTTGTTAATGTTAAAACCTAATAATTACAGTATGCCCAATAAATTAACTAAGAGAATCTTGCTTGCTGAAGTTTCCAAATGTTTTGATCCACTAGGTTTAGTGTCACCCCTTACTATAGGAGGGAAATTATTAATACAAGAAGCATGGAAACTTAAATGTGCTTGGGATGAAATTCTGCCTGAGGAATTCATTAAAAGGTGGGATGAATTAATTGGTGATTATGAAAAAAATTCCAGTGTTGGAGTTCCCATGCCAAGTGGCCAATCCAGATAGGAAAAATATACTCCACATTTTTTGCGATGCTTCAAAATTGGCATATGGAGCAGTTGCTTACCTTTAATGTAATAGTGTTATTTCTCTTGTTATGTCTAAGGCTAAAGTGTCTCCAATTATATCATGTACATTACCTCAGTTGGAATTAACAACCATTTATGTAGGTTTCAAATTAGCTAATTATATAAGAAATAAGTTGCAGGAAATAAATATTAACAACACTGTAATTTGGTCTGATAATGAGGTATCCTTACAATGGATTCATAATGGAAACAGTAAAATTGTGTCCGTGCAAAACAGAGTCACTGAAATTAATCAGATGCAAGAGAAGTATAATAGTTTGGGTCAGCATATTTTAACATTTAATCATATATCTGGTGAGGAGAATCCAGCTGATTTCTTGTCTCGAGGTTTGCCTTATGCTAAATTCGTAAATGCTGTATCATGGTTTAAAGGATCGAGCTGGTTGGTAAATAAAGCTAATTGGCCTGTACAAAAGGTGTATATTGCTCCCGTTGAAATTACTGTGACCACCACTCCAGTAGTTTGTCCTTCCTTAGCCATTGATATAAATAGGTATTCTTCTTTACCCAAACTAATCAATGCAACTAAGTTGGTATTTAAATTTCTAAACAAGATGAATATCTCATAAGTTTTCACATCCTCTTGAATATTGGATAAAGAGGGTACAAGAAGAAATCTATGGAAATGAGATTAAATTGATGAAGGAAAGAAAAATTGCAAAAGGTTCCATAATAGAGAAATTGGGGCTGTATTTAGAGAACAATGTAATTAGGTGCAGAGGTAGTTTACAAAATGCTGAATTGGGTGATTATGCTAAACACCCTATCTTACTGCCCAAAACTCATCATCTAACAAATTTAATTGTTTTAAATGCCCATAAAAATGTAATGCATGATGGGGTACAAGATACCTTAAATTGTATCAGGGAAACTTTCTGGATTCCACAAGGACGGCAAAGTGTAAAAAGGGTGATTAAATCTTGTGTAATATGTCGCCGTGTGGATGCCAGATCCTATATGTACCCAGGTCCTCCACCATTGCCAAAGGAGCATGTACAATTAGTGAAACCATTTGATGTAACAGGTGTAGACTATAGTGGTCCAATCATTTTAACAGGTACTTCAGATGGTGTTCCACTGAAAGTGTATGTGTATTTGTTCACTTGTACTGCTACCGGAGCAGTTCATTTAGAAGTGGCACAGGACTTGTCTGCAGAACAGTTCATACAGCTGTTTCGAAAATTTGCAGCTAGGAGATCCTGTCCGAGATTGTTGATTTTGGATAATGCCACTAATTTTGTAGTGGGTGCTCAACACTTGATAGAATTAAATAAGAGTAATGATGTTCAATCTCTGTTAACCCAGCGAGGGTGTACCTGGAAATTTATTACTCCTAGAGCCCCTTGGCAGGGGGGGCTGTACGAAAGACTGATAGGCACAGTGAAGAGGTGTCTCCGCAAAGTACTACACAGGAAGAGAATTAATTTGGAAGGATTCCATGCGGTGTTGGTGGAGGTGGAAAATCGTATAAATAATAGGCCTCTCTCGTACATGAGTGATACACCTGATGCAGATGTATTAACACCTTCTCACCTAATATGTGGAAGGAAATTGGAAGCTCCCCTGTCTATAGAGATAATCTGGAAGAAAGTGATGAAGATTACAATGATGCGGCAGTGTTGTGTGATAAATTTAAAATGTTAGTCTAATGGTCATTGGTCTAATGTGTGGCATAAGGAATATCTTCTTACACTACATGAACACTTTTATGGTGCGACAGAGGCAGTAAATCGGCAGACCATTCAACCAGGTGACATTGTGTTAATTGATACTGAACAGCATCGAACATTGTGACCTCTGGGCAAAGTATTGACATTGTACCCAGATGCACAAGGTGTTGTCCGGAATGTCAAAGTGTTGTGTCATGGCCAGGAAAGTTTACGCACTATTAATAAATTAATTCCCTTGGAATTAAATGATATTCAATCAAATGTAAATGAAAATCTAAGGGAAAGTGACACGAGTGATATTGAAGATGGTGTTGACCAAGCTATGTAAGAAGATGAAATTGTAGTAAGGCCTACTAGGAGAACAGCCACTCAAGCCAGAACTGGCTGGAATTGTCTCATAGAGGAAGGAGCAATTTGAGTCATTTAGCAATGAACTCCACCCAGCCACAGTGTGTAAAATACTGTATATTTTCCGAAAATACAGTGTATTTTGTATGTAAACTGATGGAATATATTGTAGGTAATAAAAATTAATTTGTAAATAAATAACCAGCAAAATTGGTGACCATCACTGGGGGAAGAGAGATGCCATTGTTTTGAACTGGGCAAAAGGCACGCTAGTGAAAAGTGCATAAATTTCATCGCTCTGGAGGTTAAATTGTGGTTGAAACCTCCCAAATAGGAGCAGAAATTGTTGGAATTGCAGTCTTGCATAACTTGAGAAGGCGAGTGGACAGGACAGCCAGAGAACCCCAGCTAAGTCATGTTTATTTATGTTGAAATTCTGGCCAGTATTTTCTTCATATTTTAGGCAGGTGGTTTGTGTATGACACATCAAGTAATCTCCAGACTAATTGGTGAGTGGCATTAAAATAAATTATCCTTCAATGTATATGAATTCATTTTTTAAACTTAATATACAGTCCACATATTTATATTAATGTTGTACCAGAATTCCTGGTGATGTATAATTTAGTTGAAATTAACATAGGTCCAGAGTGACTTGTAGAGATAGAGATTGTAGTAGGCATCGAAGGGGGACATTTTTTGCGACCTAGGTGTCCTAAAATTCCTACATGTCTCTGTAACCTTGATAAAGAATAATTATCTTTGTTACCATTTATTGGTATGTATCTTATGAGGTACTTCCAGATATTTTAAATTTTCCATATGTGCCCCCCATCTGGTATCAGTGTTACCTTAGCATGTGTCTCCCATCTGGTATCAGTGTTACCTTAGCATGTGTCTCCCATCTGGTATCAGTGTTACCTTAGCATGTGTCTCCCATCTGGTATCAGAATGCGTTACCCTAGCATGTGCCTCCCATCTGGTGTCAGTGTTACCATAGCATGTGCCTCCCATCTGGCATCAGTGTTACCATAGCATGTGCCTCCCATCTGGTATCAGTGTTATCATAGCATGTGCCTCCCATCTGGCATCAGTGTTACCATAGCATGTGCCTCCCATCTGGCATCAGTGTTACCATAGCATGTGCCTCCCATCTGGTATTAGTGTTACTATAGCATTTGCCTCCCATCTGGTATCAGTGTTATCATAGCATGTGTCTCCCATCTGGTATCAGTCTTACCATAGCATGTTCCTCCCATTTGGTATCAGTGTTACCATAACATGTGCCTACCATCTGGTATCAGAGAGTGTTACCAGAGCATGTGCCTCCCATCTGGTATCAGTGTTACCATAGCATGTGCCTCCCATCTGGTATCAGTGTTACCATAGCATGTGCCTACCATCTGGTACCAGAGAGGGATTTTAATGCTATGCCTAGCCATCCCCATCATTATATGATTAGTTTTGCTGATGATATAATGATTCACACCACCGGATTCTCCAACACCCAAAACATTCTTAATCATGTACTAGCCTCGTGTCAGGACCTGGGGTTAATAATCTCAGGGGATAAAACAAAGATACTCAACAGACGTCCTCCTCGGCAGAGAGACACAGTTCGTCAGATCCAGTTGCATGATGGGTCTCTTCTAGAATATGTAAGCAGATACAGGTATCTAGGCTTTGAGGTTCCACTACTTGGACCTGTTGTAACGAGACTTTGTCGCCAATACAAAGAAAGACTGAGAGCACTTAGAGTTGTGGCAGGGTTTCACGCCATGCCATAACTCATGCAGGAGGAGCCACATGTCTATGGTGCATCCAACGAAATAAGCAGACTCTTGGATGTCACTACCGCCCGGCTCCGGCTGGGTTACAAGTATCTTTGGCAGGTTAAATCACCACCACCAGATGTAGACCAAACGAAATGTAAACTTTGCCAGATGGACTATTGTCACACCCTGCGTCATTATGTACTGGAGTGTGATCAAATTAATGAATTCAGAGACAATTCACTCATAAATGTTCAAGAAATTGCAAAGTATTTTATCCACAGTGGTATATTACAGACCATTCTGGAGAAATGCCTTGACTTTGTTAGCTGTAAATAATGCATTACCACGTGTGTGTGTGTGTGTGTGTGTGTGTGTGTGTGTGTGTGTGTGTGTGTGTGTGTGTGTGTGTGTGTGTGTGTGTGTATGTTTGTATGCTCGTGTGCATGTGTCTGTGCGTGCGCCCTCGTGAGTGTACTTGTGCGCGCGCGCTCGTGTGGGTGTATGAAACACTTAATATTTGTATTTATAACTCATTACAATTGTGTCCAAGTGTGGACGTGTCAGTGGCTCACTACTTGTAATTTATTTATGATTGTAACCATGTATAGGAGTATAGATGATTCATTACCTTCGTACTTGTCATGATTGTGACCAGATCTACCTGGAGTTCATTACCTTTGTAACTTGCTCAGCTATCAAAACTTTGGGGTTCAGTCCCTGGACCCATTATGTACCTCTGTAATCTTTTGACTACCGCCCACACCATGGGTATGGGATGCAAAATGAAGATATTAAACTAACTAACTTTGGCGAAGGATCAGCCAATGTTGGACACATTTTGGCAGGTTCCTCGTCGTGGTACACATAATGACAGCAATTAACTTCTCCACAGCTGAACAGTCCTGCTTCGTGATCCTGCATTTTGTTATTGCCCATAGATTCTCAAATAAGTTCAGGTCAGGAGAGTTTCCAGGCCAATTTAAGAACATAAGAAAGAAGGAACACTGCAACAGGCGGAGCAGGTCCATGTCCCCCCCCCGCATTAGCCCAATGACCCCTCCCCCTGATTAGCCCAATGACCCAGTCTGGTCACCTCCACTCAAGGATGGAGCACGGCACCAGACCCAGCAGCACAAGCTAGCCAGGTCCAACTCACACCCAACCACACCCACTCATGTATTTATCTAACCTATTTTTAAAACTACACAACGTTTTAGCCTGAATAACTGTACTCGGGAGTTTGTTCCACTCATCCACGACTCTATGACCAAACCAGTGCTTTCCTATATCCTTCCTGAATCTGAATTTTTCCAATTTGAAACCATTGCTGCGAGTCCTGTCTTGGCTGGAAATTTTCAGCACGCTATTTACATCCTCTTTATTTATTCCTGTTTTCCATTTATACACCTCGATCATATCTTCCTTAATTCTACCCTTTTCGAGAGAGAGTGCAGATTCAGGGCCCTCAGTCTATCCTCATATGGAAGATTTCTGATACATGGGATCATCTTTGTCATCCTCTTCTGTACGTTTTCCAGAGCATTTATATCCATTCTGAGCAGCATAGTCTAAATGAGGCCTAACCAAGGATATATAGAGTTGAAGAACAACTTGAGGACTTCTATTATTTATACTTCTAGATATGAAGCCAATAATTCTGTTAGCTTTATTGGGAACACTAATGCACTGTTCTCTTGGTTTTAGATTACTGCTAACCAGAACTCCTAAATCTTTTCGCAGTCAGCAGTATTAAGATCTACATTATTTAGTTTATACGTGGCATGGTTATTTAACTGTCCAACATTTAGAACTTTGCATTTGTCAATATTAAACTGCATCTGCCACTTCTCCGACCATTGCATCAGTCTATTCAAATCATCCTAGAGTGCTCCAGTGTCCTCATTAGTATGAATTGGACGGCCTATTTTGGTGTCATCAGCAAATTTGCTTATTTCTCTATTTATTCCCTCATCTATGTCATTTACGTAAATTGTGAACAACAACAGGCCCAACACTGACCCCTGAGGAACACCGCTTGTGACATGCCCCCATTCTGATTTCTCCCCATTTATGCAAACTCTTTGCTGCCTATTTGTCAGCCATGCCTCTACCCAGAAAAAAATTTCTCCTCCTATTCCGTGTGCCTTAAGTTTCCTCAATAGCTTCTGATGTGGAACTCTATCGAAAGCCTTACTGAAGCCCATATACACAATATCATATTCATTACCATGATCTACCTCCTCAGTCACCTTAGTGAAAAAAGTTAGTAAATTCGTAAGACAGGAATGCCCCTTTGTAAAACCGTGTTGAGATTCATAAATCAATCTGTGCCTATCAAGATGGCTACGAATTGCTTTGGCAATTATTGATTCCATAAATTTTCCCACTATGGAGGTAAGGCTTATTGGTCTATAGTTCGAAGCCAAGGACCTGTAACCTGCCTTGTAAATAGGTATTACATTTGCCATTTTCCACTTACCAGGCACTATGCCAGTTTGTAGTGATATGTTAAAAAGATTAGCCAAAGGTATGCTAAGTTCCTCTTTACATTCCTTTAACACCCTTGCAAACAGTTCATCAGGACCTGGGGATTTGTTAGGTTTTAGTTTCTCTATTTGTCTGAGGACCATGTCACTAGTTACCGCAATCGAACATAGTTTATTATCCTGTTCTACATAATCTATTATTTCAGGAACATCGCTAGTATTTTCCTGGGTGAAAACTGAGAGGAAGTAGGTATTGAGAATTTCACACATCCTTATCACTATCAGTGATCTGACCAGAGTTACTCTTAAGTGGGCCAATCTTGTCCCTAATCTTACTTCCGTATACCTGAAAGAACCCTTTGGGTTAGTCTTTGAATCCCTTGCGATCTTAGCCTCATAATCCCTTTTTTGCTTTTCTTATTCCTTTCTTTATTTCTCTCTTTAATTGAATATATTGATTTCTTAACTGCCCATCCCCTCTTTTGATACGCCTATATATGCCTCTCTTTCGACCAATGAGATGTTTTAATCTATTGCTCATCCATTTGGGATCATTTTTGTTAGATCTAATTTCCCTACTCGGAACAAAAGTTGTCTGGGCAGCTAGAACTGTGCTCTGAAAAACGTCATATTGGCAACCAAGACCACCTTCCTGACCCATAGTCAGGACATCCCAATTTAGCCCACCCAGGTAATTTTTCAGTCCCATGAAGTCGGCCAAGCAAAAATCTGGGACAGAGATTTGATTGCAGTTATCTGGGTAATTCCATGATATAGTGAAACTAAGTGATTTGTGATCACTTCCCTTAGCTCATCATTAACCTCAAGGTTATTAATTAGTGAATCTTTGTTGGCAAGAACCAAGTCAAGCAGATTGCTTCCTCTAGTTGGTTCTGTCACAACCTGTTCTAAAAAGCAATCCTGAACTGTATCAAGAAAGTCACTAGACTCAAGATTTCCTGTCATAGTGTTCCAATCAATTTGTCTAAAGTTAAAATCTCCCATTATCACAACATTTTCATATCTAGATGCCTTATAAATTTCGTCCCATGACAGCTTACTGCACTCCCTATCAAGATCTGGGGGCCTATAAATCACACCCAAAATTAATTTGTCACGTCCCTCGAAAAACTGTAGCCAAACAGATTCTGTGTTCGATGTTTCTAATCTTATATCATGTCTAAGACAGCAATTTAAATTTTCTCTGACAAACATCGCCACTCCACCACCCTTCCTGTTGACCCTATCAGTATGGAATAGTTTATAACCCTGTATGTTGCATTCAGAAGGCATTTCTCTATCTTTCAGGTTGAACCAGGTCTCTGTTATACCAATAATATCTATATTACCTACGCTGGCAAGTAATCTTAGCTCATCTATCTTATTTCTTCGACTCCTACTATTTGTATAGTAAACCTTAAGGGAACTAGTCACTCGTTGCCCTCTGTTATCTCTCTTTGTTTGTTGATCAATTGATTTGCCATTACTAGCAACTTTATTTTGAATATTGTCTTTTAAACATATCCCTGAGGTATCCCGGTAATAACTGCCTGATTGTTTCCCACAAACACCTATACCTCTATAATCTATCAGTTTAAATTCCTAGACAAGTCATCAGTTACCCTCTCAATTGAATTGGCTAATGCAACCACTCCATCCCCAGAGAGATGAACCCCATCCCTTGCATACATATCATGTTTGCCAAAGACTAGGTCCCAGTTATCAATGAATCAGATTTCAAGTTCCTTGCAGTACCCATCTAGCCAGCAATTTATACCAATTGCCCTGACATACATTCATTGCCCACTCCCTTTCTAGGCAAGATGCTACATATGACTGGGATCCCTCCCTTAGACCTAACTACTTCTATGGCTGACCTGTACTTATCCAGCAGCTCCTCTCTCCCTGCCCTTCCAATGTCATTACCCCTAGCACTAAGACAGATAATGGGGCTTGTTCCCATTACCTGCCATAATATTATCCATCCTGCTGACTATGTCACCAATACCAGCTCCAGGAAGGCACACTCTCCGTCTGACCTTTCTGTCTCTGTTACAAAATGCACGGTCCATATATCTTACTTGAGAATCGCCTACTATTAAAATATTCTTACCTTGATTAGCAGGGGAATCAGTGGTACCTTCAATCTCACTAACCACTGAAGTACACTCGTCTTGGAGAACAGAGAATCGATTTCCTACCTTCACATCTTCTCTATTAACTCTCCTCATCTTCCTTCTTCCTGAGCTGTGAACCACTTGCCACTTAAAGCGGCTGCCACTGTCACTGCTGGTGACCATTTCCTTCTTACCAGCTAAATACTTATCATGCTCGCTCCCAAACTCATCTATGCGAAGTTTCGGCCTCCTATTTTCCTCCTGAAGAAGTAGAATCTCCTTCTTCAACACTTCTACCTGAGATTCTAAAACACTACAACACCACGCTAACTCCCAAGAGCTTAGGCAGGTATGACCGCAGGTGACCACTGACCTCAGCGTACTGACCACTGATCTCAGCGTAGAATGCTTAGCTCACTCTCTTCAAAGAATGTCAACATTTTTCTGGCAGTGTGGCATGGAGCAAGATCCTGCTGGACGATGCCTTCTCCGTCAGGAAAGTATCCACAATGGGAAGCAAATGAGTTACCGGGACTCCCTTGTATTTTTCATTCTTCATCGTTCTCTCAACAGTAACAAACTATCCACAAGCTACCACTTAACATCTTCTAAGATGATGTTTTGGAGCTTGTTGAATGTGTCCATTCGGAAGAGGTTCGCCTTTGCTCCGTCTCACTATCACTATATCAATGTACTTCAAAATGCGCACCATATCTGAAAATATAACTTCTCTCCATGCATCTGTCATCCAGCCCTTACGATCGAGTGCCCTCCACAGCCGTTTTTTCTTATTAGCAGCAGTCAATAATTATTTCTTTACTAGCTTTCAGGAAGTTCTGCCAACTACATGGAGCTATCATCGAATAGTTGACGAATCAACATCTATTTTTTATTTTTATTTATTAATTTGAACATGATACAGAGAAGTACAAAAGAATACAGTTAAGTGCAGCATGCCAAAGCCACTTGTATGCAGAGCATTATGGGCAGGCTTAAAATTAACAAGATTAACTAAGCAATGATGTATTCAGTGGTAAACATTATTGTAAACAGATTACAATTAAGCTTAAGTAACAATTAGTTTTAGTATTACAAAGACAGGTCATATGGTTGCATGCATTGCTGTACGTTCAGTAGTATGGAGTATTCTGTTGGGCAATGTAATTAAAAGATAACAAAGTTTGATTGAATCTCAGGTTACACATTTATGTGATGCAATTATGAGAAATATTTAAGATATACAATTTATAAGATACAATTATTCAGTATTTATTTGGTTGTGGGTGAGTAAGTGATTTTTGAGAAGAGACTTGAATTTATAAACAGACAGTGTTTCTTTTATAATTACAGGTAATGAATTCCAGATTCTAGGGCCTTTTATGTGCATTGAGTTTTTGCATAGCGTGAGATGGACACAGATCACAAAGAGTGATCTGTGCCTTGTGTTATGGTCATGTGTTCTGTTGAGGTTGGTAAGGAGACGTTTGAGAGGAGGGTTTATATCAGAGTTAAGTGTTCTATGAATGTAGTAGGTGCAGTAATAAGTATGGATGTTTTGTATTGTGAGTAGGTTTAGAGTTTTGAATATTGGTGGAGTGTGCTGCCTGTAGTGGGAGTTTATTATCATTCTGACTGCAGCCTTTTGTTTGGTAACTAGTGGTCTGAGATGGTTCATTGTTGTTGAGCCCCATGCACAAATTCCATAGGTGAGATAGGGGTAAATAAGTGAGTGATATAGAGCAAGGAGGGCTGACTGTGGAACATAGTACAGTATCTTCGATAGCATGCCTACGGTCTTGGAAATTTTCTTGGAAATTTGTTGTATATGTGTTTGAGATTTGAGTCTATTATCAAGGTGGATTCCTAAGAATTTTCCCTCTGTTAGCTTTGTGATAGGTGATCCATTTATCATTATGTTAAGAGGAACATCTGTAGCTCTGTTACCAAACTGAATGAAGTAGGTTTTGTCAATGTTTAGAGTAAGTTTGTTAGTCCTCATCCAGGTACATATTTTCTGTAATTCGGTATTCACAGTATTGACTAGCATGACTGGGCTCGGGTGAGAGAAGACTTATGTAGTGTCATCTGCAAATAGTGTGGGTTTGAGTAGTTGCGAAGCATTAGGTAGGTCATTTATGTATATGAGAAAGAGAAGAGGGCCTAGGACACTTCCCTGTGGGACACCAACTGTAAATGGCTGTTCGGAATAGTTTGCCCCATTTGTGTACACATATTGGCTTCTGTTGCTGAGGTATGACTTTAGGTAGTTGAGGGAGTGCCATCTTATACCATAGTGTGACAATTTTACGTGGAGCAAGTCATGGTCAACTGTATCAAAAGCTTTACGTAAGTCAATGAAGATCCCCAGTGGGACTTCTTTTTTCTCTATTGCAGTGTATATATGTTCTAGCATGTGTATAATAGCATCAATAGCATTTTTATTAGGCCTGAACCCAAAATGACAGGGGTTGAGTATGTTGTGCGAGATGAGGTAGGAATAGATTCGCTTATGAATTAATTTTTCGAAGATTTTAGAGAGAGGGTGCAAGTTGGATATTGGCCTATAGTTATTCAAGTCTGTTTGGTCTCCTAATTTATGGATCGGGGTGACCCTTGCTATTTTGAGAACTATAGGGAAGGTTGAGGATTCTATGGATTTGTTAAAGAGTGTTGCAATGATTGGTGATAGTACTTGTGACGCTTTTTTGTATATAAAAGGTGGTAAGGTGTTTAAATCTCCTGCCTTGTTTATTAGTGTGTTGATAATAAGGGAGACTTCAGTAGGGTTAGTCGGAGATAGGAACAGTGTGTTCGGGTAGTTGCCAGTGAGGTAGTCACTGGGTGGGGTATCTGAGATTGGGATTTTATTGGCAAGGTTTTTGCTATAGTGGAGAAGAAATTATTGAGTCTGTTTGCTGTTTCAGTTGGTGGGAGTTTGGGTTCATCTGGTTATGTTAATTCAATTTCGCTATTTCGTGATATCTTTTTTTGTTTCTAGAATTTCTGATAGGGTTTTCCAGGTCTTTTTTATGTCACCTCGTAAGTTGGATAATCTGTTCTCATAATACATTTTTTTAGCCCTTCTTATCAGGCTGGTTAGGACTGACGAGTAACGTTTTGTTTGGTCTCTAGTTATGTGGCCCATTCTGTACTGTTTTTAGTATAGATGCTTTGTATTATTGGATTTGAGGATGCTGGGTGTTAGCCAGGGACTGTTCAGTCTCTTAGCTGTCATAAGAACATAAGAACATAAGAAAGAAGGAACACTGCAACAGGCCTACTGATCCATGTGGAGCAGGTCCATGTCCCCCCCCCCAGATTAGACCAATGACCCACCCCCCCGGATTATCCCAATGACCCACCCAGTCCGGTCATCCCCACTCAAGGATGGAGCACTGTACCAGACCCAGCAGCACAAGCTAGTCAGGTCCAACTCACACCCACCCACACCCACTCATGTATTTATCTAACCTATTTTTAAAACTACACAATGTTTTAACTGTACTCGGGAGTTTGTTCCACTCATCCACAACTCTATTACCAAACCAGTACTTTCTTATATCCTTCCTGAATCTGAATTTTTCCAACATGAAACCATTGCTGCGAGTCCTGTCTTGGCTGGAGATTTTCAACACACTATTTACATCCCCTTTATTTATTCCTGTTTTCCATTTATACACCTCGATCATATCCCCCTAATTCTACGCCTTTCCAGAGAGTGCAGATTCAGGGCCTTCAGTCTATCCTCATAGTGAAGATTTCTGATATATGGAATCATCTCTGTCATCCTCCTTTGTACGTTTTCCAGAGCATTTTTATCCATTCTGTAATACGGTGACCAGAACTAAGCAGCATAGTCTAAATGAGGCCTAACCAAGGATATATAGAGTTGAAGAACAACCTGAGGACTTCTATTATTTATACTTCTAGATATGAAGCCAAGAATTCTGCTAGCTTTATTGCGAACACTAATGCACTGTTGTCTTGGTTTTAGGTTATTGCTTGTTATAGAGGTATTGGGTCTTTTTTAGAAAATTATTAATACATTCGTCAATATCTGTATAGATTTCTAGCTCAGTGTGCCAGTCAATGTTTGTTACTGCTGTTGTGAAGTTATTAATGGCTGCCTCATTGTGAAGTCTGAAAGTGACTTTAGTAGTGTCTTGGGGTAATTTACCAAGATTTGTGATGAGGAAGGTCGGGTAGTGATCTGTGGTATTATCTGTGATTATGCCTGATCTTAAGGGGGATATGGTGTTGGTCCAGATGTGGTCTAGTAGGGAAACACTAGTCTCTGTAACTCTTGTAGGTTTTGTTACTGTTGGTAGCAACATACAGTTACTCATTGTGTTTGTGAATTCAGTAACGTGTGGGTCCTGGTCTTGCAGGAGATTTATATTGAAGTCACCTGAGAGGAGTAAGTGATCTTTGTTCATGCGTGCATCAGTTATCATACTTCCTAGGTTTTCACTAAAACGGCTAATGTTTGACTGTGGTACTCTGTAGATGTATATCACTGTGAGAGGTTTTTGTAGGTATTTGGATTTGAATTTAGCAATTATATATTCCCCATGTTCATCCCTTGTGCCAGCTGAAGCCAAATCTCTCTGTAGATCTTTGCTGGTTTTCTTGTGATCATTCACTCAGTTTCTTATGATAACCTTGTAATCGTGAGGTGTTGTCTTGCATATTCTTCCACATCTTCTTCAACGCAGCACTTCACAGTCACCTGTGTCGTCAGCTCTCTTCAGAATCCCACTAATAGCTGACTTTGCTGGTTTCAAATTTTCAGAGATCTGTCTTATACTCAAATCAGCATGTTTCTAAGAACTACAATGCTTGCATGCTTCCTAGGTGTAACATCCATCATGAATTTTAGTTATAATCATCAAATGAAGAGAAGAATTTGGCAAAACCACATTCACTCATGGAGTGCACTTGCAGGAATAACCTTACAGAACAACAGTTGTTGTAGCACTGACGAGAGCTGCAGGGTAACACAACGGTTGGATGGTTGCCAGGAGTCAGTAGCAAACTCTTCTGAAAAGAAAAGAATCCAAAATACATTAATTAAGCCAGAGGCCAAGACATATGAGATATTCACAAAATTAACTTCTGTCCCAATTAATTTGCACACTACTGTAGCTTGCTAACCCGAGCAGCTAGACCACCCTGGCCGCCTATGCCTATCCTTCCAATTAAGGAGAGTAGAAGCGTAGAGTGGTATATTTTCCAGCTGTCTATTACCTGGCGGAGGTTCAGTGTTGGTTACCTAGGTAGAATGAGGTATCCTGGACGCTGGTCTGGTAGTTCAGGCTACCTGATTTTATCGAGACCAGAGAATTGTCTGGTTGTGGGACCTCTTACTGCCACAGCTGCCTATCCTATGTTTTGACAGGAGATGACGGGATGTGGACAGTTGTGTGGCTGCTGTGGTGAAGTGTGACTAAATTGCAGTCATGAAGGTCCAGATGTCAGGGTCCTGAAGAAGTGCTGTTCCCTGGAGCTGTTTCTAAGACCAACAGTATAAAAATAATAATAATAATAATAATAATAATAATAATAATAATAATAATAATAATAATAATATCTTTATTTACTACGAGTACATGTACAAGGTATACAGTCCTAGCTGAAATCAATGACATACTATTATATAGAAAGCCGCTTGTTATGCAGAACATTTCGGGCAAATTAGGTCAGTTTTGTCCCAGGATGCGACCCACACCAGTCGACTAACACCCAGGTACCCATTTTACTGTTGGGGACATAGACAACCGGTGTAAAGAAACACGTCCAGTGTTTTCACCCTCGCCAGGAATCGATCCCGGACTATCACCGTGTGAAGCGGGAGCTTTTGCCACCAGGCAAGAGACTGTATATTATAATAGTCAGAAAGGTCAGAATATATTAATTAAGAACAGGTGTGAGAGAGATACTCATAAATGGGTTAGAGAAGAGGAAGATAGAAGGAAACTGGGTGATATATAATTATATAATCAACAACCAGTGACCTCACATAAATATACACGTATGCACTTGTATATCCATGCCTACACATACACATGCAAAAAATACATGTGCACATGTATATTCTCACGCATCCAAACACACAAACAAGCAAACATACACACGAACAAGGACACACTTTGAATTCTTAATTGCACAAAAATAGAAGCTTGTCTTTGTTTCTCAGATATTAAAATATAACCAGAAAGGATTGGTCATAATTTATGATATCCCAGTAATTAAATCAGACCTATTAAAAAATCCATAAAACAGACTGATTGGGTTATGAGGGAGGCTCATCCATCCTCAGGAAAATCTGCAAAAATCAAATATTCCCACTGTTTTCAGCTCGATTTCAAGCTACTTCAGTCCCTCAGATTAATCAGAATCCTCTATTTCAGTAGTATATCTTCCATTCTATTAATGGATACCATAAAACAGTTAATAAATCTATAAAAGACTTCCAAGAAAATGTCTCGATTGCTGTTTTAAAACGCATTCAGAGTTTTGTTTTTCTCGTTATGCACTGTGGGGGCAGGATTTTTTTTGGGTTAGGTTAGGTTAGGTAAGGTTAGGTTAGGTTAGGTTAGGTAAGGTTAGTCAGGAAACAGGACAAATGTTTCCTGACGCGGGTCTTAGTCAGATGATGACCCGCCTTTGGAGCTTTTGGTCATCTGACCGAGGCCTTCCGCTGGCTTACCGGTCCACCCCTTTAAAAATTATGGTCATTAATAACCATTGTTATTTTTTTTGGGGTATACTGTGCACACAGATGCATTCTCGTATCTAGGCCAAAAGTTACTGCTTACAGCTTATGAGTGAGCTGACCTCATGACATAGAAAAACATGAGGTACTCTAAGCTCTGTGACATAGTTGTGAATAAAGAAAGTGCATTTTTAAGGGCATTTGGCAACCCAGTACTCTCTAGGCTGCTATCGTGTTTTGAACTAACCCGGCATAATTGTTTTGATAAGAAGGATGATCAGATAACAGGTCAGAATTTTGTGGCACAACAAATACTCTGGCCCAGTTTTCACTTTTAAAACTCCTGTACCTTCACCATCCATAGCCTTTACAA